>NC_064627.1:888345279-888655806 GCF_023864275.1 Schistocerca cancellata | reverse complement strand
CTACACGAGTCAGTTCTCTGTTTAATTGCTCGAGGTAATTTTCGGATAGTGCACTCATTATAACGTCACTCGATGCTCTGTCCCTAACACCTGTCCTAAATATCTCAGTGTCCCAGTCTATATCTGGTAAATTGAAATCCCCACCTAAGACTATAACATGCTGAGGAAATTTATGTGAAATGTATTCCTGATTTTCTCTCAGTTGTTCTGCCACTAATCTTGCTGAGTCGGGAGGTCGGTAAAAGGAGCCAATTATTAACCTAGTTCGGTTGTTGAGTATAACCTCCACCCAAAATAACCCACAGGAAATATCCACTTCTATTTCACTATAGGATAAACTACTACTATCAGCGACAAACACGCCACCAACGGTTGCATGCAATCTATCCTTTCTAAGCACCGTCTGTGCCTTTGTAAAAAGTTCGGCAGAAAATATCTCTGGCTTCAGCCAGCTTTCCGTACCTATAGAAATTTCAGCTTCGGTGCTTTCTATCAGCTCTTGAAGTTCCGGTACTTTACCAACGCAGCTTCGACAGTTTAAAATTACAATGCTGATTGCTGCTTGGTCCTCACATGTCCTGACTTTGCCCCGCACCCGTTGTGGCTGTTGCCCTTTCTGTATTTGCCCGAGGCCATCTAACCTAAAAAAAAACCGGCCAGTCCACTCCACACAACCCCTGCTACCAGTGTAGCCGCCTGCTATGTGTAGTGGACTCCTTACCTATCCAGCGGAACGCGAAACCCCACCACCCCATGACGCAAGTCGAGGAATCTATCCCACACGGTCGCAGAACCGTCTCAGCCTCTGATTCAGACCCTGTTACTAGGGGGAATGTGGATTGTGTTGCTAGTGGATCATGCTCAGTATCTGGTTTTATTTTTCGGGGCGCAAACCGTATTCATAACCATCTACGATCGCCCAGGTACAATTTCAAAAGAGACCGGATTATCACTTGAGGTCTACGTTATGCATGTTCTTCCCACTCACACTGCCTCTTCTGTATTTTTGTTCATTATGCAGAAGGTCTCGCTCGGTGGTAGGTCGGTCGATATCACTCACCCTAAGTGCAACGAAAATCGCTAGACGTCCAATATGTTACTTGGCTATTGGCAATAAGCAAATAACTTTTAAGGGCGCCATGACACCTTAAAGTTACTTCTAGAACTGTCCTTGTCAGACGTAACCACTCGTAATCACATTCACTTTGATAGATAGCCACATAGAACTTAAGTAGGCTAAAAACTGTAGTATGTACAACGGTCTCCCACACTACGTACGGCTCTCATGCGCATTCATCCTCAGGTTGACACCGGTCCTGGACAGCGTTCTGAAGACTCTGTTCCCAAACGCTAGCCAATCAGAGGCCAGAAAATGTAGCGCTTTCTTATATGGTCGTGCCAGTGGGAGACGAGGAAACGCATTTCTCAATCGATTGGCCAGAAAACGGAATTTCCAGTGCATGGTCACAACGCAGTAGGTGAAGCCCTGTTGAGCTTGTCAGTAGAATTACTAAGGCGAACCTGGAACACTTTATTACATTTGTGATGCCACGTCGTTCGCCGGTCAGTAAATTACCCACATTGTCTGAAACGACACCCCGTTCTATGATGTCATCATGATGAGGCTAGAAGCTTCGTCCACTTACCGTGACGTAACGGTGACGTTATACTAGCCGTTAAAGTGAAACTGTTAGTCAGTGTCGTATTTTACCAGCAATTGAAGAAAATCAGCCAATCACAGCTCAGTATTTTACCGGCGAACAAAATGAAACTGATCAGTCACCATGGACCATATTAAAAGGTAAATGAATGATCTCAATTATGTGCCATCTTCAAAAACATTTGCTTATTTATCAACAATTCCTAAAGACAGTGACAACACGGGGTATTTATAATGAAATTATACAAAAGTAACTACTACTTTTGAAAAAAGGAAACAACTTGCAGAAATGTTTGATACAGCACTGAATGTAGTACATATTCAAGTTTTGTGTACAGACGTTCAGTTTTGTTACCTTTTGATCCACGAAACGTGTCTCATCTGTAATCAGTTTCCTCCAAACAGTAAGAAGAAGCTCTTGAGTTATGGTGCCAACTGCTTGTGTTATCCGTAATCGTAGCTCGTCGGCGTTTCCTGGAAGCAGAGGAACAAATACTATGTCTTTAATGTAACACCCCGCACCGAAGTCCACTGGCGTTTGATTAACTGCTCATGGTGGTCAGGACATTGTTCCAGCACGTCCGTTCCAAGTCCACAAATTACTGCGGAATTAAGCGACAGCTTCAAGATAATAATGTGGTGACGCGATATCTTCCTGGAAAATAAATTCTGTGTCCATATCTGTTGTAGCAGAGTCAAGAATCTCTAGCTACGATATATCAGTTACAGCTGACTCGCCTAAAAAGAAAGAACTGTAAATAGTATAACAGCTTACACAGCCAGTTTCGGTGAAACCGATTAATAACACTTTGCCCTTGAAATGGCGGCTTCCAAAATTTGGTCCTGAACTGTCTCTGAGCTATACTAGCACACTTTCCATGAAACTATAAACAACACTGCACATGCTCTGCAACGTTTCACCACACAGTGTCGACTGTTGAGATAACTCATTCGCGCCTACCACCTAGCGGGAACATCGGGAGCTAACAGTATTAGACGGGAATAAAACTTGAAGATATATTCCGTTTAGTGCCGTAGAAAACGTTTCTGTAAGTTATTTATCCGACCACCTAGACACTTCCCTTGTTGAGAGCTCTCCCTGGCACAAAGTAGCAATGCGGACGCAATCGACCCGCGGTATTGACCGCCTAGGTATGGTTGAACCACAGACAACACGACCCTTGTACTCCTTTCTGGTGAAATGACTGGAACTGAGGGTCTGTTGCACCCCCTCCGTGTCATAGGCGCTGCTCATGCGTGGTTGTTTACATCTTTGGGCGAGTTTAGTGACATCTCTCAACAATCTTCAGAAGTTCTGGGAACCGGGATAATGCAAAACTTTTTTTTGATGTGTGTATGAGAACTTGCCCCCCCATGAACCATGGACCTTGCCGTTGGTGGGGAGGCTTGCGTGCCTCAGCGATACAGATAGCCGTACCGTAGGTACAACCACAACGGAGGGGTATCTGTTGAGAGGCCAGACAAACATGTGGTTCCTGAAGAGGGGCAGCAGCCTTTTCAGTAGTTTCAAGGGCAACAGTCTGGATGATTGACTGATCGGGCCTTGCAACAATAACCAAAACGGCCTTGCTGTGCTGGTACTGCGAACGGCTGAAAGCAAGGGGAAACTACGGCCGTAAATTTTCCCGAGGGCATGCAGCTTTACTGTATGATTAAATGATGATGGCGTCCTCTTGGGTAAAATATTCCGGAGGTAAAATAGTCCCCCATTCGGATCTCCGGGCGGGGACTACTCAAGAGGATGTCGTTATCAGGAGAAAGAAAACTGGCGTTCTACGGATCGGAGCGTGGAATGTCAGATCCCTTAATCGGGCAGGTAGGTTAGAAAAATTAAAAAGGGAAATGGATAGGTTAAAGTTAGATATAGTGGGAATTAGTGAAGTTCGGTGGCAGGAGGAACAAGACTTCTGGTCAGGTGACTACAGGGTTATAAACACAAAGTCAAATAGGGGTAATGCAGGAGTAGGTTTAATAATGAATAGGAAAATAGGAATGCGGGTGAGCTACTACAAACAGCATAGTGAACGCATTATTGTGGCCAAGATTGATACGAAGCCCACACCTACTACAGTAGTACAAGTTTATATGCCAACTAGTGCTACAGATGACGAAGGAATTGAAGAAATGTATGATGATATAAACGAAATTATTCAGATAGTGAAGGGAGACGAAAATTTAATAGTCATGGGTGACTGGAATTCGTCAGTAGGAAAAGGGAGAGAAGGAAACGTAGTAGGTGAATATGGATTGGGGCTAAGAAATGAAAGAGGAAGCTGCCTGGTAGAATTTTGCACAGAGCACAACTTAATCATAGCTAACACTTGGTTTAAGAATCATGATAGAAGGTTGTATACATGGAAGAACCCTGGAGATACTAAAAGGTATCAGATAGATTATATAATGGTAAGACAGAGATTTAGGAACCAGGTTTTAAATTGTAAGACATTTCCAGGGGCAGATGTGGACTCTGACCACAATATATTGGTTATGACCTGTAGATTAAAACTGAAGAAACTGCAAAAAGGTGGGAATTTAAGAAGATGGGACCTGGATAAACTGAAAGAACCAGAGGTTGTAGAGAGTTTCAGGGAGAGCATAAGGGAACAATTGACAGGAATGGGGGAAAGAAATACAGTAGGAGAAGAATGGGTAGCTTTGAGGGATGAAGTAGTGAAGGCAGCAGAGGATCAAGTAGGTAAAAAGACGAGGGCTAGTAGAAATCCTTGGGTAACAGAAGAAATATTGAATTTAATTGATGAAAGGAGAAAATATAAAAATGCAGTAAATGAAGCAGACAAAAAGGAATACAAACGTCTCAAAAATGAGATCGACAGGAAGTGCAGAATAGCTAAGCAGGGATGGCTAGAGGACATATGTAAGGATGTAGAGGCTTATCTCACTAGGGGTAAGATAGATACTGCCTGCAGGAAAATTAAAGAGACCTTTGGAGATAAGAGAACCACTTGTATGAACATCAAGAGCTCAGATGGAAATCCAGTTCTAAGCAAAGAAGGGAAAGCAGAAAGGTGGAAGGAGTATGTAGAGGGTCTATACAAGGGCGATGTACTTGAGGACAATATTATGGAAATGGAAGAGGATGTAGATGAAGATGAAATGGGAGGTACGATACTGCGTGAAGAGTTTGACAGAGCACTGAAAGACCTGAGTCGAAACAAGGCCCCCGGAGTAGACAACATTACAGTAGAACTACTGACGGCCTTGGGAGAGCCAGTCCTGACAAAACTCTACCATCTGGTGAGCAAGATGTATGAAACAGGTGAAATACCCTCTGACTTCAAGAAGAATATAATCATTCCAATCCCAAAGAAAGCAGGTGTTGACAGATGTGAAAATTACCGAACAATCAGTTTAATAAGCCACAGCTGCAAAATACTAACACGAATTCTTTACAGACGAATGAAAAAACTAGTAGAAGCTGACCTCGGGGAAGATCAGTTTGGATTCCGTAGAAATACTGGAACACGTGAGGCAATACTGACCTTACGACTTATCTTAGAAGAAAGATTAAGGAAAGGCAAACCTACGTTTCTAGCATTTGTAGACTTAGAGAAAGCTTTTGACAATGTTGACTGGAATACTCTCTTTCAAATTCTAAAGGTGGCAGGGGTAAAATACAGGGAGCGAAAGGCTATTTACAATTTGTACAGAAACCAGATGGCAGTTATAAGAGTCGAGGGGCATGAGAGGGAAGCAGCGGTTGGGAAGGGAGTGAGACAGGGTTTTAGACTCTCCCCAATGTTATTCAATCTGTATATTGAGCAAGCAGTAAAGGAAACAAAAGAAAAATTTGGAGTAGGTATTAAAATCCATGGAGAAGAAATAAAAACTTTGAGGTTCGCCGATGACATTGTAATTCTATCAGAGACAGCAAAGGACTTGGAAGAGCAGTTGAACGGAATGGATGGTGTCTTGAAGGGAGGATATAAGATGAACATCAACAAAAGCAAAACGAGGATAATGGAATGTAGTCGAATTAAGTCGGGTGATGCTGAGGGTATTAGATTAGGAAATGAGACACTTAAAGTAGTAAAGGAGTTTTGCTATTTGGGGAGCAAAATAACTGATGATGGTCGAAGTTGAGAGGATATAAAATGTAGACTGGCCATGGCAAACAAAGCGTTTCTGAAGAAGAGAAATTTGTTAACATCGAGTATAGATTTAAGTGTCAGGAAGTCATTTCTGAAAGTATTTGTATGGAGTGTAGACATGTATGGAAGTGAAACATGGACGGTAAATAGTTTTGACAAGAAGAGAATAGAAGCTTTTGAAATGTGGTGCTACAGAATAATGCTGAAGATTAGATGGGTAGATCACACAACTAATGAGGAAGTATTGAATAGGATTGGGGAGAAGAGAAGTTTGTTCCACAACTTGACCAGAAGAAGGGATCGGTTGGTAGGACATGTTCTGAGGCATCAAGGGATCACCAATTTAGTATTGGAAGGCAGCGTGGAGGGTAAAAATCGTAGGGGGAGACCAAGAGATGAATACACTAAGCAGATTCAGAAGGATGTAGGTTGCAGTAGGTACTGGGAGATGAAGAAGCTTGCACAGGTTAGAGTAGCATGGAGAGCTGCATCAAACCAGTCTCAGGACTGAAGACAACAACAACAACATGAGAACTTGGACTTCAGCTAATCGCGAGCGCTCAAGTTACAATTTGGCTATCCGTTCGTTTAAGTTTAGCCATGGGCTTTGTTTTTTTTTGTCCTATATTACACAGTATTACAGATTATTTGTGCCACATAATTTGGCGGGAAAAACTGTTACCCAGTAAATCTAATTTACGTTTCAGTTTGACAGGTTTCAGATTCCGGGCTGCAATATATTACAGCGCATAAAGTATGGGAAGCATCCACATCTACATTATACTCTGCAAGCCACCTACTGATGTGTGGCGGAGGGTACTTTCGGTACCACTGTATGATCCCTCCAACCCTGTTCCACTTGCGAATAGTGCGTGGGAAGAATGATGGTCGGTAAGCCTCTGTATTGGCTCTAATTTCTCGAATTTTCTCCACGAGGTCAATATGTGAGATGTATGCGGGATGAAGTAACATGTTGTTTGACTCCTACTGAAAAGTGCTGTCCCGAAATTTCGGTAGTAAATCTCTTCGTGATGCACAGCATCGTTCTTGTAACGTCTGCCAGTGGAGTTTGTTTATCATCTCTGTAACGCTCTCTAGCCAGCTAAACGATCCCGTGACGAAACGAGCCGCTCTTCGTTGGATATTTCCTGTCACCTCTATCAGCCCTACCTGATGGGGATCCCAGATAGATGAACACCACTCAAAAATCGGGTGAACAAGCGCGTTATAAGCCACTTCTTTCGTGGATGAGTTACAGTTCCTTAAGATTCTTTCGATGAATCTGAGTCTTGTGTCTGCTTTTCCTACTATCTGTTTCATATGGTCATTCCACTTAAGGTCGCTCTAGATAGTTACGCCCAGATGTTTTACGGCAGACGCTGCCTCCAGCTGTTTCTCATCAATAGTGTAGCTGTACAGGAGTGGATTTATTTTCCAATGTATGCCAGAGTCTGCACCATTCATCAGTTCGCTGCAGGTCTTTCTGAAAATTCTTACTAACTTCTGGCGTTGCTACATTGACGGTGTGAAATGCCTAACTGAAATACAGGAACACGGCATCAACCTGAGAGCCGTTGTCCACTGCGCTGTGGATCTCATGGAGGAACAGAGCGAGCTGAGCTTCGCAGGATCTCTGTTTGCGGAATCCATGTATATTTTTATAGAAGAGACTTTCATTTTCCAAGAAAGTCATAATTCTTGAGCATAAAACATGTTCCATAATTCTATAACTGATGTCAACGATATAGGTCTGTAATTGTGTGGATCTGTCTTACGGCAGTTCTTAGAAACGGCAATCACTTTCTTCCAGTCGTTATATACCTTTCGTTGTTCCGGCGATCTACCATAAATTACTGCTAGAAGGGGAGCAAGTTCTTTCGTATAATATTTACAGACTCTTATAGGTATCTCATCTGGTCATGAAGACTTTCTACTACTTAGCGATTGTAGCTGCTTTTCATTTCCGCGATCGGTTATCTCAATATCTGCCATTTCGACATTCGCTCGACGACTGAAAGGAGGGACAGTGTTACAATCATACACGGTGAAACAACATCGAAAGTTCGAATTCAGTATTTCGGCCACATCTCTGTTATGTTTAAATCACGACATCACCCGTAATTTTACGTCAAATGGCTGATGATAGGGAGTTTGATGATGCTCGTGTGTACATTACGAGTGTGTATGTATGTTGGAGACAGTAGTATTAGCCCTGCAAAAGTTGGTTGCTTTCCAGCACTCCATAAATATTTCCCGCAGTATCTGACCAATCAGTATTCACGGCAAATAATTAGTTCTACCTGTTGATAATTCAATAGGTTTTTTCTGGCACATGGATGAGACGCGAGAACCACGTAGGCAAATGCCAATAGTAATGGAAAATGTTAGCCCAACGGGCGGATGTAGCTCAAGGCATTTGCAGATCGGAACGCGTCACCATGACCGCAACTGTCAATACATCTGGCGCTTAATTATGTCGCTCCTGGCTGTATATCCCACCGCAAACCCATTCCACGCCCGCAGTTATTGACACAATTTATCGCTTGCTGATACTGATTAAGTTTCACACCAACAGCCAGTACCTCGGAGCTATAGTGACACATTACTGGAAGGAACAATATATGTAATGTGCATTATAGAGATAACATAGAACCGCATCAAATAAAAAAAAATCTTTTAATTCCGTTGGTAATCACGAAACGTTTGGTCGTTAGACTATATTACATTGCGACATGTCTTAAAACATCTATACCTCGTCAAATTTTAATGCGCACGTTTTCCTAATTTATGAAGGTACTACCCAGATGTACGAAAGCACTACTTTTCATTATGACATATTTTATCGTTTTAAGAGGTAAACTATCCACTAGCTGTATTTGTTTCTCCTATTTTTTTGTTGGAGATCTGAAGACGGTAATCGCTGACCGAAACCGTTAATCTAAGTACCAAAACTTTCGTGCTCATAGACGGGAATGATAAAAAATTTATACCAACCTTTCTGACCCACTGTTTTACTGGCGACTGTGTCGCAACTTGGGAAACAATAAAAACTAAGGCATCCATAATTCGAGCAAAAGATATTAATACAAATAAAAATTTTATGGTGTTGTTTCAAATGGTATATATACCGAAAAGCTATCACTACTTTATACTTCAACCAGCGCATTCATGAGAGGCTGTTAACCTGGCTTTCAATGCTGTGAATCATTCCCCTTTAAATGATATCTGAAACAAAAGTGAGTTAACTTTGTGAATACCTTTGTTTTTGATTTCGTAGTGACAGAGAACTTTCTCATAGCACAATGGAATAATTAAAGAAATGTCTAACTTAAGCTAAACGAAGACAAAACGGAAAACATAATTCCGGATTTCAAATGGTTCAAATGGTTCAAATGGCACTTAGCACTATGGGACTTAACATCTGTGATCATCAGTCCCCTAGAACGTAGAACTAATTAAACCTAACTAACCCAAGGACGGCACACACATCCATGCCCGAGGCAGGATTCGAACCTGCGACTGTAGCGGTCGCGCGGTTCCAGACTGAAGCGCCTAGAACCTGTTTTATTATTGAGATACGAGGTTTTCTTCCTAAGCTGACGATATGACATGTCTGCAGTAATCTAGTATATTACAGTTCTTTCATACGCTGATTTCGACCACGCCGGCCGTCATTTCTGATCTCATATAGCTACTCACTAGAGCGCTTATGAATTACGTCTGATCAGTGTCTAGTGCAATGCAAATGTGTTTGTGGTGTGCATCCAACAACAAGTAGTAAACTGATATGACATGAGCTAGTATGATATGGAAGTATGGGAGTCTCTGTCACTGTAACCACATGCCTTGAAGTTCCACTGCAATGCAAACTTACCAAGCCACGTAAAAATTTTATTTAAAAATAAGGAAGTGGCATTACTCTGAGGTAAGCTTGAAATATTGTGAAAGCAAAGCGTAGATCGGTCGAGAAAGTAGTTCTTAGGTGAACACAAGTAAAGAATTGAATAAAGTTCAGAGAAGTGAACAGTAAGTTCATAAGATTCCGAAATTATATAAATACTGAATATACACTACTAGAAAAGAAAATTAGTACACGTGAACAAACGACGTCGATTTTGATCCCATAACGGCATAAGCCATCTGGGGAGAGTAGATGTACTGATAATCGCTTCATTGTCGTCCGCCAACGGATAGTACAACTGCGTAGCAACCTGAGCGCCATCTGTGTCTCCCCTTAAATAAGGAATGCTTATAGCCAGAAGGCTTAGAGCGGTACAAACGCCTGAAGAAAGCAGGCAACTACGCAATCGAGACGCACTCGTATAAGCCTCTTTTGTTGAGCTAAGTTTTCAAATTCTTGAACGCACCTTCTTTATGAGATGCAGATCTACTCAACAGGTCAAGGCGTTAGCCAAAAAACTTAACCATTAACCCAGCAATATCAATGCGTTCTCCGTAACTCGTGTTACCGTAGGGAGGGAGGGGGTAGCATTTCATGCCCTACCTAAAGAAAGTAGAAAAAACTTCTTTAACTGCTTTTGATTTATATTAACAACATACTTTTTAAAGAAGTACTAACGTTTATGCAGGGAATGCTAACCAGTTCTGCGTGCGTGCAGAATGTTGTTACACCTGTTCTTTTGCCGCTCGTGTAACATGAGGGTGACGTGTTGTTCCAACAGCACATACTCGCCCGAACACTGCCTGTGAAACCCAACATGCTCTGCAAGACATGAGGAAACTTCCTTGGCCAGAACGATCGCTGGACATGTCTCCAATGGAGAACATGTGGAATATGGAGCGATGAGAAGTGACTCGGGCGGCTCGTCAACCAACAACTATTACAGAACTATCTGAACAGGTCGAGCAGCCACATGATAACGTATCCCAGTACAGTATTCTCAATCTGTACGATCGACTTGATGCCCGAGTCAGCGCCTTCGTTGCTGCCCTTGGAGGGTACACCACGTAGTAATATGGGTAGTTCAGAATTGGCCGATACTTGGCATCACAGAACCGCTTGTGCTATTATCTGTAAATGTAATCAATTCAAGATTCCGTATGCTGGCCACAACAATGAATTTTGAGTGGATTTGTAACCTCTAGATGGATGTACTGTTTTTGCCGGCAGAGTATATTGCTCAGAAAATGAATTCATGTCTCGTGTACAACTGCTCTTCGATGGACAATCCGTCTTTACATGACCATTCATTATAAAAAAGACAACGATTATCACCCCATATCATTAGTAACACACATGATATTACTGAGTGGAAAAACTATGAGATGGTCAACTTGCAGACATGCATGCCTGAATGGAAATTAAATACTATTTCTTACATGTTCCAACAAAACTGAGAACTCCAACAAAGAATTGATATTGTCTGCGTTGAATAAAACTTCAAAGTATCTCAAATAATCGAATCTGATATTCCACAAGGCAGCATTACACAAATGCAGTGAAAGCAACCAATTATCTCATCACAATTTTTAAATGGTGTCACTTCATTGTGTCCATTTCTGTGTCGCAAGACAAAGTATCAACATCAAAAAGATCGTCACGTTCTGACAATACTTAGCAGAAGAACAGAGCGTGTCGCTGTTGTCTACAGAATCGGCTCACCAATCATTTCTTTTGGACATTTTACCTTAGAGTTTAGGCGACTGACTAAGATATGCTTTGCAGTTCCTGTCAAAAGATAACGTACTCTAGCAGGCGGATAAGTGACTAAAATTCTTTTACACACACAGATGTTTCTCTATGTACAGATGGATTAATGGAATGAAAGGTGTCTAACAGTAGACAGCTTTCAACATCACATATTTACATGCACTATCAGGCTCTATTATTGAGCTAATTTTCAAATTCACGAACGTTTTGAAAATTGAAATGAAGATCAAATAATCAAACTAAGGCGTTAACCAAAATTTAACCCTTAACACAGCAATATCAATGCATTCTCCATAATGCGCCGTACCAACGGTGGGGGGGGGGGGGGAGGGGGCTAGTACTTTCTGAGCGCCCTAAAGGAAGTAGAAAAAATATTCGCTAACTGTTGATGACTTATATTATCAACATACTTTTTAAAGAGGTACTAACGATTAGGTGGGATCCCTAACATGAAAATATCTCTTACCACACTCTTCGCAATATCATTACATAACGTGTACTACCAAGGCTAACACAGTATTTTTAAGAAAAAAGGTAAATTTCGTTCATTTTGTTGGCTATTACTCACAAAACACTGTTGAAAGCGATTTTGATGTGTAAATAAAGTTTTGAACCCGAAAATATTCGGTAACAACGTGGAAAGTGATATCTATTAATTAGAATGGAATTTTTGAGTTCAAGCCTCTGCACATTTTATCAAAAGGCAAGTTAATTTAATAAGAGACTCGCGAGAAAGCATAGGCAGCCATCTTTTCGAGATCATTAAACCTCGAATCCTGATTCGCCCGATTGACGTGCAGAATATCAATAGTCGTTTACAGCATATGAGTGTCTTCTATGCTGAGTTCGGTTATGTAAGTGCCGAAATCAGCCACGACACAAAATAAGAGCCATAATGCGGGAACAAAAGAAAAGCGAAGGAAGAACAAAATAGAACGACAGTTTCCAAACACTGATTGGACCGAGACTTGGAAAAAAACATTAGTTCTAATGTGCTCACGTCTGATATAAAAACGTCATGGTACAAGAAAGTTAACAACGTAGTTAGGACCAATGAAAGGCTATACGCAACTGACTGTGTGAAACAAATTTATGTCAACAACGCCATCTAGTCGACACACTAATTCATAGATACACTTGCAGCGGTCACATAAATTGATGGAAGTGGATCCGAGAGCAAATAGCTCTGATTACAAGGCCAACCCCTGAGAGTGTATCGCTGACATTGATACACAGGCCTGAAACACGCTATTTCCCACAGGAAAAAAAACACTGTGTACTGGTTGCTGGGAAATTTTGGTGATTACGTCCTTAACAAACTAGGATCTGACAGCACGATGAGTTCAAGGTACACATGCTGTGTGCATACCACAAAATTAGAAGGTATTCCAATCACAAGGAAAAATTCGGTAATATGTTAAAAATTATATGTGAAAGAATAGGCATTGGTTAATATAAAAAAGAAAACTGTGTTGACAGTGATGCATTTACCTTAAGGATATTCTTTAACTTTTTACTGTAATTTTTTGGTGGATGCTTCTTCTACTTCAGAAAGCAGTTTCTGAAATTTTGTAAGTTAATGTACAGAACTTAAGTGACAGATTGTGTGACTAATAGCGTCAACACACCAGACATTAAAGCTGCCTTATTGGTTTGCAGTATACATATCAATACAGACAATTTTTACGGAAATGTCTCTATCGATTCGTAAGAACCATAGGATTGTGTCTGATATAATGTAATATTCAATGGCTGACAGATTGCCTTCTTTATTTTTGCACTGTGATGTGTAAGTCAGTTTTCCAGTGAAAGATCTATTATGTTGGTCTGAACACTTCAGATAATTAACGTTTCATTAATGTCCAAAAAGTGTAGTTGGAAGGCTAGTCAACATTATAACATCTCTTTTCCGCCATTCTCAAGTATTTAAGAGATTGTCTAACATGATTGTTTTTATGTGAGATGGGCATAGATCTTCCATATCCTGTATAAGTTTTGGTGACTTCCATACAGTTGCGTGAAATGCTCGTATCTAGTCTGACTGAGCTGAGAGGGTTAAAGATCAGTTTCTTCCCTTAACCCAAAACCTTGCTGATAACCTTCGTAAAGTGCTCTTTATGCTTCTGTAAAGATTGGAGCACATGTAATTCAAGGTGCAGTTTCTTATTTATTCAGGGTTGAAGAAGTTTGAATGTCTTTTGAAAACTTTTCTTGATGTTCCAATTAATCCTTACTGGGAATTTAGTCAGCCACACAATCTTATGTTGTATTTATTTAACATCTGAGTAATTGCAGTGATCATACTGTTTTTGTTTAAATCATTTCATATTTAACATGTGTGCATGGTAAGAAAATGTATTTAGTACGTATTTGGAATATGTAACATTTTTTTAAATAAACATTTTTAAAGAAAAAAAGCTGATAATACAATGGAAATAAAGTTGGACGGAGCGTATGTCATGTAAGCAGGAGATGGTGAGTTCTAGTCCCTGTCGGTGCACACATTTTCAGCTGTCCCCGTTGATATTTATCGACGCCTGTCAGCAGCGAATGGTCTGGATTTCATCTACCAGAAATCTTGTGTATTCAGGATGAGTATAGGGTGGAGGTGCGTTTGAAGGTCACTTTGGTCCGTTTTTCCTGAATAAAGCGAAAACCGTGGTCTCCACAGAAAACGTGTGCCGATACAAAATTTAGCTACACTTAATTTCCTTCACAAATGCTCTTTGGATTTTTTTCTGTAGGACTAACAGTTTGCACGTAGCTGAGCGGGAGGATATGAAAATCTCGCGTGTTCTTTATGAAGGCCAGCAATAACACGGCGGGTTACCTAAAACGACATCGGTAGTGGCAGCTGAATCACTTTGTATAATCAACTGTCTCTTTTGACGTGATATTTATTCTACTATTTTATGACGGGTTTCTGTTTCTGACTTCCTGTATCTTCTAACATATTCACTCTTCCAGCTAATAGCAATAAATGTTTATTCAGACATTGGTTTTTGTATCGCACTGATTCACTCGACTTGATATCAGCCTGTTCGTTCAAAAAATGTGTGTGAAATCTTATGGGACATAACTGCTAAGGTCATCAGTCCCTAAGCTAACACACTACTTAACCTAAATTATCCTAAAGACAAACACACACACCCATGTCGGAGGGAGGACTCGAACCTTCGCCGAGGCCAGCCACACAGTCCTTGACTGCAGCGCCCAAGACCGCTCGGCTAATCCAGCGCTGCCCTGTTCGTTCATGGCATGATCATTTTCTAACTGTTTACCACAAGGAGATACGCCATCTCTTTCACAGTTCATTTATTTACGAACAGTTTCGACAGCATGTCCGTGAAATTTAGTTACTCGTTCTAATTATTACTTAGCATCGCCTTATCGATATTTTCCTTGTAGACAGCAACAAAGTTCAAGTTAAATAGCTTGTAATGATCAACTCCGCCAGGGCTGTTGGTGGAGTGGTCTGTGGTCTACCCAGTGGTGCCGATCTCCGGCACGTCTCCCGCGGGGAATTGAATTGTCAGCGGCGCTACTGAATCATCCGTGCGTCGCACGCAGACGAGACGCGACAAGCGTCCGCTAATTGCCTATTTGTCGGCCGACAGCGCCGCCGCTGCCCCGGACAGACCTCTGTCTACCGCTGCCGCCGCGTCTGCAGTCTCCCCTCGTCTATGTTGATCACCTGTGACGTCTGTCTCTCCGGACGCAAATGCTCGACTTCAGCAGGTAGGCAGACTGGCAGGTAGTACGTATGTACATACTATTTTCCATTACATATACATTACGTCTACATGGATACTCTGCAAATCAGAAAGGATTCATCGAACCACCATCACAGTAATTCTCTATTATTCGAGTATCGAATAGCGCGACAAAAGTTTTAACACCTGTACCTTTTCATGCGAGCTCCCCATTTCACTTATTTCATGATGATCGTTTCCCTCTACATAGGTCGGAGTGAACACAATATTTTCGCATTCGGAGGAGAAAGTTGGTAATTGAAATTTAGTGAGAAGATTCCGCCGCAACAAGAAACGCCTTTGTTTTAATGATGTCCACTACAGATCCCGTATGATGTCATTGACACTCTCTCCTCTATTTCGCCATAATACAATATGTGCTGCCCTTCGTTGAACTTTCTCAATGTACTCCGTCAACACTGTTTGGTAAGCATCCCACTCAGCTCAGCAGTACTCCAAAAGAGGACGAACAAGCGTAGTGTAGGCAGTCTCTTTAGTAAATCTGTTACATTTCCTAAGTGTCCTGCAATGAAACACAGTCTTTGGTTTGCCTTCCCCACAACATTTTCTATGTGTTCTTGCAAATTTAAGTTGTTCGTAATTGTAGTTCGTTGGTATTTAATTGAATTTACGGCCTTTACATTTGACTGATTTATCGTCTAACCGAAGTCTAACCGATTCATTTCAGAACTTCTGTGAATCACCCCATAACATTCATTATTTCTCGTCATTTGCCAATTTTGGCACCACACAGATGTCTCTCATAAATTGTGTGGCAATTTGTTTTGATCTTCTGATGACAATACTAGACGATAAACGACAGTATAATCTGTAGACTGCCTAATGCGGCTGCTCACATTGTCTCCTAAATCATTTATATAGATAAGGAACAGCAGGGGGCCTGTAACACTACCTTGGTGAGCGCCAAAAATCACATCTGCTTTACTCCATGACTTTCCGTCAATTACTACGAACTGCGATCTCTCTGACAGAAAATCACGAATGCAATTACATAACTCAGGCGATATTCCTTAAGCACTCAATTTCACTGCGGCCAGTTGTGTGTTACAGTATCAAAAGCCTTTTGGAAATCTATAAGTACTGACTAAGTTTGAAATCCGTTGTCGACAGTACTCAACATTTCGTGTGCGGAAACAGCTAGTTGTGTTTCACAACAACAGTGTTCTATAAAACCGTGTTGACTGTATGTCAATAGACCATTCTCTTCAAGGTAATTCATAATGTTCGCACACAATGTACGGTCCACAATCCTGCTGCATATAGACCTTAATGATATGGACCTGTAATTTAGTAGATTACTCCTGCTACCTTTCTTGAATATTGGGGCAACATTGAACGATATGGACCGCAAGTGGGGCTATTCAGTGACGTAGGCTACTTCAGCGTAGTGATGATTCTTAAGGAGCAGAGCCTGGAGACGAGTGTCACTGAACGGAGCAGATGATCTGTCGCCTATTAACGTGATGCTGTTGTCAGTATCATCGTCGAGTAGTTGAAGGACGGTGAAATGACGACTAGGGGACAAGATGTTGTAGATACAAGCCTCATCATAGAACGTGGAGGCCAGAGGGTAGTCTGGTCTCACAGACCAGTATAGACAACCAGAAGTGAAAAGCATGGTGAAAGACTACAGCGCTGGTGCAGATACAAATGTTTTGGTGCACTCCGTTCAGTATGCACCATAACAGACGACTCATAATGGTTTCTGCAACGATCAAGCGTCATAGTTATGATTTTAGTGACCACAGGACCATCGAAAATGGACTGCGGATCAAGAAATCTATCTCCTGGTCAGATTAATCACTGTTCTTGTTACACCAGGTTTATGGTCGTGTTGGGATACACCATCATCCAGGTGAACAGTAGCTCGAAACAGAGATAGTAAGACGATTACAAGCCAATGGGAAAGAAATTATGCTGTGGGGTCACTTGGTCTGTCATGATAAGACATGTGGTAGTAATCGAAGGGACCATAACAGCTGTGGATTACATGAACGTTATGCGTTTCTATGGGCTGTAACGGGCAGCGGGGGGAGGGGGTTGTGGGGGGGGGGGGGGTTAAAGACCACTAAGTGGGTGTTAGCCTGTGGTGGCTAGGAATGCACAGGGGGAAAGTAAAACACTTTTACTTAGCTTGTGCTGCAACATTATTAGTGCAGTGATGCAGCAATCACACCCCTTGAGCGTGGGAGCTTCGTGGCTCCGCCAACCGCTGAGGAAGCCAACTGCTGGTGGTATGTCTGGCTGCGACGTCCGTGCACAGTCTTACTGACACCTTTTTTGTCCGTTTGGAAATGTGTGTCCCAGTCTACATGGAGTGGCGACAGACCATGATTGAGGGTGCTGCAACGCTCACCCAGGTGTCAGCATGTGGAGTACCACATTGCCCTGGATATGAGCCGTTGCCGTTTAAAGCAGAAGTTTGGCTGCTGCCATGGTGAATCTTGGAGCAGTTCATCCGCCACGCTACGCCTAGTCTACAGGTGGCGGACTTAGCAGTGGGGTATGGTCTGATGGAGATGGGAGCTCTGTCCAGCAATTGCTGCTTGTTGGCCCGCAATCTGGTGGTGAGTGGTGTGGCCATCGCGTCCTAAAGGAAGGCTGCTGCTAGACTTCGAATATCTCTGCCAAAATCGACGAATATTTATACTGGTCAATGGCAAATTTCTTATGCAAAGTCAATGACAAATTTGTTATGCAAATGCACACGTTCCAACGAAATAGACATCAACACCCCAGTGGTTCAAATGTGTAGAATCTCTCTGGTATCTCCTGTAGCTGCATTGCACTTCTCTTACATAACCAGGATTGCGAGGGATGGCTCTACCCTTCTCTTGGTAGGTAAATACCCTTTTTGATCAAATTGGCATACCAATGCCATCAGATGCCCGTAGTTTTCAATACAGCAGTAGTACAATAGTGTCCAAAGCTATGTAATGACTTTACACAGTTTCTTCATTTGGAGAGACCCAGTCCCTTGTTCTCTTCTCGTGATTGGTCTGTAACAAATACCCCATAAACATGAACACAAAACACAGCATTTGCAGGTCGCTTCTAAAAGTCAAGTGATTTGATTCACAAGATTCGGAGCCACTCTACAGTTATAGCCCAACGGATGCTGCACGTCCATTTCCATTCATCGTTTCGTAACAATTGTATGAACTTCTCCTCTTTTTGCTAACCTTTTCAGTGTTCATTACACCTACAACTACTGACATCATTTTTCACTCATTGTATAATCCTGACTCTTCTTCATTCTAGTAACTAACAGTGCTGGTACCAAAAATTTACTAAGGGCCCCACGCCCTTTGAATTTCACGCATTGTTACTATGAGAACACCGCTTTCTCTACAGCTACATGTAAATTTATCCGAAACTTCCTGTGCTCAGCTCCTCCATTTCATATACAAATAGTCAACCAGTCTAATGGTATTTGATACAGTGGACGGCCACATTCGTGAGCTGCCCTTTGCCTATGGTTTTCGAAATCTGTACAAAACAGCCTCAAAACTACCACTATGCTCGTTATTGGGAAACTTATAGTCATGATATATGTAGTTGCTCCTCCCAGTATTGAAGCGCATGTTCAAATTTGTTAGCCGAAATTCGTCTGTTAGCCGATTCATCTTTCAGCCAATTCGTCTATTTGCTGATTCAAGGAACAGATTAGGTCAGGATCTAATGTTTCATTCAGATCGCTCAAATTAGCATTTGGAATATTTGGCTTATCTGGCCAGTACAACTGTGGCAGCATAATCTGTACCTTTGTACAACAGTTACTTATGGGTGAAACATTGACCCTATAATGCCATGGCCTGTTCCGTTAATTATTTATCCACTGCACGCAGTTTCAAATGCTTAGTTCCTGTGAGACTTTCCTGCCCTTAGCAGTTAGCTATTACCACCACTTTACTTTTCATAGAATAAACACAGTGTTTCACCATTTATTGGAAGTGTGGCAACAGCTCTAGGTAAGTACCACTGAATTTCGCACGTATGCATACTACTCTGAATCATCCTGGCCTGGCAGATTGTAATCCCTTCCATCTGACAGTGCTTAAGTTCTCCAGACATCACTATTTTTCTATGTACAACTTAGCAGATCAGCAATATTTCCTCTGTTTTAATCTGCAGAAACTTCCTTGCGGTCCTCCACCTTAAGATGAATTTATAAACAGTTAAAATGTTTGTGAAGATTGACAACTGAAAATCGAATCAACCTGTAAAAGTGTGCCTGGCCCAGCTTAGCCTCAACAGTTGCTATGTGGTAATACAGATGTAGAGACTGCTTAATCAGACCTGCAGTGACTTCCAGGTTTGGTGATATCTCCAGCTGGTTTTCAGTAAGCCTAACAGGAAATGGTCTGCTGCTACCGGTGCTGCATCCAGTTGCCTGTGCACCGAATCTTGCAAAGCTGATATCATACTTGCGCATCCTGCATGCTATTGGCTAACGACTGTATCATCCTCGCAACTTTATGTCCAGTGCATTCGTAACTCGCAGGTCTCAGTCCACAGCTTCCACCACCGCATTCCGAAACTGTGTCATCTCTGTAGTCTCCTGTAGTGGTGTGTGTGTGTGTGTGTGTGTGTGTGTGTGTGTGTGTGTGTGTGTGTGTGTGTAAGCAAATAGCTGTGTAGTGTGCCATTTCATAGATGCTTCAGTACTTTTTGTCACATTCTCAACTATTGCCCTGGTACTTCTTATCTCCTGGACGTTGTCAAAGTCTGCAGTCCAGAATATCATTTTTAATATTTTCGCGCTAATATACAAACCGCGTATGTTTTGTCCAAGCAATGGAATACTGCACTACTCCTACTATCCGCTGCATCTTCCCCATAGCCGCTCATAGGGCATAAGTGACTTACTGTACTCACCCTACGCCTCTCTAAACATCATCTTGCCTCCCGATATCCTCGTAGACCCGTAAATACATCTGCCAAGCCCCTCATGTTGTATCACATCTCCTAAATATTTAAAGATGGTCCCACCGTCCATGGATAAACGGCCAGAGCCACAACCTCTAGACTATCGATAAGCTCTCTGCCCTTAAAAACTTGTACTTGCAGTGCCATGACTCCACTCCTGGAGGAGGTAAGGCACAACCACAACTACGATTCTCCTCATATCTACCCCTGGCATGTGGAAACCTGGGAACAGGGACCTACAATAATTCCCCCTCTCCGCTTTGGAAGGGTCAACCGTCCAGCAAATACAGAATGACAGACTTAATTACCTAAAACTGAAAATAAATCAGCATTACTTTTGCAGGCAACTCCTGCTGACCAACCACACATCATCTTACTGGGACTTTACATAGTGGGACTCCAGTTAACATTACGATTAACCTTAACCCCATAACTGTATACAAGGCTAAATATCCTCTACTATTTCCTACACTTCAATCGCCATGGAATTTGATGCACATGTCGCACAAGGTTCTTGCACACACCTGTCTTGCTAATTCCCTCTACTAATCCCCTGGTGGAGGGCTCTACATCTACATCTACATCCGTACTCCGCAAGCCACCTGACAGTGTGTGGCGGAGGTTACCTTGAGTCCCTCTATCGGTTCTCCCTTCTACTCCAGTATCGTATTGTTCGTGGAAATAAGGATTGTCGGTATGCCTCTGTGTGGGCTCTAATCTCTGTGGTTTTATCCTCATGGTCTCTTCGCGAGATATACGTAGGAGGGAGCAATATACTGATTGACTCCTCGGTGAAGATATGTTCTCAAAACTTCAACAAAAGCCCGTACCGAGCTACTGAGCGTCTCTCCTGCAAAGTCTTCCACTGGAGTTTATCTATCATCTCCGTAACGTTTTCGCGATTACTAAATGATCCTGTAGCGAAGCACGCTGCTCTCCGTTGGATCTTCTCTATCTCTTCTATCAGCCCTATCTGGTACGGATCCCACACTGCTGAGCAGTATTCAAGCAGTGGGCGAACAAGCGTACCGTAACCCACTTCCTTTGTTTTCGGATTGCATGTCCTTAGGATTCTTCCAACGAATCTCAGTCTGGCATCTGCTTTACCGACGATCAACTTTATATGATCATTCCATTTAAAATCACTCCTAATGCGTACTCCCTGATAATTTGTGGAATTAACTGCTTCCAGTTGTTGACCTGCTATATTGTAGCTAAATGATATGGGATCTTTGTTTCTATGTATTGGCAGCACATTACACTTGTCTACATTGAGATTCAATTGCCATTCCCTGCACCATGCGTTAATTCGCTGCAGATCCTCCTGCATTTCAGTACGATTTTCCATTGTTACAACCTCTCGATATACCACCGCATCATCCACAAAAAGCCTCAGTGAATTTCCAATGTTATCCAAAAGGTCATTTATATATATTGTGAATAGAAACGGTCCTATGACAGTCCCCTACGGCCCACCTGAAATCACTCTTACTTCGGAAGACTTCTCTCCATTGAGAATGACATGCTGCGTTATGTTATCTAGGAACTCTTCAATCCAATCACACAATTGGTCTGATAGTCCATATGCTCTTAATTTGTTCATTAAACGACTGTGGGGAACTGTATCTAACGCCTTGCGGAAGTCAAGAAACACGGCATCTACCTGGGAATCCGTGTCTATGGCCCTCTGAGTCTCTTGGACGAATAGCGCGAGCTGGGTTTCACACGATCGTCTTATTCGAAACCCATGCTGATTCCTACAGAGTAGATTTCTAGTATCCAGAAAAGTCATTATACTCGAACATAATACGTGTTTCAAAATTCTACAACTGATCGACGTTAGAGATATAGGTCTATGGTCCTGCACACCTGTTCGACGTCCCTTCTTGAAAACGAGGATGACATTTGCCCTTTTCCAATCCTTTGGAACGCTAGCTACGCTCTTCTAGAGACCTACGGTACACCGCTGCAAGGAGGGGTGCAAGTTACTTCGCGTACTCTGTGTAAAATTGAACTGGTATCCCATCAGGTCCAGCGGCCTTTCCTCTTTTGAGCGATTTTAATTGTATCTCTATCCCTATGTCGTCTATTTCGATATCTACCATTTTATTATCTGTGCGATAATCTAGAGAAAGAACTACAGTGCAGTATTCCTCTGTGAAACAGCTTTGGAAAAAGACATTTAGTATTTCGGCCTTTAGTCTGTCATCCTCTGTTTCAGTACCATTTTGGTCACAGAGTGTCTGGACATTTTGTTTCGTTTCCACAAGACCAAACTTTCTTAGGATTTTCTGCCAAGTCAGTACATAGAACTTTACTTTCGAATTCATTGAACGCCTCTCGCATGGCCCTCCTCACATTACACTTCGCTTCGCGTATTTTTTGTTCGTCTTCAAGGCGTTGGCTATGTTTATGTTTGCTGTGAAGTTCCCTTTGCTTCCGCAGCAGTTTTATAACTCGGTTGTTGTAACACGGTGGCTCTTTTCCATCTCTTACGATCTTGCTTGTCACATGCTCATCTGACGCATATTGTGCAATGGTTTTGAACTTTGTCCACTGATCCTCAACACTATCTGTACTTAAAACAACACTTTTGTGTTGAGCCATCAGGTACTCTGAAATCTTTTTGTCACTTTTGCTAAACTGGAAAATCTTCCTACCTTTTTTAATATTTCTATTTAGGCTCAAATCATCGATGCTGTAACCGCTTTATGGTCACTGATACCCTGTTCTGCGTTAACTTTTTCAAATAGTTCAGGTCTGTTTGTCACCAGAAGGTCTGATATGTTATCGCCAGGAGTCGGTTGTCTGTTGAACTGCTCAAGGTAGTTTTCAGCTAAAGCACTTAAAAAAATTTCACTGTATTCTTTGTCCCTGCCACCCGTTATGAACGTTTGAGTCTCCCAGTCTATATCCGGCAAATTAAAATCTCCACCCAGAACTATAACATGGTGGGGAAATGTACTCTAAATATTTTCCAAATTATCTTTCAGGTGCTCAGCCACAACAGCTGCTGAGCCAGGGAGCCTATAGAGACATCCAATTACCATGTCTGAGCCTGCTTTAACCGTGACCTTCACCCAAATTATTTCACATTTCGGATCTCCGTCAATTTCCTTCGATACTATTGCACTTCTTATCGCTATAAACACGCCTCCCCCTTCACTGTCCAGCCTGTCTCTGCGGTATACATTCCAATCTTTCTGGGATTGAGTATTTAACACATGAAAAAGTCTTCCGGTTTTGACAATATAATTGACAAGAACACTTACCTTACCAGTATTTCGCCCTGCCAAATGGAAAACGCATCCTCCCTCCATAAACAACGTAACACTGGTACAGTCTTTCAGATTGTATGTGAACACGACAAACGATGATTAAATGTACCAGTCGTTATGATGCAAGCTCTTATACTGACTCAACATCTCACCAATAGTCCAATGCACTCGCTCAGTCCTACAGTTAGTCTGTAGGTGTAGTGAACAGTTACTAATTTTCATACTTTAGAAACTGAGATAGTTATCTTATGGAATCAGACATGAAGTTCACCCCTTGTCTGTTTATATGGTTGCACACCACATCTGAGCAGCCAGGTGTTAAAAAATGATGGCGCCACTGTTCCTGCTTTCTGATTAGGAATACCTCCCACGCTGTCGCGTGTGATCATGTGCCCCCACCAGAACTCCTTGCTTCAGTTTACCTGGTGCTGGCATGTATGGCCCCGGCGTTGTCGTATTACATACCAGACTGTGATATAAAATGAACTACAGCTGTGTTGTATACAGCCTTCAGTCAATGTTAGGATGGTGTAAAGAAAGTGGTTCTCTACTTCTGAAAAAAAACCTTATAAATAATAAAACATGACCTACACAAGGAATCTGACAACCCGTGTTAGTCATGGAAGAAAAAAAATGAGGCCTAGTCTATGTCAGAACGTGCAGAATCTTATGTGGGTCCAATGAGACGTCAATTTTAATCTAAATATGGTATGCCAATGTTTACGTAATAAAAAAAATAAATTACGTAATTCAGTACAATTATTACATAGATGAGATAAATCACTTTTACGGGGACCAAATGAACAATTAAAGTCAATATAATTCCAGTAAACCTGCAAAAGTAAAAATATATATATATATATATATATATATATATATATATATATATATATATATATTTTAGGGGCCTACATAGACATCGCGCATCTGCTAGGTGCCCACGAAGTACGTAATTTTGTTTTGAAGCTGAAAGCCAATGAGAAAATAGGTGCAGTTTTCAAGCAGTAATGGTGTACAGCATCAGCTGGTAATATACGTTATTTTATGGTAGCTAATTTTACTGCACAAAAAATAAAATATGTACTCCCTCCAAAAGAAGTTACACAGAAACATTAAAATAAAATTATGGTGAGCAGCAAAATGTCTGAGAAGAATTTTGAAAGAAAATTATTAATTGAACTTTAATTTGGCGTGTTTCCAACACTGTCAACAAGACGAAGCAATGAAAAGAATATTTATTTGAACTAAACAAAATTGAGGTATTGTGACAGTATTTTTAAAATTGACAATTTAACTGCAAATGTCTTTAATTTTGAAACGAGAGAGAGCGTAATAATTTTCTTTTAATGTTTAAACTGTTGCTGCCGGCAGTGCAATGAATTCAGCGGTGGTCCGCGCGGACGATGTGTGAAGTTAATCCCGGTTCGTGGCGTGAAGATAATGATGGATCCTCCAATTTGGTTCAAATCGCTCTGAGCACTACGGGACTTAACATCTATGCTCATCAGTCCCCTAGAACTTAGAACTACTTCAACCTAACTAACCTAAGTACATCACACACATCCATGCCCGAGGCAGAATTCTAACCAGCGACCGTAGCGGCCACGCGGTTCCAGACTGAAGCGCCTAGAACCGCACGGCCACACCGGCCGGCTCCTCCTGTTTCATTAATATTCCAGTTTCGGCGGTGGTCCACGTCTCCGTTGTAGTCGAATCAGCTGGCAGCACTGGCGCGATAGTAATAGTTTCAGTGTGTGCATTGTCGTTACGCGCGCGACGTTTTATTAGTAAAAGTTTATTAATCACGCGGTGCGGGTAGGTCGGAATTATGCAGTGTCTTTAGTATTTAAGATATACAGCCGGTTAACGCCAATACTTCACATCGTTATGACACCGTGTGGCCACAGGAAAACTGTCACATGTGTTCATCACTATAACAGTCCGTTACACATCAGTTCAATTTACGTCGTCGTCTTTAAGACAGTTTGGATGATATAACAAATGTTTCTTGATCAAATCACAGCACTGTTCTTTTACTTAACATTTTGGTTTGTTCCACTTTCACGCAATTCTAACAGTTAGTGTCTCCACACGACAGTGGTGTCTGGTTCACGGCTAATTGTCACAAGTTCACACAGTATGTAAAATCGTCACCACAAACCCTCGATATACTTGCCAGCTTTTACTGTTCACTTAATAATGCACGATCTCCTATTAACACAGCGGACGTACTGTAATTAATTGTTCCTCCGTCTATCACCGTCTTTCACGCCGAACCTTGCAACGTTTTTTAAGCCGCGAACCGACCGCGATACCACACAAACTCGCACGTTCTCTATCGGTAGTCGTTCGCTCTCTGTCTGACACAGTACTTCTCCTAGCCTAACCAAAGATTTACAAGGCATATAAAACCAGAGCATTCATATTCGTACAATATAAAAAATAAAACAGTAGCAAAATAAATTAAGAAACAATGTGACGTATTAGCAAACAAAGAATAGTAGAAATAAATGATACATACGTACTATGACAAGGTGATGCACAAAAGAAAAAAAATTATTATCGACTTTCGGGAAAGCAATGTCTTTACATGGGGCACCACTTGTCATTGTTCACGTTCGTGACCAAGTACCTGTCTTACTGGTATCTTTCTTTTACACCATCTCTGCTCCTGTTTTTCTTACCACGTTTGGGTACAACTCCTTGTCTGAACTCATTCAGTGCTGGCGCCTACTTCATAAGCCGACTAAAAGGGTCTATTATAACTAAAAACAATTTAAGAGTTCCATGATCAGCTTGCCGACTTCAATATGTTCTCAAACAAATAACACCGAGAATACATAATCCCATATATCACACTGAGCATTTCCCTTTCCCTCATGCAGGAGTTCCTTTCTGCTCTGTTCAGTGGCCAGGAATCTCATGATATAAAATGTCATTTATCATCCATCATTTGATGTAAAACACACTCCAATGTCAATTACATGCAGGAAGTGTACAGCTATCTCTAGAGCGAAACGACACTACTCTGCACTTAGCAGCAAACGTGCTGCACATAACGTTTCAGTATCCTATTGCGGCCATGACATGCGATCTATCATATCCTCTGAGAAAACAGTTACGTTATCGGTGCCAAGGTATTAGACTACTCAAAAACCCAGCCTAAAACCGCTGAAAAGTGTTTGACGCATTTTTGAACCAAACTAGTGTCCTTCGATGTTATAATGACCCTAGGGTAGCTATAAATCCGTCTTTGGTCGGTCCTTAGGCAATACATCTACTTGATGGGAGATACTGACACTTGTTGATAGTCTCAGTGACGTTTGGTACCGTCTAAATGTCAGAAACTGCTTCGCTGTGAAGATATTTGTACTCACAGCAGAACCTATATTTCTTAGATCCATTTCATAACTTCTTTGTAACGACCACCAGAGTGGCCCCTTCGACTAGTGCTTTCCTCTATTATTCCATATGCTAGCTGCTAATTAGTAAAATGTTCCATAAACGCAAGGATAAATGAAGTGACATCGATCGAAATGAAACCAAATGAATTTAGCCATAGAACACTCAACATTTGTAAAATTAGCGACTGCAGTAGGCCACAAACCGTAACATTTTGAACTTAATTTGGTACCATTGGAGTTCCACGAACGGTAGTTAACTAACGCTTAACATATAAATTATGAGTTCCTTGAATAAAATAATTTAGCAGCAGCATAACACTTCCACCCCTTTAGCGTTCTGGGTTGAAATAAAATGTGAAAATGAAACACGAGACATGTCAGTCCAGCATTAGACTACCATATACCAATACTATCAGAACAATAGAGCTCAGAGTAATCATGTGAACACTGATAAACATGAAAGAAGCTATTTACAAAAGATGAGTGCTTTAGAAATTTTACACATTAAAGGTACACCTTAAATATACTAGAAGAAATAGAAATCATTATTCATGGCTAAAGAGATCCAAAGCACCTCCTTATCGAAGAAAATGAAGCCTTATTTAATTGCTACCGAAAAATCTCCCATGACTTACTAGCGTAGCAGTGCTGTGAGTGACGCAGGTTCGATAGAGAATAGCGATTTCCTATCGTCCATCTTGTGTGCATCGGGCGCGGACCGCCGCTGAGAAGCCCACGTTTGCAGTGCCAACATCATGTGTACACCAACAGACATCAAAAGGGAGAGGATACCAGAGTCTACAGCTGTTCTTAAATATGTTGATACCCTTGTTTTATCTTTTAAGAATAAAAGCATTGTTTTGCATACACTTTTTAGAAAAGAAAAGTAGGTCACAAAGAGCTTTACATACCTCACAGCACAGGTAAAGTTACTTTAAGTTCTATCATGTATATTTTTAAAGCTATACTTTAAGCTGTTTTTGTCAACACAATTTGTCGGTTTCATTACGTTTATACATTACTTTTTGTGAAATACCAGTATGCATTACATAGAATTGCGTTTGAATTTTTAGCGCGAGTGTTTCATTTCATTACTTTCATGGATTATTCTTCGTAAAATTACTGTGCACTAGGCGTTTAGACTTTAATCTGAATTTTAGCGTCGTAGGAACAAATATATTTTTTGTATATTATTTTAGGAAATAGCTGTATCCCCAATCTGTAATCGTTAATTTGAATTTTAACGTGACACGTCCAGTAGCATTATCCTTATTTATTTTATTACTACCTGTACCTGGACACGTTTTCTCGTCGCTCACATAGTTATATGGAAAGGAAAGAAAAAAAGCACACGTTTCTAATAATTGTGGGAACTGGATAGACGTGCTCATATGCTTCACTCCATTGTCACTGCCCTTCCCCTCCTCCCTCTTTCTTTGTGCATCCACTAGACCTCTTCCTCCTTTCATTCCATCATCTCCTCCCCTCCTCGCACACACTCTCCCCCTCCCCCCACCCCTTCTCTCCACCCCTCTCACCGTGCATCACCTCCTCCTCTTTCTCTGTGCATCTTCTCTTCCTCCCTCTCTCTCCACCTCCTCCTGCCCCCTCTTTCTGTTCATCCCCTCCTCCCACTTTCTCTATTCTCTTCCTCCCATCCTTCTCTCCATCTTCTCTCCATCCCGTCTTCCCCTCTCTCCATAATCTAGAACCTTGTTTATTGTTATCGCGAATTCAGTTTCCATAGTAGTCTAGGGATAGCATCTTTGATTAGTAATCAAAACGTCCTTGGTCCTGGATCTGAAACCCGTCAACCCTAAATTCTGATTAATAATCAGCATTAGCGGCCGAACACTTCCAGCGTAAGGAGTCACCCTCAACCTGATCACGGCCTTCTCAAAGTGGACGGAGGAATGGACAGAAGTTCACGGCACTCTCTGGTCCTTTCGAATGGGAAACTGCACCTAAAGGCGGAAGAATCAGCAATGATCAACAGCATGAGGATGCAGAAGGCAATGGAAACAGTGGCCTGTAATTGAAATCGTGTCATGATGATCATTGGCAAAAGATTCTGGAGTGGTCCCTCTTTCGGAACTCTGGAAGGGGACTCCCAAAGGGGAGGCGACAAAGAGAAAAAGAATGAATAGCCAACGAAAGGATAACGTTCCACGAGTCGGGGCGTGGGATGTCAGAAGCTTGGAAGTGGTATGGAAGCTAGAAAATCTGAAAAGTGAAATGCAACGGCTCAGTCTAGATACAGTAGGTGTCAGTGAAGTGAGATGGAAAGAAGACAAGGATTTCTAGTGAAATGAGTGTCAGGTAATATCAACGGCTGCAGAAAATTGTATAACGGCAGTAGGATTCGTTATGAATAGGAAGGTGTGGCAGAGTGTGTGTTACCGTGAACATTGCAGTGATACGATTGTTCGTATCAGAATCGACAGCAAACCAACACGGACAACGATACTTCAGGTATCATGCCGACGCCACAAGCGGAAGATGAAGAGACAGAGAAAAATCTATGAGGATATTGAAAGGATAATACAGAATGTAAACTGAGATGAAAATATAACAGTCATGGGGGACTGGAATGCAATTGTAGGGGAAGCAGCAGGAGAAATGGTTACAGGCGAATATGGACTTAGGACAAGGACTGAGAGAGGAGAAAGACTAATTGAGTTACGTAATAAATTTCAACTCGGTTCAAGAATCACAAGAGTAGGAGGTATACTTCGTAAAAGCCGGGTGGTGCGGGAGCATTTTACTTAGATTACATCATGGTCAGACAGAGATTGCGAAATCGGATACTGGATAGTAGGGGGTACCCAGAAGTAGATACAGGCTGAGTTCACAATGTAGCTGTGATAAAGAGTAGGTTGAAGTTGAAGGGATTAGCCAGGAAGAATCAAAACGAAATGAAGTGGGACACGAAAGTACTAGGGAATATCGAGATACAATTGAAGTTTTCTAAGGCTGTAGATAAACCAATAAGAAAAAGCTCAGTAGACAGTACAGTTGAAAAGGAATTGACATCTCCAAAAAGGGTAATGTTGGAAAGAAAAGCATAGGTATAAATCAGGCAACTGCGAAGAAACCATGGGTAAAAGAAGAAATACTTCAGTTGATCGATGAAAGTAGGCAGTACAAAAATGTTCAGGGAAATTCAGGAATATGGAAATACAAGCCATTTACAAATTAAATAAACAGTAAGTGCAGGGAAACTAAGGCAAAACGGCTGTTTGAAAACTGTTACGAAACCGAAAAAGAAATTATATTCGGAAGGACTGATTCAGTATATAGGAAACTCAACACAACCTTCGGTAAAATTAAAAGCGAGGGTGATAACATTAAGAGTGCAACGTGAGTCCTACTGTTAAATGCATAGACGAGAGGAGGTAGCTGGAAGATTTGTTTGATGGGATAGAAAAGGTAGCAGGAGTCAATTGAGAAGAGATGGCGGACCCTGTATGAGAATCATAATTTAAAAATGCTTTGTGGGACCTACAGGCGCTACAACCTGGAACCGAGCGACCACTACGGTCGCAGGTTCGAATCCTGCCTCGGGCATGGATGTATGTGGTGTCCTTAGGTTACTTAGGTTTAATTAGTTGTAACTTCTAGGCGACTGATGACCTGAGAAGTTAAGTCGCATAGTGCTCAGAGCCATTTGAACCATTTGAACCTATGATAAAATCACGCAGAAGGGATAGATAACATACCATCATAATTTTTAAAATCATTTGTGGAACTGGCAACAGAATGGCTGTTTACGTTGGTTGTAGAATGTACGGGTCTGGCGACATACCATCTGACTACTGGAAAAATTTCAATACTACTGGAAATAAAAGGAAGGTCCAGAAATTGAATTAAAATTCGAGGTGGAAGGATATCAATCATACGATCCACTGATGACGTAGCTATCCTAAGTGAAAGTGAAGAAGGATTACAGTATCTGCTGAATGGAATGAGCAGTCTCATCTGTAGAATATATGGATTGAGAACAAATCGAAGAAACAGAAAAATACTGAAAAGTATCGTAAACGAGAACAGCGAGAATCTTAATATCAGCATTGATGATCACGATGTAGATGAACTTAACGAACTCTACTATCTAGGCAGCAAGATAACCAATGACGTAAGGAGCAAGGAGGACATTGAAAGCAGACTAGCACTGACAAAAAGGGCATTCCTGGCCAGGAAGAGTCTACTAGTATCAAACATGGGTCATAATTTGAGGGAGAAACTTCTGAGAATGTAAGTTTAGCGCACAGCATAGTATGGTATTGAAACATGAACTGTGGGAAACCTGAACACAAGAGAAACGAAGCATTTGAGATGTGGTGCTACAGACGATTCGGGGTGGAAAGGAATACGTGTGTGGTGAAACACTGACAAGGAGAAGGGGCAGGATGATAGGACGTGACTTCCATGGTACTGGAGGGAATCGTAGTGGGCAAAAATTGTAGAGGAATACAGAGATTGGGAAACATCCAGCAAATAATTGAGGAGGTAGGTTGTAAGTGGTACTCTGAGATGAAGAGGTTGGCACAGGAGTAGAATTCGTTGCGCCCCGCATCAAACCACTCAGAAGACTGATGACTCTAAAAAAAAGCAATAATCAAATCGTAAACCAAGCAGCCAAAAACACAACCTTCCTGTTTGCTAACAGCATTTCACTACTGTGTATTTTGCATATTTATGTTTAGATATTAAAAAGTACGACCAACGTTCCACCGGCGTGAGTGCGTTATTTTATTACGTATTTTTTAGATATATGTAATACATAAATTCATTAAATTAAATAGTAGAGAAACTTCGTTATAAAAAAATTGTAAAAACATACATACACAAGTCCTGTACATCATACATTCAACAATTAGGTACCTAACTCACGCCTGTGTTAAAACTCAACCATGAGTGAAAATGTCAATGCAGTTGTCGAGTACCTTCTAAGATGTAAGATTTTGGACGGACAGTTTCATTTTTGTTTATATCGGTTTAAGGTGCAAGTTTTCATGTGAACTGGCGACAGAGTGTATGGAAATTTAAATGTGTCATATAATTGTTCTGTGATTCTTGCAGAAATTATTTTTCATTTGCTGTGCTTATCTTTCGGATTCTGTTGATGATAGTCGCCACCGAAACGCGTTAATATGTACATTTAAGAAAGAAAAAAAAATCTAAATGTTGTTAGCGATCAAGATGGACAGTTGTATTGACTAGGAAACATGACTTGGACACTACGAATACTAACGACTGTTGTTGTTGTTGTGGTCTTCAGTCCTGAGACTGGTTTGTTGCAGCTCTCCACGCTAAACTATCCTGTGCAAGCTCCTTCATCTCCCAGTACATACTACAACCTACATCTTCTGAATCTGCTTAGTGTATTCATCTCTTGGTCTCCCTCTACGATTTTTACCCTCCACACTGCCCTCCAATGCTAAATTTGTGATCCCTTCATGCCTCAGGACATGTCCTACCAACCGATCCCTTCTTCTAGTCAAGTTGTGCCACAAGCTTCTCTTCTCCCCAATCCTATTCAATACCTCCTCATTAGTTACGTGATCTACCAACGTAATCTTCAACATTCTGCTGTAGCACCACATTTCAAAAGTTTCTATTCTCTTCTTGTCCTAACTATTTATTGTCCATGTTTCACTTCCATACATGGCTACACTGCATACAAATACTTTCAGAAATGACTTCCTGACACTTAAATCTATACTCGATGTTAACAAATTTCTCTTCTTCAGAAACGCTTTCCTTGCCACTGCCAGTCTACATTTTATCCTCTTTACTTCGACCATCATCAGTCATTTTGCTCCCCAAATAGCAAAATTCCTTTACTACTTTAATTGTCTCATTTCCTAATCAAAATCCCTCACCATCACACGACTTAATTCGACTACATTCCATTATCCTCGGTTTGCTTTTGTTGATGTTCATCTAATATCCTCCTTTCAAGACACTGTCCGTTCCGTTCAACTGCTCTTCGAAGTCCTTTGCTGTCTCTGACAGCGTTACAATGTCATCGGCGAACCTCAAGGTTTTTATTTATTCTCCCTGGATTTTAATACCTACTCCAAAGTTTTCTTTTGTTTCCTTTACTGCCTGCTCAATATACAGATTGAATAACATCGGGGAGAGGCTACAACCCTGTGTCACTCTCTTCCCAACCACTGCTTCCCTTTCATGTCCCTCGACTCTTATAACTACCATCTGGTTTCTGTTCAAATTGTAAGTAGCCTTTCGCTCCTGTATTTTACCACTGCCACCTTTAGAATTTGAGAGAGAGTATTCCAGTCAACATTGCCAAATGCTTTCACTAAGACTACAAATGCTAGAAACGTAGGTTTGCCTTTCCTTAATCTTCCATCTAAGGTAAATCGTAAGGTCAGTATTGCCTCACGTGTTCCAAATTTCTACGGAATCCAAACTGATCTACCCCGAGGTTTATTCCTACCAGCTTTTCCATTCGTCTGTAAATAATTCGCGTCAGTTTTTTGCAGCTGTGACTTATTAAACTGATAGTTCGGTAATTTTCACATCTGTCAACACCTGCTTTCTTTGGGATTGGAATTATTATATTCTTCTTGAATTCTGAGGGTATTTCGCCTGTCTCATACATCTTGCTCACCTGATGGTAGAGTTTTGTCAGGAATGGCTCTCCCAAGGCCATCAGTAGTTCTAATGGAATGTTGTCTACTCCGGGGGCCTTGTTTCGACTTAGGTCTTTCAGTGCTCTGTCAAACTCTTCACGCAGTATCGTATCTCCCACTTCATCGTCATCTACATCCTCTTCCATTACCATAATGTTGTCCTGAAGTACATCACACTTGTATAGACCCTCTATATACTGCTTCCACCTTTCTGCTTTCCCCTCTTTGCTTAGAACTGGGTTTCCATCTGAGCTCTTGATATTCATACAAGTGGCTCTCTTTTCTCCAAAGGTCTGTTCAATTTTACTGTAGGCTGTACCTATCTTACACCTAGTGAGATAAGCCTCTACAACCTTACTTTTGTCCTCTAGCCATGCCTTCTTAGCCATTTTGCACTTCCTGTCGATCTCATTTTTGAGACGTTTGTATTCCTTTATGCCTGCTTCATTTACTGCATTTTTGTATTTTCTCCTTTCATCAATTAAATTCAATATTTCTTCTGTTACCCAAGGATTTCTACTAGCCCTCGTCTTTTTACCTACTTGATCCTCTGCTGCCTTCACTACTTCATCCCTCAGAGCTACCCATTCGTTTTCTACTGTATTTCTTTCCCACATTCCTGTCAATTGTTCCCTTACGCTCTCCTTGAAACTCTGTACAACCTCTGGTTCTTTCAGTTTATCCAGATCCCATCTCCATAAATTCCCATATTTTTGCAGTTTCTACAGTTTTAATCTACAGTTCGTAACCAATAGATTGTGGTCAGAGTCCACATCTGCCCCTGGAAATGTCCTACAATTTAATACCTGGTTCCTAAATCTCTGTCTTACCATTATATAATGTATCTGATACCTTTTAGTATCTCCATGATCCTTCCATGTATACAACCTTCTTTTATGATTCTTGAACCAAGTGTTAGGTATGATTAAGTTATGCTCTGTACAAAATTCTAGCAGACGGCTTCCTCTTTCATTTCTTAGCCCCAATCCATATTCACCTACTATGTTTCCTTCTCTCCTTTTTCCTACTGTCGAATTCCAGTCACCCATGACTATTAAATTTTCGTTTCCCTTCACTACTTGAATAATTTCTTTTATCTCATCATACATTTCTTCAATTTCTTCGTCATCTGCAAAACTAGTTGGCATATAAACTTGTACTACTGTAGTAGGCATGGGCTTCGTGTCTATCTTGGCTACTATAATACGTTCATTATGCTGTTTGTAGTAGCTTACCCGCACCCCTATTTTTTATTCATTATTAAACCTACTCCTGCATTACCCCTATTTGATTTTGTATTTATAACCCTGTACTCACCTGATCAGAAGTCTTGTTCCTCCTTCCACCGAACTTCACTAATTCCCACTAACGAGTAGTTTTCTATATATATGTATAAAATTGCGGATGTGATAGAGGTTTCTAACAACCAGTGAACAAAAACAACAAGGAGACTCTTACTTTCTTCTCTAAGTAAGGACAGATGTACGTAAAATTGGTAAAAATTGTTGGATATTTCGTTCCATCAGATTGTATCACGTTAGAAATTCTGTCTGCAATTTTCATAGATTAATGTGTGCAACAAATGATGCGAAAGCCATCTTGTTTCAAGCAAGGCGCAGTGCCACACACCTTTTTCTACACGACTCCGTCCTTCTTGTTTGCGATATTTTATTATTTCCTGCCATCGGAAAAGCCGTCAGTGAAGTATCGTAGCCTGGCAGCCCGGTTACGATGCGATTAATTACGATTTATAAAAGAAATGGGCACGTTATGGAACAGAACTCGAACGAAAGCCTTTATAACCTCCTTTAGAAGAGACTCCCAAAGATGACATTTTCTTCATCTCCAATTGCTCAAATTTTCGCACGTGACACCTGTCTGATGTTCGGTGATAGTAATATTGGAAGAATCATGACCGTTATGAGACTAATTTGTAATACACGTTCCTTCACTGAAAGCTTTTCGAAGGAGTGTTGCTTGTTCTGAGTTGTCAGCGGAACATACTATCAAACGGGCACACGAGAGGGTCAGGCTAGAGGAAAAGTGCTACATGAAGATCAAAACAAACAAATGTATGGTTCTGGCCGACGTTAAGGTACTTGTTTCTTGCATAAACGCCAATGAAGTAACTTTTTTATGCATTTTGCACAACTTTCAGTTTTCAATCCATAAGAAACATAACCTGCAGAACCATTACAGATAAAAAAGTGAAATTTGCGAAAGATTTTGTAAAGACCAAAACGTAATTTCCTGTGGCACAAAATTTTTGAAATTGCTTTACTGCCGAGTTTATTAAAATTCTTGTGAAACAAAAATTTCTGTTTCTCACACATGTAAATTGAAAAATGTTAAGGGAGTTCTGAGACTGATATTAAAAAACTGATACACAGGTTTATTTATCTAGTTACTAATAATAGCGTACCACATTTTGAAAGTGATGGGTGAAGTAACTATTAAGAAAATGTTCCGTATGCGATAGTACGTGCTCTAAAAAAGCAACCAGCAACGTCCTGATCATGTTATTTGGCAAGAAAATTTAAAAAGTCCCTGATTCTAGACAGTAACAAATTTGACAACATGTGCAAGATTTGGTTCACGTAACTCTGAAACAGTAAGAGCTACATTAGCTTATATGCATCAGTGTATTTTCTCCTGGCGTTCGTGTATGGACGTAAGGGTAATACGTTGAAATGTACGTTATACAGTTCTTCAATGTTAAAAGACCACACATTTTCGTGCACAGGGAAGGACGCTTGCGTCACGTCCTTTCCCTCGATGTAGATGCTCAGAGTAGATGCTGGTAAAATGAGAAGAAGTCAATTGAAAAATATGCTCCGGCCTTGTCGTGTGTATCTAATCTGGTTGGGAGTCGTTTAGGTAGGCGCGCTGCTCCGTCCCCCCTACCTCTGGGTATCGATTACCCGCGTTACGGGCGCCTCCCTGCCGCCAATCACTTCCCGTCGCACTTCGCTTTCTGCATGATTGGCCGCACCGCCGCTGGACCAGCCGTGAGTTATGGAGTCTGCCGGCAGTTTTTCCCTCTGCTACAGCCAGCCGTAACTCATTCTGCCCGCTAGCCGGACTCGGCCTGTTTTTATTTATCGCTGTTGCTCTCCTGGCTCCTTTTATATCAGTGCATAAAACGGGCGAGGTGATGCCGCTGTAAATCAGAGACTAACACTATTTTTTTCTAATGACTGTCTTGAGAATGGGAGCTACATGGAGACGTCATTGTTTCTCAATCACTTTTCCTGTAGATTTGTTGTGGATTAATTGAACAAAGTGATACAGTCAGTTCAGCAGTATTCTTTAACATTCGATTTAAGCTACTACGGTGTAGGTTTTAACAATCGATATCATTCTGAGAATGAATTTATACTTTTTAGCAGAGTGTGTGCTGATGTGAAACTACGTGGTAGACAGAGATTGCGTGCGTAACCGGGACTCGAACCTCGGACCTTTGACTTCCGTCAGCAAGTGCTCGACAGACCGAGGTATCCAAGCACTACGCTCCCTCATAGTCTTACCTCCGTCAACACCTCACCTCACACCTTCCAAATTCCTCGAACGTTCTCCTGCATACCTTGCGATATTAGGACACCTATCATTTTCCATTGTTAGGTCTTGTTCACCGACCAGCTTAAAGTCCTGCTAGTATATTTTGAGCCCATCACCAGGGCCTTCTTCTGGGCTTCCGATAGGGAGAGCTTCGTCTCTTCAGCTCTTCTCTCTGTAAATAATAATAACGGCTCCCAGCGCTCAATAACCATTCAAATTAGCATAAAAATTATAACAATTAAAACTCGAAGAATGATGAGGTGTTTCCAGATGCCGCATAGATGTATGAAGGTGCTCTGTTCGCGACTTCCGGTTTAACGTCGGTGTAGACGATGACAATCCACCATTGTGATTTGACTCTTAACGTGGGTAGCTTACTGAAATCTCTGACTCTGTAGTTATCCATCTGCATTACAGAAATATTATCATTATAAATCTGAAAATAAGTCTATACTGAGGTGAAACCTGTAGCTGCAATAAAGCACCTTCATACAGCTATGCGGCTTTTGGAAACACATCATTCTTGAGTTTTTAGTTGTTAGAATTTTTACTATGATTTGAACGACTATTGAGGGTTAAGTTTTGGTATTGTTACTCACAGTGTCTCTGAGCTCTGGTTGGTCTCTCTAGAAACTCGTTGTATCTTCTCCATGCTTAAAAGTCCGATACCTTCACCTTTTGTCTGCATTGATTCCTATCCATGATTTTGTCCTCTGGGATACCCTTTGCTTCAAGATCTTTACATATTCTTGTAACATGTGACGTCTCCTGCCAAGACATATGCAAAATCGATGTAATATATATGAAAAAGAGACATTTATCCGTATTATTACTATTATTTCATTTCTGTACGGTTGCCGATTCTGTAGATTCTGCAAAAGAAGAAAATAATCATTTGTCATTTTTATTTTTGTGCAATATTTATGTATCTATATTTTGCAAATAAAGTCTGTGGTCGGCAAGTGTAGAAATTGAAGCAGACAATGATAACTGAAAAAATTAACAAATATATTTATTAGCGTACTGAATTGATTATAAATAGTGGAGGCTTAGATATTACTCTCTCTGTCTTCTTGTAGCCGTTAAAGTATTAAGAGCCCGTGACGTTCGCTTGAATGCTTGATTAGCTTTCTTTTCTTCTTTGTTCGAGAAAGACACCATTTGAGGCTGATGTATAAAAAGGTGTGTACTTCGAATTTATGTTGATTTGTAATATAGAAATAGTTAAAAATACTTGTAATAATTTACTGCTAGCTTGGCCAGTATTTCATTCTACATTTTAAGCTGTTTTTAGCATATTTAGAATTTTTCATGAAGCAGAACTGTGTCGCGATCGCGGGAGCGCTACGCGGCAAATTCAAATTATAATTGAATGAAAGCAGTTTTCCCGCAATTAAGCGGGCAGGTAATGGTATATTAAAATTATTTCTTTCAGCTTTCCGGAGACCTCACAGGAGAATTGCATATTTTACTGTCATTTCCAGGTGGACATGAGCAACTACTATTATAATCTCAGTGACGTGAATAATTTACGTAAATCATAGAGTTAAACCTTTACTTGTATGATATCAAAGACTGCTGTGCTGAAACCTTTTCTGGCTAATAATAATATTAAAATCGAATTTCATTTTTTGTTTGACGTTCTCGTGTTAGTCGTGGCAATCAACAGTGCTCATATGTTAAAAAATCCACTGCAGCTTTTATGTTTAGCGAACATAGAGTACCATACTGTAACTTCTGTACGGGTAGATAAGAGTAATTTTCAATGCATTTGAGAGATGAAAGTAGAGAAGGACAGATTTAATTTCATAATTAGTTACGGCAATGATACCGTGTTCCATTCCTAACAGGCCAGCTCATGGTTATCTGAAAATAATTTGCAAATTATAGATCACACGTTCACAGCAGGAAATTCTTTAGTCTTGCGCGTATCCCCACATAACAGGTCGAGGTGCACAAAGTTAAAGTTTTTCAACTACAGAAACTAATAGTGAGAACCGCATGTTATCTTTTGTGCTCGCGCTGCAGTGATGGACTGTGCGGCTGGTCCCGGCGGAGGTTCGAGTCCTCCCTCGGGCATGGATGTGTGTGTTTGTCCTTAGGATAATTTAGGTTAACTAGCGTCTAAGCTTAGGGACTGATGACTTTAGCAGTTAAGTCTCATAAGATTTCACACACATTTGAACAATAAGCAATATAGAGTTAATTCAAATATTATACAACATAAACTGCATACAAAATCAAGAACTGTGCGGTGGGGGGACGCGACAAACTATCGTAATCTTTTTTCACTTTGATCGTAAAAAAGCGTAAATTTTCTTTTTTAGACTATCGTCGGACATTATGAAGATGTGCCCGTACAGTAAAAATCTTTTCCTTGTAATTAATTATGTTACTGGTTCTGTCTTTCTGTTCGGTTCCACATTTTTTCTCAAACATATGTCACCACTACACCATGTGATACCTAAAATCTTCCGTAGTAATCGGCGCTTTTTTTTGACTAATGTATCGAGCAGTCTCTGTCTGATCATAATCAAGTCTCCAAATCAAGTGATACTTCTGGTTAGACTGTCGTGCCGTATCGTCTTAACATTGCTAAAGGACTCATCGACTTATTATCGTAGAAGCTTATCATCAGGAGAAAACTCGGTCAAATTTATAGATCCTCAGATATACTGCTTCCTGTCCTAAGACGCTGAATTGAAATACTTCACGTAGGTATCTAAATATCTCCACACGATTCATCGCTGTTGCAAGTCAAATTTTTTGTCTTCTCATAGGAAACCTTTACTTTTAGCTATCGGAAAATGATGATGGGAGGAATCACTGCGTCAAAAATCTACGGACACCAGTCACTGAATGGCGGCATCCATTTTGACTGGACCAGAGTCAAGTGATGATCGGAGGGATCCCTGTGTCAAAAATCTACGTATACCAGTCACTGAATGCTGGCTCCCACTTTAGCTGGTCCACAGGTGGGAATCTTCCCATACGTCGGTCGTGGCGTAATATAACGCCGAAACTAGTTGCTCAAAAAAATAACAATTGGAAATTTAGACGGCCGAAAAGTGAACAGCCGAGGTCCCGCAAACATCTGTGTAAAAATGGACATACAGAGAGGTGTATCCTTCCTGTTTCTATATCGAATTCTATTTGTTCCAGTCATCTGTTCTACGTGCACGAGCATGGTCGCGGATCTCGTTACATCATCCACGTTATCGTTTCTGAGCTGTCAAGATTTAAACGTCAGCTGTTTGTTGTATTATTGTGACAATGTCTGTCCAGTTCTTAGACGCAGTGACCGTTGCTGGTTGTACGGTACCATTACTTCTTCACATATTTAGCCTGCCACGGTAGTTTCTAATTTACGGAGCCTTTCTAAAATGAACGGAATTCATTTTAAACTGGATGAGGTAATGATCCGAATCGCACTTGGCAGTTCTCTGTACTTTAACACTCATAATTTTCGTCACTGGATATTGACAAGTGGACCATTTGGTTCTCTCCTTTACGTTTTCAGGTGAAAGATTTGTCTTATATTAACTTAGTTTGCGTTTCTAGATAGCTGGCATTATCTGATGATCGAATGTCTCACACTGTTCGGCAAATGTTATTCAATTTTTGTTGGTCCATTTATGTTGTTCGTATTATTAATATGTATTTGTCTTCTATTTCCCAAATGAGTGTTCAGGTCGCTCAGCAAAATCTTGAGTCTATTTGCTGGTATTTTATCAGTCCTTCCTCTAGAAGGTCACCAAATTCCCTTACCTTGGATTACGTCTGTTACCCTCAATGACGGATGAATGTACACTGACCAGTGTGTAACCCTTGTTACCACAGCGTCGAGTGAAGTGTTATGGTTCTTATGATGGGCTAGAGAAGTTCACTACTGCATTGATAACCTTCTTGCCTGTATTCACTCTTTCTCATTTCAGGTACTTCACGTCATTAATAGTAATCTAAAAGAATGATTCTATAATTTTTGGGATTTTAAATTTTTGTGTTTAAGAAAAGAAGTATTCGCTTTGTTGCAGCATCTATATCCTTCAACTAAATTCTAACAAACTTACTTCTGCGTGCTCTCCGTTTTATAGGTGCTGATACGTGACCGATTTAGTTAGGCCTCTCGCTGTATACTACTGAAGAATACTACCTTTAAACCGATTAAACAATTGTGAACTTTTAAGCGATTTCCAGTTATGGTCTTATTAAGTATTGAGTTCCAGGTAGCTGGGAATGGCAAAAGTTGATTGAGCCTGCATTGAAACGAAAGTACATCCATTCAAGTTTAACCACAGATAGGCTCCGTTGGTGGTACCAACATACATAATATCAACTATATGAATTGTGGGATCATTGTCTTGGTTTTCTGTACCGAAATGAAGAAGGAATTACTCTGAAGGAGTTAGCGTTTTCACAACAAAATAAATAAGAACGACCACCTTGTTGTTATTGGTGATCTAAACGGAAGTAAGGTAACTCACCAATAAAATAAATGTGTATATTAAGGGACAAGCTGCCCCAATAATCCCTTCAGTGCAGATGCAAACATAAGTTAGAATTAGAGTCCCGGTCCGACACAAATTTTCAACTTTATCATTTAATTATTTCAATGCACACTAGCTGCCGTTGTCTGTCTTTCCTTCGATTCATGACCATAAACAATAACTAGGAACGTATATTCCCTAATATGGTTTGAAGATAAGGAACTGATTCTTCAGAAACGAAGATATTCCAAAATGCAAATTGGTTGCTACAGGTAGTAGGTAGATAACAGGTAAAACTGCGGTTAATAAAAACCTGGGTTCCCTTGTACAGGATGTAAAAGCCCGCAGAGGAAGCGATAACAACTCTGACCACTTCTAGTTCACCGAAGGAACAAGCTAAACATGCTCCACCAATGGATAAGGCCGGTGGAGGCTATGTCGTGGAAGACACTTCGGTACTTATTATGAAACAAAGGGATTATTCAACCAATATTGTTTCTGTAGCAGACCACTGCCTGACGCCTGCTACAACACCACCGCAGCGTCGCCTGGGTGGTGAATTGCAGACACTCTGACCTATCACAGGCAGCCACACCACCAGTCACAGTATACGTCACACCCTCAACATCTAAAAATGGTCTCATAAGTCTCTGGCTGCCACGGATAGTTTGTGATACACATGTTCACACTTGAACTGTCTAAAATTGGCAGATAACAACCATTTTGCCAAATTCACTTCACTTGCGTGAAAGTCATCCACACTGGTAGGAACAACATATTCAAGAACTACTTTTTGTGCGCGTGCAATACGCCAGCATATAAAAATATACATCTCATACGCCATTGACCTTATACAGCTCTACCTCAAGTATATTGGTCAGTCGTTGTGTACCTGCCCTCTCCCAAAGTAATTTTACTCTGGCGTGCGACACTAATCACATGAACTGAGTCTTAACGATAGTTTACGCAGTTTTTTTTATTTTTTATTTTTTATTTTGCCCTCATGACAAGAGAACCTTGAGACACTGCGCCATTGGCAGTAGTATTCCCCAGCCAGGACAGTGTCCGACTAAGTTCCATGGAGCCATAAGCAAACTGCTAGTACAGCTGCGTTACGTGCAGAAGTTGAGCATGATAATCGTGGAGAAACAAGTACTGGAGTTCGAGAACTTGTTCAGTCCTGGTGGGCTAATTCCGGCCACACTCATAAAATCTCATAATATTCTGGGTGGGGTAAGTGACCTGTGTATCTGAATCGATACAGTGTACCTTATCGTGCCCCGCTTCAGCAGCGCCTTTCTACCAAGTTGGAATGGCGTTCTTGCGGAGGTACATGAAATCGAGAAACGGGGCTCGAAGTCTGCGTTGACTTCCTGAACCACCATACTGTCACCAAAGCTGTGCCGGCTGCCGAACCTCAAGAAATTGCAAATTTCCGTGTAGATGACATCATTCTGAAGTACGGAGCTCCTCGTCTGATGATCACTGGTCGTGGAAAAGTTTTCCAGTGGTTGCTGCTAACTGAGTAATTTCACGTTGCAGTATCACACACGGGATGACAACTGCCGGTCGCCGTGGCCGAGCAGTTCTAGACGCTTCAGTCCGGAACCGTGCTGCTGCTACGGTCGCAGGATCGAATTCTGCCTCGGGCATGGATGTGTGTAATGTCCTTAGGTTAGTTAGGTTTAAGTAGTTATAAGGCTAGGGGACTGATGACCTCAGATGTTAATTCCCATAGTGCTTAGAGCCATTTGAACCATTTGGATGACAACTGCCTACCATCAATGGATTAATGGAATCACAGAACGTTGGCAGATATATCTCCGACTTACGTTACTAAAGCGCTGCTTTGGCCGTATCGTATTATTCGACCCTTTACCAAGAAGGTTAAAGCTCACACACATCGTCCTGTCCTCCTTATGAAGCCGTACTGCAGCTCGAAGGCGCAGATCGCCATCGACGATGGGGGTGCAAGGCAGCTAAGAATTACACTACGATCGCGAAACTTCGAAAGTAGGTGCTCCTTTCGCTGCTCATCATAGTGAGGATCTGCCAGCGCCGATATATAGAGCATCATTAACAAGGTCTAGATCCAGTTTGCTGCATTCAACTCCAAAGGGAGCTTCTGAAACAGCGAATGGCAGGTTCTCAAGGAGAGGGAACAATGTGGTGTGTCGTACTGCATGCAAAGTGGCATAACTGTTAGCGTCAGGGGCTGACGTACTGCGGTTTCCCACTTCGAACCGAATAACGCACCCTTATTAAGTATTTATCATTGCTGGAAGTCCTCGAAATTTCTTATGTACTTATTCTTAGTTTTTTCTTGAATATTTGATATTTGTTTAAGTAGTTACACTCTTCGTCCAGATTTGAGTTAGGTTCTGTGTGGACTTCGGTGTCAGAAATAATCGTGCATTCAGTACTAAGTGATGAACTTCGCTGAAAAATCTTCCTTTGAATTTGGACTTGTCTGTGGTTTCTGCGTGACAATTTTACTTGTGAACGTCATGTCGATCAAAGGACGTGGTCCATAAATGTGTGGTATGGAGACATTACTTCTCACGTGTGTATATATATATATATATATATATATATATATATATATATATATATATATATATATATACGTGTGTGTGTGTGTGTGTGTGTGTGTTGGAATATAAAAGTATCGTGTTTATGTTCTCAAACTTACAACCATTCGGGAAAGTGGGCACCGGTCTGAACAACTAAGTTAAATTCACATTTTGCCAACATAACATCCATCTGTACCCATCCAAACAATATGCCGCATTCAAACATAAAACTTTGAACTATTTATTTCTCTATATATTCTTCAGTATACATCTAACGTTTGAATGATTGTTTTCTTTGCCAGGGTACGATAGTACAGCTCTTACTGGAATTGTTCAAAACATTTCCATATACTCCGAGCCCCGGAAGAAGTGTTACTTAATATTCACTGTTCCGTTATATAGTTTAGTTCACCAGGTGCCAGTCGACATGGGCCTGTGTCGACTACCAAACGCCACCTGTTGATTTATCCGATTCACATCTAGTTCTTTTCGGAGCCAGTAGAGATTAGGAACAATTTTAAAGCCATACAGTACCTTTAATTTATTGTCCAGTTTGTTCATTTAACAGCTCAGTTAACACAACCATATAAGTGTTACGAAGAAACGAATTTTTCACGTCCTCTAAACAAATATTGTAGATACAAGTAATAGTGAAGGATAAGCAAGTATCAGACTTTTTCCCAAGAGCATGTGTGCTACTGGGATTACATAACTGTTTCATTATTTATCTAGTTTCAGAGTTATAAATCTGTAGATTTCAGCAAGTGCAAACTCAACAATTTGTTAGCTCAAATGGAATTGTGCTTCACTCAGGCTTGATATGTCACCCTGTTCTGTCGTAAACTGCGCTACGGGGAACTGATGACTAAGAGGGAAGACTGGAATGTATCACCTTGCCGCAGATGCTCTCTTGTGAACCGTACGATGCGTCCTATTTTTTGTGTTGTTGTAATGTGAATTCAAATCTGCAGTAACAATCATAACTGCACCGGCCGCCGGAGTGTACGGCAACTGATCACTTCCAGCGATATATGCGAAGCGATGTGGTTTACTATTTGTACACATCGCATAAAATCCATAACTGGCATAGTTATGGCCCCGCGGCATGCTTAAATGTGGGCACATCGCGTGTGAGCCACGGAAAATACGATTCCCCCTAAAGCGATATGCCTCCCCATGTGCTCCATTCGGAACTCGCGTGCTATCGCGGGTCTCTGCGCTTTCTCGTTTCGGACCCGCTAAAGAAAATGGCCTCCCGATCGTGCTCATTGTGAATCACACCTGCCGGCAGATTACATATCGTTACGCTGACACTATCTGTGAAATTATCTACACGCCACTTCGAATCTACCTCGGTGCTGGTAACTGGACAGGGACACTTTGTAGCAAGGTCACGACGCACGTTGTCTGTTGCTTTTGGCTTCACTCTCTCTCTCTCTCTCTCTCTCTCTCTCTCTCTGTGTGTGTGTGTTTGAGGGGTCGGGGGTGTTACTGTTGTACTCTGCTAATACAGGATGCTCCATTGATAGTGACCGGGTCAAATATCTCACGAAATAAACATCAAACGAAAAAACTACAAAAACGAAACTCGTCTAATTGAAGGGAGAAGTCAGATGGCGCTATGGTTGGCCCGCTAGATGGCGCTGCCATAGGTCAAACGGATATAAACTGCGTTTTTTAAAATAGGAACCCCATTTTTTATTACGTATTCGTGTAGTACGTAAATAAATATGAATGTAATAGTTGGGCCACTTTTTTCGCTTTGTGACAGATGGCGCTGTAATAGTCACAAACGTATAAGTACGTGGTACCATGTAACATTCTGCCAGTGCGGACGGTATTTGCTTCTTGATACATTACCCGTGTTAAAATGGACCGCTTACCAATTGCGGAAAAGATCGATATTGTATTGATGTATGACTACTGTGATCAAAATGCCCAACGGGCGTGTGCTATGTATGCTGTTCAATATCCTGGACGACGTCATCCAAGTTTCCGGACCGTTCGCCGGATAGTTACGTTATTTAAAGAAACAGGAAGTGTTCAGCCACATGTGAAACGTCAACCACGACCTGCAACGATTGATGATGACCAAGTAGGTGTTTTATCTGCCGTCGCGGCTAATACGCACATCAGTAGCAGACAAATTGCACGAGAATCGGGAATTTGAAAAACGTCGGTGTTGAGACTGCTACATCAACATCGATTGCACGAGTACCATATTTCAATGCACCAGGAATTGCATGGCCACTACTCTGAATGTCGTGTACAGTTCTGCCACTCGGCACAAGAGAAATTGCGGGACGCGTTCTATTTAGCGACGAAGATTCAATCACCAACAGCGTTAACGTAAACCGGCATAATATACACTATTGGGCAACGGAAAATCCTTGATGTCTGCGACAAGTAGAACATAAGCGACCTTGGCGGGTTACTGTATGAAAGGAAGAATAATTGGCCCCCATTTTATCGATAGCAATCTAAATGGAGCAATATATACTAATTTCCAACGTAATGTTCTATCGATTTTAATACAAGATGTTTCACTGCATGACAGAGTGATGATGTACTTCCAACATCGTGGATGTCCGGCACATAGCTCGCGTGCTATTGAAGCGGTAACGGATAGCATATTTCATCACAGCTGGATTGGTCGTCGAAGCACCATACCATGGCTCTCACGTTCACGGGACCTGACGTCCCCGGTTTCTTTCTGTGGGGAAAGTTGAAGGATATTTGCTATCGTGATCCACCGACAACGCCGGACAACATGCGTCAGCGCATTGTCAATACATGTGCGAACATTACGGAAGGCGAACTACCCGCTGTTGAGAGGAATGTCGTTACACGTATTGCCAAATGCATTGACGTTGACGGACATCATTTAAGCATTTATTGCATTAATGTGGTATTTACACGTAATCACGCTGTAACAACATGCGTTTTCAGAAATGATAAGTTCACAAAGGTACATGTATCACATTGGATCAACCGAAATAAAACGTTCAAACGTACCTACGTTCTGTATTTTAAATTAAAAAACCTACCTGTCGTCTAAAATTTTGAGCCACATGTTTGTGACTATTACAGCGCCATCTGTCACAAAGCGAAATAAGTGGTCCAACTAAAACATTCATATTTCTTTACGTACTACGCGAATATGTAATTTAAAATACCGCAGTTGATATCCGTTTGACCTATGGCAGCGCCATCTAGCGGGCAAACCACAGCGCCATCTGGTTTCCCCCTTCAAGTTAGACAAGTTTCGTTCTTTGTAGTTTTTTCGTTTGACGCTTATTACGTGAGATATTTGGCCCGGTCACGATCAATGGACCACCCTGTATACAGGGTGGGACAAAAAGTTGTAGCTTAAGTTTCCGAAAACTTTTCTCAGACATAGAGCAATAAAATATGTTAGATGAACATCGGCCCGGAAACGGGTTATTCCTGTTTAGGGCTCATTTTTTTCTTTTCTTTATAATTACATCAGTCAAGGGGAACACACAGAAGTAGAACCTACCACAATTACATGAAACGTTTCCTTATATGAAATGTTCAAAATCTGTTGGTTATGTTTGGTTAGAATGCACAGGATAGTGTAATTCGTAGTCGTAGTTTCACCGCCAATGTTTTGCGTTTCAGTTGAACGAAGGTAATGTTAAATGTGACTTACTTCATTGCTCTACTAGTGTCAAGCACGTAGCGTCAACAGTTTAGTGGTGATTATCACGGGTTTGGTTTCTAGGACAATGCAGGATAAGTGCACCCAACAGCGTCGTTTTCAGATGCCGATTGGCTGTATAGATTAACTATCTATAGTGACAGTGATGCTGAATATTTGTATTGGGAGAGATTTCCAGAAAGACTGTGCCCCAAGTGGAGGACCTCTGAAGCAATTGCTCGTCGTCTTAGGGACCATGGGACGTTTAAGCCTAGTACTCGAATCTTGATGAGGGTGGCGGGGGGTCTAGAAGGACGGGGACACTTCAGCTTGAGAAGGAACTTCTTCGTCCAGTGGACTAAAACACTAGTGTCACGTTAAGACAGTTAGCTGAGACAAGTAGTGTTGACCACATGACTGTCGGGAGAGCTCTACACGAGAATCTGCTGTATCCGTATCAAGTGCAGGAAGTGAACTCTAACATGAAAATAAAGCGTTCCCCAACCCATGTCCGTACGGCACATTTTCTTCCTGTACATGTGAGGAATATTTTCTGAAAGTGTACCCTGTTTAGGAAGCAAAAAAGGAAGTCAACCCAACGTTAAGCATTAGGTTTCGAAGCGGGAAGCCTGCAGTGCCAACATGGGTAACTTACTAATTCTAGTGAGCTCGAGAAATTATTTTGTGGCATCAGATACAGTGGAAATTACCAGTCGGGTCGCCCAGCGTTGGGCGCTAAAATTGTGGTGAACTGTGAATTCTTCTGTCTGCTGTCGGACGTGGAATGACGAGTAGATGACTGATGAGATTGCTCCACGTTAGGAACCAACAGTTACTTATATCAGTGCTTAAATGAAATCAAACACAAAGTGTACAAAATTAAGGTGTTCATGTATCAATGTAAAGATTGCTTATATGATCAAAACATGAAAAATAGCCGGCCGGTGAGGCCGTGCGGTTCTAAGCGCAGGTTCGAATCCTGCCTCGGGCATGGATGTGTGTGATGTCCTTAGGCTAGTTACGTTTAAGTAGTTCTAAGTTCTAGGGGACTGATGACAACAGATCTTAAGTCCCATAGTGCTCAGAGCCATTTGTGCCATGAAAAATATTTATTTATTTTCGTGCTGTTTACACAAATCAAAACAAAATTTAAAATTTCAGGAACGATTGGACTGGGTATGGACACGACTCAGTTATTAAGGGAAGGAGGAAGGGATGGATCGTCTCACCATTATTTTATCGTTCGTCGTGTACTGCTGTCGGTGGCAGGCTCTGCGCCGGTTCGGCGCGTCACCTAGGAACTGTGCGGCTCGAGTCGCCCGCCCTCATCAGCAATCGCAGCTTTGCGGCGCGGCCTAGCTACGACCTCCGCGTTGTTCGTCCGTTATCGGTTGCATGCTACCACACTGTCGGAAGGCGGATGTTGGCGATGGATGGAAGAGCGACCATGTCCTCTCGCATCGGCGGTGTCTCCACGACTCCCGTTCTCGCTTATCCTCCATCTCTCAGCTTAACTCCTCTTCGAAATATTCTTCCTTTCGGCGTTGCCATTCGCGGAAAAGATTTTCAATGCAGCCTATTGACAGATCGCTGTTTCATCGCCACCCCTCTCCGTGTGGGGTGGAAATTTCCTATCTGGCGTGAGCTGGCGTGTGCCTCGTGAATCTTCCTCACGATTTCGCATTCTTAAGATGTTTTCCTGCATTCCGAGGCTGTTGGGAGAGCAGCTACACAACATTTCTTTATAACCGCTCTCTCTGCAAGAGCTCTGGACAGATCCATGTTTAAGCTCCGTCTCAAAATCTGCCAGCGCCCGTGATTTATATGGAATGTCCTCTACGTCGAGAAAAACATCTTCTTAAGACTACTGTTTTCTTTCACACGCCTCCCTGCGCCAATTCCCACGGATTTTGTATGCTCCTTCCTGTGCCCGTGGGTTGCTGGAATAGTCGGAACATGCCTGCTTTCTAAGGCAGTTAAAATGGCTGCCGCTGGGCCAGAAGATCTCTGATGCTTACGCACTTAATTCTTCGTGTTCCGTACTAATGGCTGCATGTGTCCATCAGTTCTAGGCACGCTTTGCATTGTCAGATAGGCCCTTCGCAACGTGTCCATCCTTGAGCGAGGATGTCTGCCTGGCTTCCCGCCGAGTGCTTGCAGAATGAGAGCAGTGTCCTCTCTTCAGCGGCTCGTCCCAGGGTGTCCGGCTCCCTCCTCCTTCTCCTAGGCCACTCGCGGCGAGTTGGCGAAAGTGTCTGTGGTCGTACGTATTACATAATGGAGTTAGTCTGCCAACACCTTCGTTGAAAAAGTAAAGTACGTGCAGTCTTTGTACCTACAGGAAGCACCGCGCAACAATACTGAACTACCCCGCTAGAGGACCCAAGCCGGAATTCATTTTGAAGGATTTGAGGGATAACTTGCTGAAATTAGCTATCTACACTTTGTGATCAAAAGAATGTGGACACCTCGGTGAAAATGACTTACAAGTTCGTGGCGCTCTCCATCGATAATGCTGGAATTCAGTATGGTGTTGGTTCACATTTAACCTTGACGACAGCTTCCACTCTCGCAGGCGTGCGTGCAGTCAGATGCTGGAAGGTTTTTTGGGGACTGGCAGTCCATTGTTCGCGGAGTACTTCACTGAGGAGAGGTATCGATGTTGATCGGTGAGGCCTGTCACGAAGTCGGCGTTCCAAAACATCCCAAAGGTGTTCTATGGAATTTAGATCAGCACTCTGTGCAGGCCAGTCCATTACAGGGATGTTATTGTCGAGTAACCGTTCCACCAAAGGCCATGCATTATGAACATGTGCTCGATCGTGCTGAATGATGCAATCGCCATCCACGAATTCTCTTCAACAGTGGGAAGCAAGCTGGTACTTGAAACATCAATGTAGGCCTCTGCTGCGTCAGTGCCACACAAAACAACAAGGGTTGCAAGACCCTTCATGAAAAACACGACAACACCACCACCGCCTCCGAATTTTACTGTTGGCACTACACACACTGGCAGATGACGTTCACCGGACATTCGCCATACCCACACCCTGCTGTCACTTCACCACATTGTGTACCGTTATTCGTCATCCAACTCAAAATTTTTCCACTGTTCACTCGTCCAAAGTTTACCCACTTTACAACAAGGGAGGCGTCATTTGGAATTTACCGGCGTGATGTGTAGCTTATAAGCAACCGCTCGACCATGAAATCCAAGTTTCCTCATCTCCCGCCTAACTGTCATAGTACTTGCAGTGGATCCTGATGCAGTTGGAATTCCTGTGTAATGCACTAGATAGATATCTGTTAGGAGTGTGAAAATCGTGGAAATCTCTCGTACATACAGTATGACACAAGTGACACCGAATGACCACGTTCGAATTCCGTGAGTTTCGCGGAACGCCCTATTCTGCTCTCTCACGATGTCTAATGACTACTGTGGTCGCTGACATGGAGTACCTGGCAGTAGGTGGCAGAAAAATGCACCTTACTTGAAAAACGTATGTTTTTGGGGGTGTTCGGATACTTTGGAAATATAATAAAGACGGAAGCGCCAAAGAAATTGGTATATGCATGCGTATTCGAATACACATATATGTAAACAGGCAGAATGCGGCGCTGCGGTCGGTAATGAATGAATAAGACAACAACTGTCTGGCGTAATTGTTAGATCGGTTACTGCTGCTGCAATTGCAGGTTACCAAGTAAGTTGGTTCAGATGGTTCAAATGGCTCTGGGCACTAAGGGACTTAACATCTGAGGTCATCAGTCCCCTACAACTTAGAACTACTAAAACCTAACTAAACTAAGGACATCAGACACATCCATGACCTAGGCAGAATTCGAACCTGCGACTGTAGCGGTCGTAGCGCCTAGAACCGCGTGGTCACAACGGCCGGCAAGAGCTAAGTGAGTTTGAACGTGGTGCTATGGTCGGCGTACGAGCGATGGGACACAGCATCTCCGAGGTAGCAATGAAGAGGCGAGTTTCCCGTGCTACCATTTCACGAGTGTACCGTGAAAGGAATCCGGTAAAACATCAATCTCTGACATCGCTGCAGTCAGAAAAAAGAGCCTCCAAGAACGGGACCAACGACGGATAAAGATAGTATTTCAATGTGAGAGAAGTGCGCACTTCCGCAAAATGCTGCAAATTTCAGTGCTAGGTCATCAACAAGTGTCACAGTGCGAATCATTCAACGAAACATCTCGGTATGTTCTTTCGGAATCGAAGGCCCATTCGTGTATCCTTGATGACTGCCTGACACAAAGCTCTACGCATTGCTTGGGCCCCTTCAACACCGACATTGGACTGTTGATGACTGAAATCATGTTGCCTGGTCTGACGAGCCTAGTTTCAAATTGTATCAAGCAAATGGACGTGTATGGGTATGGAGACAATGTCTTGAACCCATGGACCCTGTATGTCAGCAGACGACTGTTCAAGCTGGTGGACGCTCTGTAAAGGTGTGGGGCGTTTGCGGTTGAGGTGATATGGGCTCCCTGATTCGTCTAGATACGACTCTGACGTGTGGCACGTACGACAGCATCCTATCTGAACACCTGCATCCATTCATGTCCATTGTGCATTCCGACGGACTTGGCCAATTACAGCAAGACAATGCAACACCGTACAAGTCCAGAACTGCTTCAGAGTGGCTCCAGGAACACGCTTCAGTTTCTTAACATTTCCGCTGGACACCAGACTCATCAGACATGAACATTATTGGGCATATCCGGGATGCCTTGCTGCGTGCTGTTCAGATGAGATCTACATCCCCTTGTACTGTACGGGTTTGTGTACAGCCCTCCAAGATTCATGGAGTCAGTTCCCTCCAGCACTACGTCAGACGTAAGTCGAGTTCATTCCACGTCGTGGTGCGGCGCTTCTGCGTGCTCACGGGGGTGGGTGTACCAGTTTCTTTTTCTCTTCAGTGTATATTTGCAGAGGAAGCCTACGGCAAGTGTGCATGTGAACCGATGCTTAGCTGGAGTAGACGCTTCTATTGTGGTCAAACAAGTTTTAATGACGAAGAACGAAGTGGCAGTCCATCTCCTCGTAATGAACCAGCGTGGTGTTCCTGATACTACAATCGAGGCCATAGTCAGTAGCCTGGTAACGCCAAGGAAAAGTGGAAAAAGTAAAATCAGCCATGGATCAGTTTTCGACAACTTACACGACATTTTGAGTATGACAAACTTCAGTACCTTCTTGGTTCAACGACTACTTACGTCCATTCAAAATATCCGTTGAACTGAGACTGCAGATGTGTCAGGACGATCTACATGACTTGTTCAAAAAGCTAATCACCATGGAAAGTGGTGGGTAGTAATATTTTTCTAGTCGTAGATGGAGCCTCTCCAAACGCCTATTTTCCTGGTCTCCAACACAAAAAGTTCTACTGTCACCTCTGCGAAAAAGATGTTAGTAAGCTAATCAAGGAGTCACAGAATGCGCGACTGCGATGCTTTCCGTGCGTCTGACTGCGGTCGCCCACCAATACGGTCCCACCGATGACATTGTAGACAGAAAGCGACTGAAGGACCGTCGTAAAAAGGCAGATAGTCTTTGCCTTCATGGTGAAGTTACAAAGCAGAATTTAAATGAGTGTATTACCTATTCACATGGCACTAATGGGCCCAATTAGAGTTCATTAACTGACAAGTATCCATTCAGTTAGCTACTAGGTAATATCTGTATAACACCTGTAGGAACTTTACCATTAAATACATTTTGTACTGACAAGATACTGGGATTAAAAAAATAAAGTATGCTGTTATAATTACTCGTATTTCATAAATGCAAATTTTAATGTATTTTTGTCTCTTTTTAGTGCGTACAGCACAGTTTTTTTTTTTTTTTTTTTTTTGCACATATCAGGTGAAGGAGCTGGTTTAATTTTCTTTTAGTGCTGTTGTATTGACAAAATTCCTTTTTTAACACAAAGCAAATTCACTCGACGAAGCTTACGTATTTTTTATGGAGAATTACTGTGGTATAACCGACTACAGGCGAAAATATTATAGTGGAATTTGTTGTTTCATTTTTATGGAAGTTTTTCCCAAAGTCACCATCTTTCACAATGATTGGCTGAAAAATATTTTGCGCCAGTGTTATGTTGCATTTTTGTAAGATACCGTCGTCGACTTATTTACTTTTAAAATTTATTGCTATCTTCCAGTTTTGGTATTGTAGTTTCATCCAATCTTCCATCTTTAATTTTTAAAATTTCCTGCAATCCGCTATCATTCATTTTTAAACTTCCCACCATCCACCGTCACTGAAAAAGAACTGTGGCTTATGATGTCATAATGAGTTAATAGATAAGGGGTCGTGATTTGTTCATAAACGTAAACAAACAAAATCTTTCTTACTAGGGGCGCCAAAGTCCCCATCAGTATTGAACCTCCTCAACCAGTAGCTCATTAATCATTCAGAATGGATACCGTTGTCCGTGGCGTAGAAAACGGGTTTCTGTCTTGTCATAAATAAACCACATGCTCTCTCTTCGTGCAATGGTACATTATCCTAGAGTTCTCGTAAGCTGTCGCTCCAAAATTCTTGATGTTCACTTGTCAATATTCCCATTAAAATGTACTACCATCCGAAACTGTCATCCACAGTTTTTGCATATGTTTGGATACGACGGCTAATTTAATGCCTTGGTTGGGTGATCGCTCGAGGAATTGAATCTGCCTACTTAGAGTTTTTGTGCTCTCGGATTGTCCGTAAATTAGCACTATTAACAGACAAATAAGTAGAGATAGGAAGCCAGCCTTTATAAAACGAACGATGAATATGTACGGAGGCGACAAAAATCATGGGACACGTGCCAATATCGTGCTGGACCTCCATTTGCCTTGCATGGACTCAACAATTCGTTGTAAGTCCGCAGCACAAATATTTAGCCATGCTACCACTGTAGTCATCCATATTTGCGAAAGTGTTGCAGGTGCAGGGTTTTGTGCAAGAACTCTTCCCTCGATTATGTTCCATAGATATTCGAAGGGTGGCCAGATCATGCACTCGAACTAATCGCGAACAGTTGTGGCTTGGTGACGTAAATATTCCGATATTGTTTGGGGCATGAAGTCCATGAACGGCTGCAGATGCTCTCCAAGTAGCCGAATAGAACCATTTCCATTCAATGACCGATTTAGTTGGACCAGAGGACCCAGTCCATTCCACGTATACGCAGCCCGTGTTATGGAGCCACCACATGCTTGCACAGCGCCTTGTTAACAACTTGGGTGCATGTCTTCGTGGGGTCTGCGCCACACTCGAGTCTTACCTTCAGCTCTTACCAACTGAATGCGGAACTCATCTGACCAAGCCGTGGGTTTTCAGTAGTCTAGGGCCCAACCGCTATGATCACGAGGACAGAAGCACTGCTGGTCATGTCGTGCTGCTCGCACAGGCACTCGCGCCAGTCCTTTGCTGCCATAGAACATAAACGCCAAATTTTGCCGTACTGCCCCAAAGGAGTGTTGCTCGCCTGTTAGCACTGACAACTCTACACAAATGCCGCTGCTCTCCACCATTAGGTGAAGGCCATCGGCCACTGCTTTGTCCGTGGTGAGAGGTAATGCCTGATATTTGGTATTCTCGGCACACTCTTGACGTTGTGGGTCTCGGAATATTGCATTCCCTAATAATTTCCGAAGTGGAATGTCCCACGCGTATAGCTCCAATTACCATTCCACGTTCAAATGTGGTAATTTCCATCGTCGGAAACCATTTCACATAAATCACCGGAGTGCAAAGAACAGTTCTACCTATATACTGACCTGTTATACCACGTGTACGCGATACTACTGCCCGCTGTATATGTGCATACCGCTATCTGATGACTTGTCACTTTAGTGTACCTTCATCGCGATCTTCACAATTGTTAGCAGTATAAAGACGTAGACGAAACCGGTACGTACCATTGGCACACTCGACAGGACTAAATTGGCCCAAATCTAGCAAGCAATTTCTTTTTAATGTATTTTTATAGAGTTTTGTTGCATGTAACTAAGTGGAGAGACACTTATTTAGCCTTCATTTCATGCACGAATTAAATAGGAAAATTTTATAACCCTGGATGAGGTAGTTCAGGTGCGTAGCTTCCATATTCAGTTTTCCTTAATTCCTCATATTTATGGTTTTGGAGTCATTTAAAATCTCTCGACTATTCCTCATATGTCGATGTGGCACATGTGTTACATGAAGAATGTCTAATGCCTGCTACCAATTCCGAGGGATATCAGGTGTGTTAGTGTGAGGTGGTCTCTCTATTAGGAGTAGGGGTGAAGTGTGTTTAATAATGACTGGTAATTACACTGAGCACCTTAATTGCTCACATCTTAATAAGTCCCCAACAAATTCTGTAAGAACTGTGCTATTTTTAATCAATGTAAACAATTTTGGAGACAATCTCGGCAGACCACTTAAAAGATTGGCACATGATGATGTCTTTCTTCTTTTAGTAATCACACGATCAAAACGCACTGCAAAATTATTTAGACTAGATGTCAGTAGGTTGCGAAAGTGCCTCTAAATAATAAAAAATGGTGACTTCAGTCACTTGAGTACTAAAAGGCGTTCTTTAAATTTCGGTGACATGGTGAATCACACAAATCAAAATATTTTCAGTTGTATAAAACAGTATGGATTACATTTACGAACAGCTTCATTTGAACGACTGTACAAAAGAAGTTGGGGAAAGAGAACCAAAGTGTGTGCTTCACTGACAGAAGGTTTGGAAGATACAACAGGTCTACTAAAAAGAGGGCCTCCAGTAGGCTTGGTGGTCCTCTTCTGGAGTTATCTGGGGTGTATGGTATTGTTAACAGACAAGATTGCCGGAGTACACTGAAAAAGTGAGTAGAAGTGCTGCTCGTAGTATCGAGATGTAGGGGAGAGTAACATGGATATGAAATTCATTATACAAAAACGTGTTTTTCATTCTGGTGAGAGTTTTTCGTGAAATTTATAACACCAAATTTCTCCTCCGAATACGAAAATATTATTTTAGGCCCATTTACTTACGGAGAATGATCGCCGTAATAAAATAACAGAAATCAGAGCTCGCACAAAATATAAGCGTTCGTTTTTCTCGCACGCTGTTCTAGAGAGAAACGTTAGAGGGATAATCTGGAGGTCTACCAAGCAAAGTTATGTATCTATAGGAATTCTTTCTAATTTACAACTCTACTATCTCCTATAAGGATATCCATATTTCTTTTAAATATCGTATGTATTCTTATGCCCTACTTCACTTTTTAACGGAAATTTCTCTGAAGATGAATGAGAAACTGACACCTCTATACAAATAAAAATTAACCACAGATGTTTTAATGTTTGTGTCAGGAATCACTCGCATCTACTGCAATGACATTATATGCGAAAAGAATTAACTTGTTTATGTAAGTCAGCGGAATTTGTTGGTGGCTGACGGAAATCTAGACGACGGAAACTCCTAGCTGTGGGACCAAAGATGGTGGCTTGACTTTTCTGTGGATCTCTTGAAATTTCCACTTATTGATCCATTTTACCAGGAGTTTTAAGAGTGCTGGAGGGAGGCATGGGAGTGTTAAAGGGTTTGGTGTGTGACTAGGTTGGCAGTTTCATCAGAATATTGCAGGAGGCATGTTTGGGGTAGTGTTTAGGAGCAGTTGACTGCGTAAAGGATGCGCAAGAGTGGATGTAGGTCGGAGCATTGAGGCACCTTTACTGTGAGATGAAATATGCGATAGCAGGTGTGGTCAATTGTCATGCGTAGGACACTGGCGCCGAAGGAGTGCTATAATGCGGCATAGTTAACTGGCAAGGCATAGGTTTGTAGCTTGAAGAAAATACCAGAACGCCGTACCCGATCAAAGGCTTTTTGGATATGAAAGGAGTCAAGTGTAGTCGATATCTGCTTATCTGCAAAGGCAGGTAAGGTGCTTTGCAAGGTGGAGACATATTCGTTGGCTAAAGATATTTTCAAGGATTTTGCTGATGTGAGGGTGCTAGTTCGATAGGATGACGTCTGTGAGGCTGATTTATCACGTTTCAGTAAGAAGGACTTAGGACGTTTTCCTTGCTTTGGGTAGAGGAAGACATTGTAAAGAATGACATGGGATATAATAGACTCTGGGACATCCCTTAAAGTGGCGGTAGGTAATTGTATCGTGACAATGTAGAGTGTCTCGCTTTTTGGAGATTGTTTGTGTCATGTTTCCAGCTCTTATTGGCATGTTTAGTCCTGCTTGTGGCGTGGTGTGTAGCTCTAAATTGGATGCCTGAGGTGGGGTAGGTATGTTCGTACGTTCACCCACATAGGAAGAGTAACAAAAGTTGAGATCATGTGACATGATGAATGTGTCTTTTAGGCAGGATTTAAAGCGGTTGGCTTTGTTGCGATTGCCAGAGAGGGGGGGGGGGGGGGGGAGGGTTCTGTGAAGAGCCTACGGAATACTTTTCACTACCATGTAAAGATTATGGGGGCTTAGTTTATTTTTTGAGCTTGCCCCCACGTTGTTAAGTGTTAGATGTAACTGCGAATATGCCACTGGAGCTGTCGGTGCCATGTAAGTGTGTCCCTTTGTGGACTACAAAGGAATTTTCTGTAGACCCAACTGCATTCTTTAAACAGGCCGAGCTGACATGGAGGGGGAATTGAACAGTCATAGTAGATAGTTCAGAGTGAGATATTATTGTAAATTACATCTTGGATGTGTGTTGTAGAATATCAGCCACATATTGCATGTTGTCAGGATTTTGAAGGCTGGAGTCATGGCTTTCGATTCGGATATGGATCTAGCCACAGTAAGCATTTCAGCCTGAATGGATTCATCATAGATTTGTCGCGGTGGATGCCTACGCACGGGCTGTGGTGGGTTTGACACAGAATGTGACATCAGGAGAATAACAGGTAGGTGATTACTTCCAGTAGAATCTAGGACATGCTTCGGTGCCCCTCAGGAGGTTGGGGGAAACAGTTATGGCGTAGAGGGAAGTATTTGTGTCAGGCTGGGTTTGAGTAGGGATGTGGGTATCGTTGCCACTGAGAATGCTGATGAACTAACGCCACCGCTGCTTTTCGGAATATGTGAGGGAGTGTCGGTTAAGATCAGGCCGCTACGTGTGTGCTAAAGGATCGGTCTACGTGGCTTAGCATGTCGTAAGGGATGGAATCGTTGGGGCACATGTTGATAGCACGCCATGGTTATTGTGGCTTCAGGGGAAAGATGGTGATGATGAGGTTCTCCGTTGGATCATTTAGGAGAGGCTGGGGAGTAGAAGGGATATTTCAGAGACGGTGTAACCTCCCCACAATAAAGTTTTTGGTCAATATTAACTGAATAACAAATCTTGTCTTCCCACAAAAGTGAATAATAAAAATGAGCCAAGCGTAACCTGCTTGCAAAATTAAAGAATAAAAATTGCGCAGATGTAAACTCCCCACAAAATATCGTTAAGGGATGAAGACTGATCACAAACCCACAATAACATTAATTAAATAATGAACCATGAACTGAATGTAACAACTCAACAGCAATAATTAAATCTGACAAATTTTATAGGCACAGCAGCGCTGACCTACGGCCCTGTGAAATAATTAAACCAAAATTCTTACCTCATTAAAACTGCATCTATATCTGCTCTTATTTTTGGCACAGCTTCGTGCAATGCTGGCATATATTTAATTCTGATTCTTGGAGGAAATGCATAGGAAATATTCTTTGAATTGAAATGTATGCTTTTTCTTCAAAATAGTGGAAAAATTCTTTAAATTGAAATGATTACATTTCTTTAAAAGATTTACTTTATAAAAAATTATTATTGGGGCATTTCTTGAACAAATTAATTACAATTACCATACATTATTAGCTGAGCGCAATGCTGCTTCATTACCTTTTACAATATTACACATCGTCCTGAATCGTGACCAGAGTCGCGGGAAGATCGCGCCGCCGACGCATGCCGACGTCTGCTCGGTACAACTGTCCACTCGCTACTACTGTATCCGACTGCCTAACGCAACAACTGTCATCTCGCGCGGTCAAGCGCAGACTAGCAACGATAAATAACTCTCTGGTCAGAGATTCTTTCATGCCTCGCTATCGCTGGTAATGAATAAATATGAAACTTACGCGTTTCATAACCCTCCACTGGGGGGGGGGGGGGGGGGGCAAAAATTTGGCAGCTATGGTGAGTCATTTGGACTTGCCATGAGCAACAATTTTTTCATAATTATTTAACTTTACAATTACAGAATATATATAGATTTATAGGTGCAGAACATGAAGTAAATATAGTGCATATGCACTGAGTACAGAACATATCAGGCAAAGACAAAATATATATACAATGAGTACAAAACATATTCACAAATGGCAAAAGTGCACACGCACAGTAGTACAGAACATATCAGCAAATCACAACAAATGTATATGCAATGAGTAGAAAACATGTTAACAAAATGACAAAAGTGGACACGCACTGTAGTTCAGAACAAATCAGGAAATCACAAAATGTATAGGCAATCAATACAAATCATACTAACAAATGACACAAATGTACACGTACTTTTCTTTACTATGTTACAAGAATTAGGATAGGAATGGAAAGGATTGCGTCATAGTTGTAGCACTTTAGGTTGCACGCAGCTGCACTGAAAGTCCATATCTTTCTACAGAAACACAATACCAAGTGAGACAATCTGAAGTTCTTTTCCTTGAAGCATTAATCAGTGTATCCAAGACACTGAACTGTCGTAGTAATATTCATGTTGTCATTTTGGTAGTACATTAGGTACACCAAGCAGTGAGATCATCATCGCTCATGGTGGTGGACAGCATGTCGTGTCAACACCACATTCTTGTAAAGTACACCAACGTAGAATTAGTGCAAGAACCAAATATAGTGCTCCATGATCAAGAAGATATACAGGACAAACGGATATTGCTGTAATTCCAGGTACTTAGGTCAGAAGGTGAGCGACACTAAGTCACATACTAGTCTTCATTGAGAATTACACTAGTAGTTGGTGGCACTCATTGCCCAGTTATTTAACATTTCCGTACCATGTATGTAGTATTACAGAATAATGTTCATGCGTCGTTTTACAGAGAATATTGGCACTCATGGCCTAATTGCAAACCATCACAAGTGTTTTACAGATAACATTGGCATTCATCGGCCAGTTACAAAACATTTTTTTTTTTGTATTATTCAGAAGTCATTACCCAAAATGAGTTAATAATGGGCATAGCATTTATACGTAATTAGTAATCATGGGCATCATAAGTAATCTTATTACAATAAACAGTGGCATTCATTGGCCAGTTACAAAGCATTTTTTTGTATTATTCAGAAGTCATTAATGAAGAGACATACTATTCAGAACTGATCAGTATTATTCAGAACTCTCTTAAACTAGTAGCTTTATTTGGGACTGGTAATTACTTTGTTTGCTTTTGAGTTATTGCTGCAAATGAAGATGTGTAACGTCATTCGTCATGAGTCAGCTGTAGCAAGGTTATGAAACAAAGGCAGTATATGTGATCACATTTATAAATGATAGGCACAACTGGGTAAAAAAATGCAAGTACTAGAACACGTTTAATAAGTAACAGGTTTAGTAAGTATCATGAAAAGCTTCTCCTGGAAAATATACAAAATGGATTATTGAGCTGAAAGAAGAAACGTATATTATGCTGAAAAGTAGTGAACTTCGAATTAACAGGTAGTGAAATGTGGATAAAAATATATGTGTTCTCTAGCTGTCCTTTCCAAAACTTTCAGTCATCATACCATACGATATAACACATACTGTCAAAACGAACTGCAACAAATACTTAAATATCTACATAGCATAAATACATAAACTTCAACATCATCCTCATCTGCAAAGAAAAAAAAACTTCATTATCCATCACTTCATTATCATACCTCCATTATTATCATCACCTCTCCATTATTATCATCACCTGTAAAGAAAAATTTCATTATTCATATCCTCATCTGCAAAGAAAAACTTCATTATCCATATTATCATATTCTTCATCATTATTCATCACCATTCATCATCATCTGCAAAAAAGTCACTTCGTTACTCATTATACAACTATTCCTTATTTCTAGCATGTTTCATCACTAAAACTAAGATGTGAAATTCTGTCTGACAGCCTGCATCAATCGCTTCGTATTCTGAAAGAAAAAATTAGTTAAGACTGCTATTCTACGATGTGTATAGTATATTCCTGTTAATGCTTGTTAATTCTGATCCATTTACTCTTCCTCATAAGGTTTTGGCATCTTCTTTCGTTTATTCCGTAGGTGAAATTCCATTTTCTGTTTAATTTATTTCCTTTACACGTTATTTCTTTCTGAAAATGATGAACAAAGATTAATGTCTTGCATTTAATTCATATACCCATTAGATAAAAACTGGTTTATAGTGATATAATTAAGCATACAGCATAGCATGACAGAAAACGTAATATATCAAAAAATATAGACAGTGTTCAGATGCAAAAATGTAAATATCATAATGCATCAGCAAAAAAATGTAAAATAGTCACGATGTTGAGATATGTCAAAGTCAGCTGGTGTTTGCTGTATCTTAACTATTTCATAATACATACAAACAAACAGGAAAACAATCATACATACATAAAAATGGAAAATGTGCACGGTCTGATGTGTAACGACAAGAAAAGCGACCTGCTAACCTTACCTTGCCGGCCATTTGCCAAGAAAAAATACGATAATCATCAGTAAGTAGTCACATAAATATAATTGCCTAAATAGTCATAAAATGTGTAAGTTCATCTGGAAAAATATGCACGGTCTGATGTGTAACGACAAGAAGAACGACCTGCTAACCTTACCTTGCCGGGCACTTGCCAAGAAAAAATACGATAATCATCAGTTAGTGTGCATGTGAGTATAATGGCATAAGTGGTCATAAAAATTAGCAAATGGCATTACAGCATGTTAAATCATAAAGTATCTTCATTCAATAAATGGTTTAATATTCGATATGTGGTGGTTTCCTTTGGATTTTCTGGTTCTCAAAGTTTCGACGTGTGCAACATTAGGGTGAGGAATGCTGCGAATCCGATATGGACCTGCGTATAGAAGTTCAAATTTACTGCACCTACCTTTTCCTCTATTGGATAAATAGTGTGTACGTAATAATATCTTCTGTCCAATGTGAAAGTCACGGCGTGTACAATCCTGTTTTTGCTGTCTTCTCCGGCGCTCTGCGGCACGTTTGATGTCGTTCAGCGCAATGTCAATTATTTCATGGTGTCGTAGTCGACGAGATGTAGGAAAGTTTACTAATTCTTTAATTTTGTTAGGTGGTTCAACATTTTTCAGTATAACAGACGGAGATAGCATAGTGGATTCATTTGGTATGGAATTAATTACATCTTGGAATGAGAGTATGTGTGTGTCCCAATCAATATGTTTTTTATGGCAGTATATTCTACACAGTTTACCAATTTCTTTCATTAATCGTTCACAAGGGTTCGAAGAAGCATGGTACCTGGATATATACACTCCTGGAAATTGAAATAAGAACACCGTGAATTCATTGTCCCAGGAAGGGGAAACTTTATTGACACATTCCTGGGGTCAGATACATCACATGATCACACTGACAGAAGCACAGGCACATAGACACAGGCAACAGAGCATGCACAATGTCGGCACTAGTACAGTGTATATCCACCTTTCGCAGCAATGCAGGCTGCTATTCTCCCATGGAGACGATCGTAGAGATGCTGGATGTAGTCCTGTGGAATGGCTTGCCATGCCATTTCCACCTGGCGCCTCAGTTGGACCAGCGTTCGTGCTGGACGTGCAGACCGCGTGAGAGGACGCTTCATCCAGTCCCAAACATGCTCAATGGGGGACAGATCCGGAGATCTTGCTGGCCAGGGTAGTTGACTTACACCTTCTAGAGCACGTTGGGTGGCACGGGATACATGCGGACGTGCATTGTCCTGTTGGAACAGCAAGTTCCCTTGCCGGTCTAGGAATGGTAGAACGATGGGTTCGATGACGGTTTGGATGTACCGTGCACTATTCAGTGTCCCCTCGACGATCACCAGTGGTGTACGGCCAGTGTAGGAGATCGCTCCCCACACCATGATGCCGGGTGTTGGCCCTGTGTGCGTCGGTCGTATGCAGTCCTGATTGTGGCGCTCACCTGCACGGCGCCAAACACGCATACGACCATCATTGGCACCAAGGCAGAAGCGACTCTCATCGCTGAAGACGACACGTCTCCATTCGTCCCTCCATTCACGCCTGTCGCGACACCACTGGAGGCGGGCTGCACGATGTTGGGGCGTGAGCGAAAGACGGCCTAACGGTGTGCGGGACCGTAGCCCAGCTTCATGGAGACGGTTGCGAATGGTCCTCGCCGATACCCCAGGAGCAACAGTGTCCCTAATTTGCTGGGAAGTGGCGGTGCGGTCCCCTACGGCACTGGGTAGGATCCTACGGTCTTGGCGTGCATCCGTGCGTCGCTGCAGTCCGTTCCCAGGTCGACGGGCACGTGCACCTTCCGCCGACCACTGGCGACAACATCGATGTACTGTGGAGACCTCACGCCCCACGTGTTGAGCAATTCGGCGGTACGTCCACCCGGCCTCCCGCATGCCCACTATACGCCCTCGCTCAAAGTCCGTCAACTGCACATACGGTTCACGTCCACGCTGTCGCGGCATGCTACCAGTGTTAAAAAGACTGCGATGGAGCTCCGTATGCCACGGCAAACTGGCTGACACTGACGGCGGCGGTGCACAAATGCTGCGCAGCTAGCGCCATTCGACGGCCAACACCGTGGTTCCTGGTGTGTCCGCTGTGCCGTGCGTGTGATCATTGCTTGTACAGCCCTCTCGCAGTGTCCGGAGCAAGTATGGTGGGTCTGACACACCGGTGTCAATCTGTTCTTTTTTCCATTTCCAGGAGTGTATATATATCGGAGAAATGTTTCTAGCTCGTAACATACATGTCCATATAGCAGATCGAAACTGTGATCCATTGTCGGAAATTACTTTCAACACATGCCTTACATGAAATAGAAAATGTTTTACAAATGCTTTCGAAACCGTTTTAGCAGTAGCTTTGCGTAACGGAGTGAAGGTTACAAATTTCGAAGTGACTTCAACAGCGACAAAGATGTAACAAAAACCTCTATTAGTTCTAGGAATCGGACCAAAAATGTCTACAGCGGCCATGTGTCTTAATTTAACAGGTACAATGGGATGTAATGGAGGAATATGTGAAGTCGTATCTGATTTAGCTTTCTGGCAGATTTTACATGACGCTAAAACTCGTCGTATACGTTTCTCCATGTTGGCAAAATAACAGTTCTGTCTCAGAATAAGAAAACATTTTCTAGCTCCGTAATGTGCGTAACTTAAATGAGTACACCAGATTAATTTGTTAACATGCTCGTCAGGAATGCATAATAACCAATAGTTGTTGTCAGGATGAGAGCGGCGAAACAGAATTTCATTCCGTACAGTGTAATGGTTTCTAATCGTAACATTTTTTCTATCTTGCCAAAGGTGTTTAATCTCTTTCCATACGTTGTCTTTATTCTGCTCTTGTGCTTTGTCCTGTAATGACGACGAAATGAAATTTTCAAATGCGACTTGTTGAATATACATGACGCTAGAATTTGCTTGGCAGAAATTGGTTGCGATGTCTTGCTGATTGTTGCTGAGAGAACGGGATATTGCGTCGGCTACAACATTTTGTAAAATTAAATTCCTGTAGATAAAGTTTCGATCTGCTTCATCTATCGTGTGTAAATTTAGCCGAAAGTAAAAGTTGTATCGCTCTGTGGTCTGTGTAAACGATGGTATGTCTTCCATAAAGAAAATGCCTAAATCTTGTAAAAGCCCAAACAACACATAATGTTTCCAGTTCTGTAACGGAATAATTTCGTTCAGCAGGTGACAGAATGCGACTTGCAAATGCGATGTTTTTAATTACTGTTGAGCCATCTTCTTCAATTTCCTGAAAAATATGTACGCCTAAAGCTGTGTTAGAACTGTCGGTGGCAATGGAAAAATTTCTGGTAAGATCTGGGTGCGATAAAAGCGGTGCATTCAACAAAGCTTGCTTCAGGTTCACAAATTCAGAATGTGCTTGCATATCCCAGGACCAAATTGTGTTTTTACCTGTCAATTGACATAATCTAGGGGTGTCTAAAGCAGAGTAATGAATAAATTTACGAAAAAGTTAATTAAACCCAAAAAGCTGCGTAGTTGTTTCTTCGTCGTAGGAACGGTAATGTCACGTAAAGCTTGAAGTTTTTCCGGGTCAGGCGCAACGCCTTCTGCTGAAATTACATGTCCAAGAAATTTTATAGAAGTTTTGCCAAAGTGCGATTTACTGAGATTAACTGTGAGTCCTTGTGCATGAAAAGTTTGCAACAGTCGTTCAAGAATCAGATTGTGTTCAGTCCAGTTACCTTCTGCGATAAGAATGTCGTCTACGTACGTTGTGATTCTGTCTTTAAGTTCTGTCGAAAGTATTGTATTCAAACCGCGAATAAAAGCTGCTGAAGAAATTGTTAAGCCGAACGGTAATTTACAAAATTAATAACGGTCACCAAAACAGAGAAATGCTGTATACCTTCTGCAGTTCGGGTGGAGCTGAATTTGCCAAAATCCCGATTTCAGATCTAATGTAGAATAAATAGCAGTACCGTGAAATTTCTGTAGAAGTTCCTCTAGTGTCTGTGGTCGATCTGTTTCATTAATAAATATGTCACTGATGTGACGCGAATCAAGTACGAGGCGAAGTGAACCATCTTTTTTCTTAACAATATGGAGTGGGTTTATGTACGGACTAACTGCCGGTTCAATAATTCCTTGGTCAAGCATAGCTTGCAATTCTTTCATAACTTGTTCTCTATGGATATATGGAATGGGATAATGTTTGGCTTTAAATGTGTCGTGCTGTTTGACTTGAAATTCATACATAAAACCGGACGTAGTACCAGGAACATTGTCAAAAACTGGAGCTTGCTTAAAAGAATTTTGTGTAGTTGAGTGCGTTCGTCGTCTGTACTTGTACTGCTTTGTTTTACTTTATCTGAAATCGTCTGTATTACGTCATAGTCGGCTTCGTCTTGAGTATTATGGTTGTGTACATACGTATCTGTGAACAATGTGGAATTACAGTCTATGTTACGTGATGCGGAAATGACCTCTATGCGATTAATTGTTTTTTCTTCTGCAGATAATGAGTGCTGAAATTCTAAAGCCAATTGTACATTTTCATCCTTCAACATTAAATAGGAATTTTGAAAATCAATAACTGTGTCGTGTTGTACCATAAAATCAGTACCTAAAATAACGTCTGTTGTCAATAAAGGAACAATCCAAAAATTTGAGTAAAATGTGTGACCTGCAATACAAAATGATAAATGCGTGTGTAATTTAACATCAACTCCTTTTCTAGATACTTCTCCTTTTACTTTCGTTTTCCCTAATGGTAATGTAGGATAGGTATTCTCTTTGTTGCACTCGTTGAAATTTTCTTCATTTATTACTGACATAGGTGATCCGGAATCGATTACTGCTGAAAATTTCGATGATCCAATTTTAATTTTTTTAATGTTTTTTCTGAACAATTCGTCTTTCCTGCAAAAGAGTGTCTCTGATACGTCAAAAGTAATAACATTTTCGTGAACAACATTCTGCGTGTCAAAAGAAGTGCTTGTGTTACTGGAAGATGCGACCTGTACAGTATCTAGTCAAATTCTATCTGACGTGTTATTATTTTCTGGAGGATGTTGTGGCATTTCGACTATTTGAACTGTTCTGTTATTTTTTCCAGACGTATTACGTTCTGGATGGTATCTACTGTCTGGTTCATTCATTAGAATATGTTCTTGCGGATGATTTTGTTGCTGGTAAGACCGACTGTTATTGAATGTATGCTGAAAATTGTACTCATTATTTTTACGTCTGTCATGATAGTCATTTCTATACGGTGCATTGCGGTAGGAATTGAAATAGTGTGTTTTCTGTACGTAGTTAGTTTCCTTGCTGCCGTGCGTTACTATTTGTTCGAGCTGAGACTATTCGTGCACGCGGCGAAACATTAAAGCTTGGCTGACCTTGCACACTGCATTGTTGGTTAGGTATGCTAACCGGCTGACTTTCATGCTGTTGCGGAGAAAAACCTCTATTGTTACCAAAATGTGTTTGCTGTTGTTGATAATTCTGACGATACTGATAATTATAATTTTGCCTGTTATTAAAATTCTGTTGGTTGTCGTTCCTGAAGCGTCTATTACCTTTACTATTGAAATTGCGTGGCTCACCGTAATTGCTGTGCGTTTGTTGACCTTGGTTATTATATGAAAAATTTTTGTTTATAAACGAATAATCCGACTGCTGCACTTCCAAAAGCTGTAACAGATCTCTGAATGCCGAAATGTTTTCCTTCTGCTGACCCGTTAAAAGTGACACTCTTAATGACCGTGGTAATTTAGAAATACATAATTGAATGAGTGCAGATTCAATATATCGTTCACTTAGGTACTGGTTTTGTTGGACCATATGCTCAAAAAATTATGTGACACTGGGAAAATTTGAGTTCTCATAATTTGCCGGTTCGCCTTCCAAAAAGCTACAAATAAATTCAAGTTTATGTGTTACAGGCCAAGTCGGTGGAAAAGCAAAGCTGAATTGTTGTATCCAATCCAGGGGGTGAATCTGTGTTCTGTCATTTTTAAATACTTTAAATTTTCTAACTGATAGAAAATGTTTGTAATCAACATTATCGTCTCTGTATGACGGAACAGGTTCAGGATTGTATGAGAATCTATTTGTCTGTGACTGTTCGGTATCTAACTCACGTACTCTCTGTAGATTACCTAAATTGTACTGGCTGTGTGAGTGTGAAAAATGTTCGGAATTTGCCGTATGCTGTGACGTGTTATTAAGCGCTGAAACATTTTTCATCTCTGTTACTTCTTGCTGTAAATGTATTATTAGACGAATCTATCTCACTGATTGTCTGTTGCAGATTTTGGAATTCAGGTGTTTGGCTAAAAGAGATCGGTGCAGTATCGTCTGATTTGTTGTCATTATTATTTTCTATAACGGCAATACGACTGGCCAATTCATCATATTTTTCAGTCAGTATTTTTACCTAATCATCGTTTTTAGTGTCAGAAGCATTAATTTGTTTTTGTATATTTCGTGTGGTTTCGTTCAATTTTTTAACGTCTGCTTTAATGGCATCGGAATCCTGTGTTAGTTCTAATTGTTCGAGTCTGTCTGTCACTGTTTGAAAATCTACTGTGTGTGTATCTGTTTTTCATTTAAGATCGGAAATTTCATCACGCAATTCGGTGTTCAACTGTTCGATGGTATTAATTTTGTCCGATACTGTAGCAATATTGTTGTCTACGTTTGTTTTTGCTTTCGCAAACAATTTACGTTTGTCTTCCTGTCTCTGTGCGGTGATTGTTTCCATGACTTGTCGTTTTAATTTATTCTGATCCTGTATAAATTTATGTAAACGCTGTGCTGTAGGTAATGATTAAAACGCTCGTCAATTTGACTGTTCTGTTGTTCGAATTTCTCGTCTACTTTTGCATCCAGTGTGCGCGAAAGTTCTGCTGTCATTACTTTAAACTCGTCGCGTAACTGTGTTGCTTTTTCAGAACATTGTTTGCCGACTGCACTAATTTCGTCTCTAAATGATTCTGTTGCAGCGGTTTGCATATCCCTTAAATCTTGGGTAACAGATCTAATTTCTTCACTACTTTTCCTAGCGCAAGCCTCGATTTCTTCATGTAATTGTTCTTTAGTATCATGACATTGGGCGGCAACGGCTCTAATCTGTTCACTAAGCTGTCTGGAATTGTTGTCTAATTTTTCATTAAGTTGTTGTTTGAGATTTTCTTTAAGTTGTTTGGAATTGTTATCTAGTTGTTTGAAATTTTCACTAAATTGTTTGTTATCTTCACTCTGTTGTCTGGAATTGTTATCTAGTTCTTTATCAATTTGTTTGAATTTTTCATCAAATCGTTGTAGCAATAGTGCCATAATTTGATCCAAGCCAATATTACCTATTCTATTCTCTGTGCTGTTTGATGATGTACCTGCAATTGTCACGTTTTGTATATCCATTTGGATATTCTGTGATTCTTGAAAATGTTTGCTAATCGGACGTGCACTGTTAGTCACTACCTCGGAATTAAATAACTCTGTCGTACTCTGATTACACTGTTCATTTTCGTTAGAAAAATCTGTCTGTTCGTCACGTAAATTCTGCAAGCCGGGTGTGTTAAGCTGGGCACCGCTCATTGCAACAGAACGCCCCTCATCATCAATTGTCGTTAAATTAACAGAGGACACAATCGAATTCGTTTGTTCATCACTAGGATCAAAATCAACATTAGTGGTTGGTACGCACTGATTGTCTGTAAATGGAGGATTGCCATCATTATACTGCGTGTCGCAAGTACTATCGGTCAAGTTGTTTAAGTCGGTTATTTCACTCATTATACACCGCGATGTACTGTTAACAGTTTTTCGCGGCATTTTTCTCAAATCAAAAAATCAAAATTATTCACAAATGAAACAAACACAGTGCAAAATCCAACAAACACAAATACAACAAAGAGCAACGAATTGCCGATGATCTGTGGAAGAAAATGACAAAATTAGTAAATGCGTTGCGCCAAATCCTAATTATATTTAAGTAAATAAGAGCAGATATCTGACTACTTATCAGAAGATTCACAAAGAAATACGATCCTGGTCCGGATGTCGCCAAGTGTAACCTCCCCGCAATAAAGTATTTGGTCAATATTAACTGAATAACAAAATTTTCTTCCCACAAAAGTGAATAATAAAAATGAGCCAAGCGTAACCGGCTTGCAAAATTAAAGAATAAAAATTGCGCAAATGTAAACTCCCCACAAAATATCGTTAATGGATGAAGACTGATCACAAACCCACAATAACATTAATTAAATAATGAACCATGAACTGAATGTAACAACTCAACAGCAATAATTATACCTGACAAATTTTATAGGCACAGCAGCGCTGACCTACGGCCCTGTGAAATAATTAAACCAAATATCTTACCTCATTAAAACTGCATCTATATCTGCTCTTATTTTTGGCACAGCTTCGTGCAATGCTGGCATATATTTAATTCTGATTCTTGGAGGAAACGCATAGGAAATATTCTTTGAATTGAAATGTATGCTTTTTCTTCAAAACTGTGGAAAAATTCTTTAAATTGAAATGATTACTTTTCTTTTAAAGATTTACTTTATAAAAAATTATTATTGGGGCATTTCTTGAACAAATTAATTACAATTACCATACATTATTAGCTGAGCGCAATGCTGCTTCATTACCTTTTACAATATTACACATCGTCCTGAATCGTGACCAGAGTCGCGGGAAGATCGCGCCGCCGACGCATGCCGACGTCTGCTCGGTACAACTGTCCACTCGCTAGTACTGTATCCGACTGCCTACACGCCACAACTGTCGCCTCGCGCGGTCAAGCGCAGACTAGCAACGATAAATAACTCTCTGGTCAGAGATTCTTTCATGCCTCGCTATCGCTGGTAATGAATACATATGAAACTTGCGCGTTTCAACGGGCAATGACTAATATGCGATGGAAAATAGGAGTGTGATGCAGAACGTAGCCGGAGTATAGAATTATTGGATTGGTGTAAGGTTTCGATGGGGAGGGTATGGATTTGGCGGTACCGGGGCGTACAGATAATAATCTGCTTATTGAAGCAGAGGCAACGGGTATTTTGGTATACATAAGGTTGTATGTCTGCTGCGCTACCTTCAGTCAACCAGGGAAGTGTTTGAGGATTAAGTTTAAACAAGCTTTCCGAGGCGATAAAAAATTGAATGTTCCGATTTTAGGAATAGCTAATGTTTTACGATGGAAGATGGTGCAATTCCAAGGGGTATTTGCTTAAGGGTGTGCCATTGGCAGGACTAAGCTCACAGAGCGAATATTATATACTGAGTGGAGGAGAGTAAATTCCAAATTTTGGGGAGAAGGTTTGGATTTGCACTTGCTGGATTAAGTAGGATGAGACTGGCAGCAGTTGTTGTGTTTGGGCTCTGTTTGCGAAAATGATGTTGCTTGCAGTAAGGACAGTTGGATTTGTTATTACAGTTTTCGTTCAAAGTGCTTTCAGTTGTTTTCTCTGTTGTTATTTCATCCCCCCTCACGCCATGTGGGCAGGGCAGCGGGCCGGCAATGGTGCAAACAGCCCGCTCTTGAAAATGTCTCTAATGTAGACAGTAAAACAAAAGCAAAACAAGCAGACATATATGTACTATGAATTAAAATGATTTTAAAAGGTCAAATTAATTGGATATTGTAGGTAATGTAATGCTGTCTTGACGACCTGTGTAAAGACAGTGATTAAAATGTGGGCAGACCGCACAGTTTAAACCACTTGAGGAACACCTGAAGAATACTGAGACCTCGGGAAAAAACACTTGTAAAAGATACACTATACATGAGAGAAGATACACTTACCATAAAAAATGGAACACTGTACACTTTCAGTGGGAAAGCACTTGCAGTGCGATGGTAGATTCTAGAAGAAAGGAACAGTGGTTAGAGAGTGAGAATGGAGAGTTGCGGTAATGAGGAATGAGAACTAGTAAGAAGTGATGATTTGACAGGGAGGGAAGGATAGCTGGTATTCGGATCTGTAGAGTTGAGAGGAAAAGGGAGTGGGAGACCATAAGGAAGGGGGAGAGAGGAGATCCAGTTCGGGGAGAGGAGGGGGGAGCCGTTATGGGATGACGACAGGGAGGGTATGGTAGGATGGCTATACGCCGGGGTGGAGCTCATGATCCATGAGAGGGAAGTAGTTGAAATTTTTTGGGAGAGAACTTGGTGGGTAGGCAGGTGTAGGGTTGGTGGTATATGTAGGAAGATGTGCGGCAGCACACTTGGGTTGGAAAGGTGAGGGGATTGTTGGTCACAAGTTTTGATGTAGTAGGTTTAAATGGTTCAAATGGCTCTGAGCACTATGAGACTTAACATCTGAGGTCATCAGTTCCCTAGAACTTATAACTACTTAAACCTAACTAACCTAAGGATAGCACACACAACCATGCCCGAGGCAGGTTTCGAACCTGCGACCGTAGCGGTCGCGCGGTTCCAGACTGAAGCGCCTAGAACCGCTCGGCCACACCTGCCGGCGGATGTGGTAGGTTAGTCGGAGGTATTCAATGTAGGCGAGAAGAGATAGGAAGTTACTGATTTGGTAAAGGATTCTCGTAAGGGAAAGTAAGCTGATGCAGTATGTAAGGTGGAGAGCATGGTGTTTGAGGATCTGGAACGACTTATAGAACTTGGAATGTAGATCACTTTGCACTATAAAGGACGAAGCAGATAAAGGATTTTGGTTGTGAAGGACATTAGAAGGATATAGTCCCCATATTAGTCCGGTTAGTAGTTTTAGTCAATTGTGGGCTTTCTCTTGGATGGTTAGTAAGTGAGGTTTCAATGTTAGCTGTTGGTCGATGGTTAATATAACATATTTTAGTGTGTTGGTTAAATGGATGAGACTGTCTTAATTGGTGATATGAAAGTCATGGAGACGAAAGGTGCGGATGGTGCATCCTGTTTTTATTGCCTGGTTTTTGGAGGGGGTAATCTTAAGAAGCCATTGGTTACGCCAGCAGGTAAACTGAGTGAGGTGGATTTGGAGAGATCGTTTTGATTTCTGGACCGTAGAATAGAGGGCGAGGAAAGCAATGACATCAACGTATTGAAAGATATGGAGTTTCTTCATCTTAGCAAGTACCTTAAAAGCTGGAGGCTCACATAGCTAGTGCTAGCAGCCGACGCGGCTCTGTATCTAATGAATATAAGAGCGACGAGCAAGTACAGACGAAAAGGCGAAGTCACACAGATGGACATATAACTAAGTGCTAGAAAACCGAGAACGGTAAGAAGTGGCTACTTTGATGTATAGTGGTCCCTTTACTAACAGGATGGTTAATCAGTTTAAGAACATGTCTTACACACTGTATTTACGAGCACTTGATTATTCATCTGCCGTTCTACCTGCTCAGATCTGGTGCAATTGAGGAAGGGAGTATACAATGTTTTCACCATATTCTGCATACTCTTCACATATACTTACCTGCTGGACTAAATCTTTGATACAGGTCATTGTCATGATGTTAAGTACATTTACAGGTGATACGGGTCAGAGGACCCTGGGGCTTCTAGATGAGGGTATAAATTTCCTGTGGCTTTTTGTTGTCAAGAAAAACTGAAATTTTATTTATGCTGAAAATTACTTTTGGAACCTCTTCGCTGTTGGGTGGCTTAAAGTTTTGCGCAAAAATCATTGGGGTAGCATAAACTCTGGTGAATGACAAACCTTTCAGTATTCCTATGGATGTGCTCAACACGGGGATGATAAAAAGATTCGTGGACGAGGATGTGAAAAGACTTCACGTGAGCAAAAAATTTTTTTCAGAGATCTGTCTGTATTCTTGCATACATTGAATTATTATAATGTCACATATCTTTAGTTACTGCCTTACATTGTATTAGAATTTGTACTGATGAGGTATAATGACATTATATTTGTGTTGCCACTTTCTTACGAAGATTATTCCTTTCTAAGTGGCTTATAGTTATATGTAGCTAACATTATTATTCCAGTCCGCCTCCGGTAGCTGAGTGATCAGCGCGACAGAATGTCATACCTAACGACCCGGGTTCGATTCCCGGGTGGGACGGGGATTTTTTTCCGCTCAGGGACTGGGTGTTGTGTTGTCTTTATCATCATCATTTCATCCCCATCGACACGCAAGTCGCCGAAGTGGCGTCAACTCAAAAGACTTGCACCAGGCGAACGGTCTACCCGACGGGAGGCCCTAACCACACGGCTTTTCCATTATTATTCCATAAAGTAAAGTGGCAAACAAAGTTCTCTGTATTTGTAGAAAATTTTTCATTAAGCAACTTATAAAAATATTCACACATAATGATGTTAACTTACATAATGTAGGAACATATAATTTTGTTGGATATATATAACATAGTACTGGCGCTGTTCTAGCATTAGTATATACACTGTGTATTTTTAGCTACTGGTATGTATAATATATTCCTGTGACCAACATTAGTAGGTAGCGTACAAAGCAATAGATTATTACGCATCGTTGTTGTAAATAAATGGAAATGTCGTGTGGCTAGGGCCTCCCGTCGGGTAGACCGTTCGCCTGGTGCAGGTCTTTCGATTTGACGCCACTTCGGCGACCTGCGCGTCGATGGGGATGAAATGATGATGATTAGGACAACACAACACCCAGTCCCTGAGCGGAGAAGATTTCCGACCCAGCTGGGAATCGAACCCGGGCCCTTAGGATTGACAGTCTGTCACGCTGACCACTCAGCTACCGGGGCGGACATCGTTGTTGTAATAGGCGTGATTAGTGACTGTGCACTGTGTATAACATTGTTTAGTTTTTTCTTTCAATATATTTTTATATGGTCTCATTACGTTTGTGGTATAACTACGTATTGCACAACAGTGCACAAAACTGAACCATTCTGTTTGTTTCTTCTTTATACAGGGTGATTATAATTAAAGTTAAACTTTCAAACCGCTGTAGAAACAACACCTTTGGTCAGAATCACGTCAAATTGCAACGGAATATTATCGTAGAAGGGGGAAAACGTATGGCAGAAGAAAAATAAATAGTTACAAAATGTAGCAAATGTTTCAAATGGCTCTGAGCCCTATGGGACTTAGCTTCTGAGGTCATCTGTCCCCTAGAACTTAGAACTACTTAAACCTACAAATGTAAAGTGAAACAGTGAATCATACAACAAAGCCTAAGGTGTATGTTTGAAGTTAAACGAACTCTACTACTCAGTGTTCCCCTTTGGAACAATTATACACGACTGTGCTGATAAACCTCTTACACTATTTGCTTTTCAAACAGCTGAGCAAAACTGAACGTACTCAAACATTCACTAAAGTGACACACAATATTTTTAGCGCAACGCAATCTGACTATCAAAGATCTCTGCAAAAGAATGGCCCTGAGTAACATTAAACTACACCTTTCAGAAATCACTTACCTCACAAAAATCTTCATTACTCGAACTACTGCAATACAGCGAGCACCACTACTGCCAGCTAAATAAAAGATTCAAACTACGGAAGGCACTATCTACTGATAGGGATAGTTAGCAAATGAAAGATATTAATAGAGAACAAACAATGTATTTACCTTAATAGTCATAATATACATACAGTTCATGACAAATTTCAAAACTCCGCCATTTCTCTCCCCACAGCCACCACTGCTGGCGGCTCACCTCCAACTGCGCAACGCTACGCGCTGTTCACATCCAGCTGCCACTGCCCAACACTACAATGGCAGACAACAATGCAAACTAGCCACAGACTGCACACAGCACTGCCAGTGATTTTCATATAGAGCGCTACGTGGCATTACCAATATAAAAATGTAAACGGCCTACTTACAGGGTGTACAGGTGTGATACCGTTAGTTACGTAAGCCCATTCACCACGGCAAGGTCATATCACATCGGATGGGAAAAATCGGTTTATAATTATTCTGAGGCCAAAAACCGCATAGGAAGCATAACTCACATTGGTTTTTAATTGTCTTGGGGCCAAAAACCACATAAAAAGCATCAATCACATCAGTTTTTAACTGTCCTGATTCCAAAAACCGGATAAAAATTCTCAATCAAAATCAAATCTAATTATTAATTTTCCTGTGGCTGACGCAAAACATGTTCAATATGCTGTCCACCGTCTTCTGCAACAAGCTAAACTCAAGATACAGCATGTTGCACAACTGGTCGAAGTGTTTCCAGGGTCACGTTCAGATTGTGTTGCACAATGCGTACCTTAAATGCAGCTAAGTTGTCAATCGGAACACTGAACACAACATCTTTCAGATAGCCCCATAGCCAGAAGCCAGGTGATCGGGTGATCGCGACGGCCAGGATGTAGGGAAACGGCGACTGATAATTCTAACGTTTCAGAAATGGCGCTTCAGCAGCTACTTAACTGGATTTGCAATGTGCGGAAGTGTACAATCTTGCATAAAAACTGATCCCATCTACATATCCACGCTGTTTGAGAGCTGGAATGACGTGGTTGCGTAAAATATACTTATAGCGCTTACCAATGACGGTTCAGGTAACTGGGCCGGAAGCACCTGTCTTTTCGAAAAAATATGGTCCTATGATAAATGATTCCGTAAACCTGCACCACACAGTGACCTCTTCAGGATGAATTGGTACTGGTTGATTTGCGTGTGGATTTTCCATTGGCCATATTCGACAATTCTGTGTAGCGACGTATCCCGTCAGATTGAAGAGGACGTCTGTCCACAAAATCTTCCACGGCCAATCAGTGTCCACTTCCATGAGAGCAAGAAATTCTAAGGCAAAGTTTTCTCTTGCTGGTATGTCAACAGGGAGCAAATCGTGTAGATGGGTCATTTTGAATGGATAGCAAGGAAGGATGTTTCGTAGGATTTTATGTACCGTGCTCACGGTTATTTCCTATGTTCGGGCAATTCTCCGTGCACTACATGTTTGCACACCACCATTCGTCTCCTCCTTCATTGCTGTGGCCACTGCTTCCACTGAGATCGAATCAATTCGTTTCCTCCCTCTACCACGACGCACACCAAAAGAGCCTGTCTTTTCGAATTTCCGAATCATTTTCTCCAGACCCGTGGCAGTCATCGGACCAGCGCCCTTTTTCAAACCCTTCAGTGTCCGAAACTTCTGCTGAGTGACGTGTGCACTGTCATCATTCTTGTAATACAGCTTTACAATCAGAGCGCTATCCCGCATTGAGACAGTGAAGGCGAACGTTGCAGACGTGAAAGGAGGAAAAGCCATGTTCGTGGCGTGTGTACACCAACTTAAATGGGTCGTGCGCATGAAAGGTGTTTTCATTTACGTATTATGACACATACAGCGCCATCTAGTGATCAATTTTCACAATATTCTCTTTCGTCTGTCATAAGTTTTCCCCCTTCTCCGATAATATTTCGTCGAAATTTGACTTCATTCTGACCAGTGGTGTTACTTCTACAGCGTTTCCAAAGTTGAACTTAATTATAATCATCCTGTATATGTATATAGATCATTAAGTGAATCCATGCACACAAGTGTGTTCATATGTTTCTATTCTACGTTAACGCCATCTGGGGGTTCTGTCATCATTTAATGGGCATATATAAGCCAGTTTACACGTTGTGCTTCATAGGATTAGGTGGGATGCTGTATCTTTATCAATAGCATTTCGGCAAGAGCTAGTTCTGCTGTTGTAATATCGTATCTTTTTGTTTATTTATTTTACAATATGCTGCATGACCATATTTGTAATAGTACATGTATGTACTGTGTGTAGATGGTTCAAATGGCTCTGAGCACTATGGGACTTAGCTTCTGAGGTCATCAGTCCCCTAGAAGTTAGAACTACTTAAACCTAACTAAGTACATCACACACATCCATGCCCGAGACAGGATTCGAACCTGCAACCGTAGCGGTCTCGCGGTTCCAGACTGTAGCGCCTAGAATCGCTCGGCCACCCCGGCCGGCACTGTGTGTAGAGTAGTGTAATGTTTGTGTTGTGAGGGTGAGGGTAAAACCCTGTCCCGTAACTTAAATTACTCCTCGTGAGTAGCACGGAAGAGTGCCGCCAAGCTTCATGTCCCGATCCGACGTACGGATCACAGTCAACAGTGTCACCTGCCACATGTCATGAAAACTACGGAGACGTTTGGAATTTAAACGAGAACGGTTGTGCACAATGTGGCGATCAGGCATCTTACACCACTATCTCTCCTCCCTTTTCCTGTCAAACGCTAGCAGTGAAAATCTTTTCCACCACCGGAATAAAACTGGCTTACCTCCGGGTCGAGTGCCATTGTGCAAGCATTCGTGAGCGGCGTCGACCACGGAGGCTGGTCTGTATAGAGTATTCAGGGGGTGATGTTCATATTTTTCTCATTGTGTGATTTTGCTTTTTACGTTCAGTTCCTTTGAAGCTGAAACAATGCTGAAGTGCGTAAGAACCATAGGCTTTAAAAGATGAGAGTGTTATTTAAGTACAGATTATGACCTCCGAGCCCCAAAAAGGATTTATGCAACGGGAGTCCAGGTAAGAGGCAGATTTCAAGCGCTTGTAACCGTGAAAATAAACCCTCAAAATGACAGGTTAAAGTACGCTATCCGAACTATGTTGGCCAGATATTGTACGGGGAGTATAGCAGATCCGGAGCAGAGCACCACTACTCCCGGGGGTGATCCAAAGCTGAACATCAAAAGCCGTCGGTAGCGCTTCACGCTACTGTCGCAGGTGAGCGCTCCACATTCCAGTTCGTTACGGTATCGGAATTCGCACTAATGGATTGCTGCTTGCGGCGACGCCTCATTAGACCTCTGAGCAGACCACGTCAATGAATCCATACAGTAACAGTCCTGACCGCAGTGTAGATTAAGCTGTGCCGTCATACAGTCAGCTGCCTGTTTTGTGTTGGTAACATTGTTGAGAAACACTGAGTAATAACATAAACGAAAAGAATAAGAGCCAGTTAAACGTATAGAAAAAAGTAAAGACAAACAATTAATCCATCTTAAACAAATCATCTCAAGAATTAAATCCTTTGGATAAAATCTGGCCTGCACAAATAAATAACAACGCCTTAAATAAAGCATAGAGATTATTAAAGTTGCTGATCTAAGACAGACAATCATAGATGTCTGTTTTTTAATTGGTAAACGACGTCTAGCGAAAATCGGCACACACAGAAGCGTAAATCTGAGGGGGGAGCGGGAGGGTCAGAAATTCTGTACGTGTTTTCCACTGTCACAGTACCATAAGGATAGTCACTGTGGTACAATCTCGGCGAGATATTAATCAAGGTTTAATGAGCAATCGTGATCATTTATTCATCGGCACATTCACTCCCGTAACTCAGTTTTGTCATGTCAGGTCAAATCAGCTTCGAGTAACGTACACTGTATTTGATGCGCATGAATGTAGTTATAAATAAACGTTCATTTCATTACCATACCCTATTATTATGATGTACCGTGTGTGAGTGCGTAACACAAAGGTAATGAAGTAATACCGAGATATCCCATTGAATGTAAAGAATGCATTTGCATTACGTGCATGACTGTGTGGATTATGGAACAGTCATTAACCTTATTTGACCTCCATAATATCTTTCAACGAACATCGAACATAGATCTACATAAACTAATCTACAATCGACACTTAAGTGCTTGGCAGAGGGATCATCCCCTTCATACTATTTCTCTACCATACCAGTCTCGAAGAGCGAATGGGAAAAAGGAGCAAATCTTTCCGTGTGACGATATACTTCTCTTATTTTGTTACGATGATCACATCTTCCAGTGTAGGTGGGCTTCAACAAAACATTTTCGGATTCCGAGGAGTCGGTGATTAAAATTTCGTGCGAAGATCTCGCCGGAGCGAAAGACGCCTTTGTTTCAATGACTGCTTCGTCAGTTCGCGTATCATGTTCGTGGCGCAGACGAGTTACGTTCTCTTAGCTTTTTCAATGTCCACCGTCACTCCTATCTGGTAAGGAACCCACACCGCCCACCAATACTCTAAAAGAGGAGACCATGCTCATAGAAGGCAGTCTAATACGTCTGTTACATCTTCTGTTCTACCAATAAAACAATGTCTTTGGTTCACTTTCCCCACAACATATTTCGGTTTTTTTCATAATAAATATCCTGTTTTATAACTGTGTAATCGAAATTTTACGGTTTCCTACCGGTACTCATGTGGTGACCTCAAATACTGGACCGCCGTCCTGTAATGTCCTGTATGTTTTATTGTCTGTAATATGAGTTTAATAATTTATTGACGAATTGGTCAATTCCTTCAACTAATATTGTTTGAAATTTGCATTATATGTTCCAGCTAACTAAAACGTTGCAAACAGATTGTTTGGTGACGTGATAAGCGCGCCCCTTCACGCGCTATGGAATGTATTTTGACAAATAAAATCTGCAGTCTAATTTCCTTTTTTACGAAGTCCGATTATCATTATGGTTGTCACGCAAATCCTTTCTGGCACTGCTACTTAATATTTACACGGTTGTGCGTCAGCAAGTTTCTCCGCTCCCCAACGACAGCTTACGCGTCTGACTTTCACCAGAAGGTGAAATTTCAGGTAACAGTTTTCATTTGACACATCAAGAAGTTAATATAATCATTAATCTAAAAAGTCTACAGCTTCATGTAACACTTCTGCTTTTACCAGTGTGATGTGTACCATCTCTCGAGGAATAAATACTAAAAGTCACACATTATTTATTTTACTGACTTTGGGACATACATCGCATCCCTTGTCGATGAGTCTCATTACTTTGTGTGAATGAGTATCAATTTCACAAGGACGATACTTCCTCCGTGTCAATTGACCGTTTTCATGGAGATGATTAAAAATATATTCGAATACAATAAATGTTCTCAAATCCTACAGCGATTCGACCTCGGTGATATGGATCGGTAATTCATCTGATTACTTCTGTTTACTTTCTTGTGTATTGGTATGACCCGTGCAAACTTTCCTGTTCTTAGATAAGGATCTTTCATTGAACCAGCGTCTATGTATGACTGCTAGGTACGGAGCCACTTTCTCTGAGTATTCTATTTCTAAGTTACTGATCAGCTAAGATTATATTATTGTTCTTCCTTTCCGAAGAAATATGATACGTTGTTGCATATCACGAGTGTTTTTGAACATGGGGAATGAGAGAAAATGACGAGGTCGTAAAATTTTTGACCCCTGTTATCATAAAACGTTTTAGAAGCGCATCACAGTTAAACAGCGTTGGTTACAGTACTACAGATGGGTACACGATCATCAAAATTGATGATTGTTCGGTGTACGCTCCTTTCTGAATAAATTTCTTCGAGAACGGCTAGACATGTTTTGGAAAAGTTCGACAAATCATGTAAATTTTTAATGTAAATTGAAATTTATCTTTCAACAAAATGTTCATGCAGCCCCATTAATTTCGTCCTATGTTTTTCCAGCATCCTTTATTTTCCCAGTTTAGGAAAAGTCTTTCCATCTACTCATGATACTTATTTCCTAAGCTGATTACGCATTCTGTTGCCGATTATTTTTGGCCTCGAAAACCTATTCTGGGGTGCGGATGCTCGTGAGTAACATATTTCTAAATGTAACTCTTGTTCATATGTTTTGAGGTCGGCACATAGTCATGGTTGTTCTTCCTCATGCACTTGTGATCTCAGCAACGTGGTAGATATTAATGTCTTGTCACTATACAGCAAATTTTGTGGAACATTTTTCAAAAGAAAGAAATTTTTGTGTCGTGTGTTAACATCGGAAGGCATAAAAATAGTTACTGAAGTGTCTTAGGAGTTTCTACACTCATCGGAATGATGTCTATGACACTGGCCATCTTGTAAAGATCTTTTCGAGGTAAAAATTCCGAAAATGACTATAGCTGGATAAGATGTATAATCCTTGCAATGTGGTGCAGTGATCAGCTCACGTGACTCGCTCCCGTGAGAAATACTGTTTAAATCCGCGTCTATCACTCTATAATTAAGTCTCCGCGATTTGCCTAAATCACTTAACGCAAATGCTGGTATCCTTCCTTTAAATGGGACGGACGACCTCTTTTCCCTGTCATCTTTGAATTCTGTGCAACGTCTCTAATAACCTCGTTGTCGCAGGATGTTAAACTCCTTTTCCTTCTACAATTTAGAAAGTATAATTCACTGCGAAGTACATAATATAAATACATTATATCAAGAAGTAATAGGCTACCTGATAGAGAGGTCTAAATCAGACACCAAAACTTAATAAACAATGTGTCACCTACAAAGACATTCAGTCAAAACTATCAACGTGAATAGTTTACAAGCGCAATTAATGTGCTTCCTACACGTCACGAGTGTGCACACTGTGGTTTGTATAGGTAACCGCCGGTTGCTGACATATGTAACCAAAACTAACCCACAGTAGGTGACATAGGTAACCAAAATTGCGGTGTAACATAAGACAATGTGTACATTGATTGATTAAAGACCACAAAGCTTACACCACAGACTCTACGTTCGTTTGCAGTATATATTTACTTACTTCGACAGAGGAGGTTATTTTAGCTGCACTGGTGTTGTGGGCACGATTCTGTTGCAAATTTTTCAGCGTGTTTTATTTTTACAGTCCACGTGTGTTTTTCCTATCGTTCCATTAGTCTCAAAATTAACAAGTAACTTGTGCCTGTCGCAATCATACAGGTTCTTTTAAATTGTGTGTTGTAAAAGATGGCAATAAGCTGTAACAACAGTATCAACATTGTGCATAGAATTTGAGAAGTGTGTACAGCCGTTTCTAATCGGCCATTTAACTTCACTTAAGGTAAACGACATGCACTTGCAAAGAAAACACTTGAACCTTATTCACTGGAAACGAACAAGTTTAAGTGGCAGTTCGGAAAAAGGGATTGGCAGGAATACAGGTCATATTCGCTGTTGTCGGCACGAAGATCGAGACAATATTAACGAACAGATTGTGTTGGCTCAGCAGGAAATGTACCTAGTATTAGGGAAGGAAATTAAACATGATATACATATGATTAGAGAAAAAGAAATAATTAACTGTATATTCATTTTATATATGAGGTAGTGGCACTTTGAAAGACTAAACTCTGGTATTTATAGAAACTGACAGATATAAAAAGTATTTTGTATTTCAACATAATTGTCATCAAGGAGTATGACTGAATTAAATTTAAAATGTTTATTTGACGCCACAAATGGTCGTGAAGCCACAGTCACTTAAACAACAAAATTTTTGAAAGATTTCATTAATAATTTCGACGAACTGAGTCGTCATCTTCAAATGTAATCACAAACCTGGAAACTGCAATATCGTATGTTAAAGAATAACTTATCTTCATACTCACTAACGATTCGTTATAGAAACTAACAAATAATAATTGATTTGAAAAGGTGCCGCAGGTCTCAGTAAATTAACGGCTGTGTTTAGGAAAATTTGTCTTGTGAAATTCAATCTGTTATTCAGATTACGAGAGACTTGGGAGAAACGAGAGAAAACGAATTGTGGGGTGTGTCTTCTATTTATCGCAGCGAGTTCGGACTAAAATTATGCTGGTGAGCTTCATGTTCACAGGTAGAATACAAATCATACCTGAATTACCACCGCTAATGTTACCGATAACGGCGCCACTGAAGCGGAGTTATTAAACACAGTTTTCCAAAATTACGTCATCAAAGAAGATGACGTAAATATTTCAGTATTCGAATCAAGAATAGCTGGCAACATGAATAACTTAGAAATAGATATCTTCCGCGTAGCAAAGAAAAGCAAAGCACTTTTACTAACTTCGTATGAATAGTTACAGCGCGTACAGATAACTGTATGCGATGATTTGAAAATGGGACCCTGCCCGAAACTAGTCAAATAGTAAATAAAAGAAAGAAAAAATTGCAACTGATGAAACTGAAAGGTCACACAAAAGAAGGTAATGTTATGGGAGAGGCAAACTAAACACTGCGTGTTATCGGCAAAACACGTAGAAGATACAAGAGGTCTTTTAAAGACGCCGGCTACACTGCCAGGGTACTGCTGCGCAGTATGGGATCCTTACGAGATAGGACTGACGAAGGACATTGATAAATTCTAAAGAAGGGCAGCACGTTTTCTGTTTTCAATTACCGCGACGTAGGGGAGGGAGTGACACATATGATAAGCGAGGTGGGCCGCAATGATTAAAACAACGGTGTTTCTCGTTACGGCGAGATCTTATCCCGAAATTTCAGTCATCAGTTTTCTTCTCTGGGAGTGAAAATTTTTTGCGGCCGCAATTCTCCACAGGGAGATATGATCATCCTAATAAAAAGAGCTCGTACGGAAATATTTAAGCGTTCATTTCCCTAAAGAATTTTAGACAGTGAGACGACAGAGAACGTCCGAAGGTGGTTCGAAGAAATCTCTTCCAGGCATTTAAGTGTGAACTGCAGATCAGTCATATAGATACAGATGAGCTACCTGTTTGCCCACTTATGGTGCTCTAGAGCAAACATTTGTGAGTCCTCGCGATGGCAGGACAGAGGTTTGTGGCCCTGTAATGTTTTTAATAACCTATCAACTTCCTCACAAGTCGTACCATGGAAATCATTTTTGAAAAATCTTCCCTTTGGCTTACCTTAATCTCCACACTTCCACTTCTAAAACTTTTTTGTAATGTTTCCAAACACAGATCGTGAATGCTTGACATGTGCTGAATTCTCTTCACCACAAAACCGCACCGCTATTGTAATACTGTGGTGACATTGGCCATAGACGATATTCACATTTTCGACTGTTGTATGTATTGTGAATATCTCTATAGCTTTACGACGAACTTATGTCATTGCTACAACAGCATAACACACACCGATTGGCTACATGCTCACAACGGAACACATGAACCGTGGCTAAGTTAACGTGTTTGCTTACATTTGGTATAATAGTGGAACCTCTTCTCCTGATTACGAGACGAAGATTTGTGGTGGTGTCATATCGATACTATTCGATCAATTTGCATACATACTATCTCTTTAAGGTTCTCTTAAAAGCTTCTTACACGTGCCACAGAAAATAAGATTATAATTTCCTTAGAGAAAAAACAAAGTCTTTGTCGTAATTCGGCGACTATAAACGGTGAAAATTCCTTGAGAACGTTAGAAATTACCCAAACTGTCATCAACTTGGCGGAAACCGCACGTTCATATATTTATTCTAGCTAGATGTATCTTGGGAGGCCTGTGTTGGCTGCCTCGTCCTGTATTTCCACATCCGCCGCAATCTCAGCTAGGCCAAAGTCTCCAGAACCTCCACCTCACCTAAATTCTACCGATCCGTGAAAGAGATTCACTCTATCTCGCCTTCCACATCCACCTGCCTTCCCAAACTCATATGCTATACCATCTCATTCACTTTCCATAATTACTTGTCTGCTTGGAGCCGCTACGGATCCAATACACCAGTCGCAAAATCCAGTCCCGTCGTCCAATAGCCCTCCCACTATTCACCAATCGAGTCACCCTGCTGCGACACAATATCCGTACTGCACCTTCCATGCTACGTTCATGCCTCATCCATCCTTTCCCGCCGGAATTTCAACCAACTCTCACTTCCCAGCGATTAGATGCGTTCCGAGATACGGGGAAGGATCCTAAACAGTTCTTGACTTTCAGCTCTAGCAGCTCTGTAATAGAAGTTTAATGTACGTTCTAAACCCATTTTTAAATCATGGGATTCACTTTTTAAGTGTTGCAGTAATTTTCTGAAATTGCAGACAATACTGCGGAATATTGCGTTTTTTTTTTCTTAATTTAAAAACACGTTCGGTTGTCACTAACTTAGGAACAAATTTCTATTGACAGTTAAAAGTGTTGCAATCGACATAATTTTGTCATTACTGTATTTAGCCGTTTGTCTGTTACACCGTTACCCTACTACACACAAATAATAAGTAAGCGAAGTCAACCTGGGCAGAAGTATTATCAATAACCAAGTTCAAGTTTAATACCTTTTAAAATTGAGACTATCAGAAACCAGCACTAATTGCCGTTTTCGAAGACAGCTAAAATTTCTCAGTCAGTAATACATAACACACTTAATTTCCAAATATCCTTTGTTCCTAGGTGCTACACTTTCTGCTTCAATGTAAAAGGTAATGCACGACAGACAAAGAGCGACTTTACTGTACACATGTCATATAAGTAGTGTAGAGTGTGTTACTTACGACAAAATTTTGCAACTGAACAATTAGCAAATATATCCTAAATATGTTTAATATATTATACGGCATTTACATGACTCGAACTCGAAATATTTACAAATGCTACACAAAACACAACTTCAGGTCTAACAACAAAAACAGTGCAGAAAATGGTGTAGACTGCTTATGGCAGCCTCTAATTTGCCTGTGATTCTAAAATCAGTCACTAGACTGAAATACCGACAAATAACTACAAGTGTCCCTAGGTATAATAACCTCTAGGTATAACAGTGTCCCTTGCACCTCTTTGTAAATCTAGTTACACCGTTCCACCTCACACCATCCTTCCATATTTCTCCCTTCCACTTTTTCCACCTTGCTTGCTCCTTTTAGCTACTTGCAGTTTTACATGGCTCTATACCCATAACCGTCATTCCACCTCCGTCATAACCATGATCAGCTGTATACATAACTAGCATCCACATTACACCATAGCATCATTCTTGTGATTGTTTTGTAACTGTAATATAAACCCATCTATAAGGTTTGGAAAAATAGTCAATATTGGACACCCACTGGTTCTTTCAAAAACACTTCATTTATTATGACGATTACTTAACATCGTCAACTCTATTGGAGGCGTTCACAGAATCTAATGACGCTTGTTCTCATTACAGAAGTTTATTCTCATAGATCGTACAAAAAAAAAACGCAATGATTACTAGTTGAAGTTAAATTAAATCCCCATCTCGAGATCATTTATATCAGATGTCAGCAATAACACAGCATGAAGACATTTTATATACATTTTATGTATTCGATTTCTAACAAATGTACACTGTCTGTAAACAGCTTTTCTCTTATTTCATTACAAGAGACGATACTGTGGAATGTCGTCTGCATAAGCAGTGTCCAATTACGCAGAAAAGTCAACGAAAAGGACTGGCCCTGTAAATTTTTTTTTACATCTGAAGGTGGAGATTTAATTTCGTTGAAACTAGTAGTGTCTCTCCAGAATCAGTTTATAGTGTGTAGTAGTGCTCAAGTTCAACTTTTTGAGCCATCGATATGACAGCTGTGATAATAAATGCACCAACAGCACCTGAGTTACGTTCCAGCTTATATTTGGTATAATAAGGGAGACGTTTGTGAAACCTCTTCTCCTGACTACCAGACAGTGGTTTACAGCGCCGTTATCTTGATATTGTCTGATCAAGTCTCATACGTCCTATGTGGTCAACGTTATCCTAGAAACTTTTTTAATACCACAGAAAGAAGTGAATAATTCTATCAAAAATGTCAATGTAGTAATTGTGCGACTATAAAACATAGAAAACTTGTTAATGTTTATTAATTCTGGGTATATTTAGGGCGGCTTCCGTATCAAAAGCTTGTGCTCTCTACTATTCTGTAAGACAGTTACCCAGTATCTGCTGCACGACAACAATTTTCCTGCTAAGCCAATCAGCATTCGTATTTCTTGCTGGGCTTCTGTTAACTTTACAGAGAAATTAACACTATTTTAATACCCTTCTTGGTAGTCTACTTGATGGATCCTTCAGCAATAACAATCATTCCAAAGCTGCGTGATTTGTCAGTTCCTTAAATTTTTCGCCTATAAATAGCAGCAGAAGTATGCCACACAATATATTCAACTTAAAATCTGTTTCTCGGTGGTAGAATAATGTTTTGGCTTTGTGCAACTGCTGTGATCCATAAGCGACTAGATTTTCCTTACCCGATGTTTCCTGTCTTAAAACACACTCACCACATGATCCTAGTATCACATTACAAAACCAAATCCCTTTCATAAACTGGGAAAATCAACAATGGACTAGTTGTTAATAATTCTTTTAATTTCTCAAACTTAATGTCGACTCTGGTAACCATTGGAACCTTATATCCTTTTAACAACTGCATGAGGAGTTATGCTACATCCGCAAACCCTATTACGAACTTCCTACGGTAATTGGCTAGTCCAAAAGAACGACTGTAATTCGTTACTTGCTTGATGTGTTGGAAAGCTTTTTACATTACTCACTAACCTGGATAATTATGTGTCACAATAAATTCACTTTGTACAGTGCAAAATGGCACTTCTCTACGTTAAGGATCAGGTGTGCTGAACAAAACTGCTTGAAACAAGTGTCAACTATTGTATATGCTCCTTCATATCTTTTGCTAACATAGCAGTATTTTCAAGGAAAATCGTACACTGTTTCAGCTGTAATCCCTTCAAAACCCCATCCAACAATCTCTGAAATGAGGCTGGCACTTTTTCAAGAAATTAAAGAAAAAACATACAGTAAAACAGCAAATACAATAGCAAAGGTGAATTTAAAAGGACAAGCAACTTATCACAAAACAGGTGCGACAAAATGAAGGTAAACTTGGTAGCACAAGCATGGCAATTATATAAAAAATGTTGGAAACGTACAATAAAACAGCAAATACAATAATAAAACACAAGGGCTAGTCACAGACGGTGCACCGTGACTCAACCTCTGAGCAGGTCCAGCTAAAAACACTTTTGCAAGCCATGAGATAGGCAGCCAAGAGTTGCATTCACTTCACAAGATGGTAACTCAGACTAGAGGCAGTCTAACAAATGACTTATGATAATCTTGCTGAGGCTACCTGACGTTCAATGAACCAAACGCAAAGATGTAACAATACGCCAAAGCTGGAACCGGCGGTCTGGACTCCGTCTGCAGAATACTGTGCTTAGAGTGCCTGGAACGAGAAAGGAATCACTACCACCGGAGTAGAAGAATCGCCAACCAACCTACAATCAAGAAAGCTGTCAAAACTACATGCCTCACCGGACAGCAGCGGTAGGGCAGGTAACTAGGGTGTTAACGGCCCCGAGGCAGGAAAAATATCGTTGGTTGAACTTAAAAAACTGTAACAAGTTGAACGTAGTAAATAGCAATCGAGGAAAGATAATCAGATATGCGTTCCCCAAGCACTCCACTCGCTGCTCTTCGCCTCAACAACACTACGAGCAGCAACACGAACCCAAGTCACTGTAGAGTCGCAATATCTCACAATGGTGGACGTTTCTCTACTTGAATCAAAATGCACTCAACTTAAGCTTGCAGGATACGGATTACGACGGGGTCGTGCCCCCTCGTGACCACAGGCCTTCGATCCGGCAGTCCATGCGCACCGCCAGTGGTCCTAGCATGTTCTCGTACTGTGCGGACCTGGCTGCTCCTGCGTCCCCAACCGAAATGCAGACTGACACGACTCAGAAGAACCACGACGTCGCTCCAAAGATAGGGCCATAGTTACTACATATCGATAGCCGCCACTGCTGCCACTAGCAGACAGGCAACGCTTGCGAAACCAAGTAGTGGCAGTCAACACGAGAAGAACACAAAAAACCGCAACAATGTCAACTAAACGATGCGGTCTGGTCTCCAACAGAGGACGAAAAGCTACAAACGGCACCAGCGCCAGCTGCAGTACGGCTCAATTCAGGACAAAGTGTTGTCAGTGTCTGCATTAAATGCTCAAGATTGTGCAGCTAGCTTGCTAATAGAATTCCCAGTCCTCTTTTCTAACGGTTTAGGCAAGGCTAACAATTTTGTTGCTCATATTACCATGGAAGACAATGCTCAGCCGGAATTTTGTCGGGCCTGAACTGTTCCCAATGCATTACAAGAATACGTCGCTACTGAGCTTAAAGAATTACAAGATCACGGAGTTATTCGACCCATATCAGCTAGGCAATGGGCAAGTCTACTGCTTTAGCTCCCCAGACCTTCAGGTAGCATTCGCCCCTGTGTTGACTTTGTCTATGGTAAACCTGCAAACTGATACTTACCTATTGCCACGCCCAGAGGATCTCATGGACAATCTAAGCACTAGACGCTACATTTAAAAAATATATAAGCGTGACGCGTATCTTCAAACACAGCTCGATGTAGAATCTCAAATAGTGTGTGTAGTTAATACTCATTTGGCCTTGTTTAAATATTTGCGATTCCGTTTAGGCAGTGCTTCCGCACCCGCCATTTCCAAACGGTATTTGGAACAGCTGACTGGGCAAGTATCAAATTCTTCGAACTATTTGGACGATACTGTTGTAACAGGTCGTACACCTGAAGAACATATTGCAAATTTACGTGCTTTGTTTCATGTGCTGTGTGATACAGGAATAAATTGTAGACTGGATAAGTGTGACTTTTTAAAACGTGTGTTACAATGTTTTGGTCATGTCGTAAACAGACAAGGGGTACATCCTCTTCAGACGCATTTTTTAGTCAAACATGATTTGCCAGTTCCTCGCAATGTCACAAAATTGCAATCAGTTTTAGGGAAAACAACTATTATATTCGGTTCATACCGCATGCTATCCAAATCACGGCTCCATTGCATCACTTGCGTAGCAAGAATTCTCCTTTTGTTTGGACAGATGAGTGCCAAGTAGCTTTTCAGAAACTTAAAAATGCAGTGCTCATTGTTCGGCGCTTATTTAATTTTGATCCTGACACACCAGTTACACTGCAAGTTGACGCTTCCTCTTACGGAATCGGTGCATTGCTTTCTCACGGAATTGGTGATAAAGACAGACCTACTGCTTTCGCATCAAAAGTGTTGTACAAAGCTCAGTGGAAATATTCACAAATTGAAGAAGAGACTTTGGCTATTCTGTATGGTGTCACCAAATTTCACCTTCATTTCTATGGCAGAAAATTCTACATGGTGACTGATCACAAGCCTTTGCAGTCCTGCCGGCCGCGGTGGTCTAGCGGTTCTAGGCGCTCAGTCCGGAACTGCGCGACTGTTACGGTCGCAGGTTCGAATCCTGCCTCGGGCATGGATGTGTGTGATGTCCTTAGGTTAGTTAGGTTTAAGTAGTTCTAAGTTCTAGGGGACTGATGACCACAGATGTTAAGTCCCATAGTGCTCAGAGCCATTTGAACCATTTTTTTTTGCAGTCCTTGTTTCATCCGACGAAACTGATTTAGTGCGGACGCACTTTCACGCCTTCAGATTGGCCCTGATACAGAATTTGACGCTTCAGCTGCATCTTGTTGTCACATCGGTGCTCAGAATTCTGAATTACTTCAAACTTTTCGGTGAACTACAGGAAAATTGCACAGGCCACGGAAGCTGATTCAGATTTGAACTTTTGCTAACATACGTTCGCACGGCCTGGCCTCGTCCCTTGGATAGCATAAAGAACTCTGTAGTGCGTCGATACTTCGCCCGTCGGCGTATCGTCGCTGTTCAGAAAGGTGTGATTCTTGTTCAGAATGACAGTGGATAGTCATGTGTGTTGATCCCTAAAGCTTTGAAAAAAGAAGTGTTGCACTTACTTCACTCTGGACAGTGGGGATTGTTCGTACGAAATACTTAACGCGTCACCACTGTACTTGGCAGGGTATGGACACCAAAATAAAACAGATGACATCATAGTGTCACGCATGTGTGGAAAATCAGTCCGCACCACCACAAAAATTCTCTGCTTTGAATAAGTCACAGTCGCCTTGGCAACGTGTGCACGTAGACTTCGCGGTACCTTCTTGGCACACCTGCTGGTTGATTGTGGTTGACTCATATAGCCAGTTTTCTTTTGCTGTGCCAATTATTTTTTTTGTTTAACTAAGGCATTTGACTGTGTTCATCACAAAATATTGCTCCAAAAGTTGAACCATTACGGAATACATGGAGTAGCTAACAATTGGTTCACTTCTTACTTTAGCGACAGGCAGCAAAAGGTCATTATTCACAATGTTGGTTGCAGTGTTGGTCTGAGTGGGGTACTGTCAAGTGGGGGGTTCCCCAGGGATCAGTGTTGGGGCCACTCCTGTTCCTTATTTATATAAATGATATGCCCTCCAGTATAACATGTAACTCTAAAATATTTCTGTTCGCTGATGACACTAGCTTGGTAATAAAGTAGCTTGCAACATTGGCTCGGTTTCAAATACTGCAGCTCATGACCTGAGTTCATGGCTAGTAGAAAATAAGCTTGCCGGCCGAAGTGGCCGAGTGGTTCTAGGCGCTTCAGTCTGGAACCGAGCGACCGCTACGGTCGCAGGTTCGAATCCTGCCTCGGGCATGGGTGTGTGTGATGTCCTTAGGTTAGTTAGGTTTAAGTAGTTCTAACTTCTACGGGACTGATGACCTTAGAAGTTAAGTCCTATAGTGCTCAGAGCCATTTGAACCATTTTTTAGAAAATAAGCTAACGCTAAATCACAGTAAGACTAAGTTTTTTACAGTTTCTAACACACATTTAAACAAAACCGACGTTTTAATTTCACAGAATGGGCATATGAATAGTGAAACTGAAGAGCTGAAATTTCTAGGTGTCCAGGTCGTATAGTACAACATTTTGAAGTAACTCTTTCTATTCTTAAATGATATTTTTGGCTCAGAAACGGGCGGTTCGGCCAATAAGTGGCGTAAATTCACAAACCTTTTGTCGACCTCTTGTCAAGAGTCGGAGCATTTTCACATTGACCTCTCAATATTTATATTCCTTACTGTTATTTCTTGTTAACAATATTAGCTTATTCCCAAGAATAAACAGTTTTCGCTCAGTTAATACTCGGCAGAAATCAAACCGGCATTTGGATCGGACTTGCTTAAGTGTTATGCAGAAAGACGTGCAATATACTGCTCCATCTATTTTCAATAAGCTACCACTCGTATTCAAAAATCTTAGCACTAATGCACGCGCTTTCAAATCGAAACTGAAGAGTTTCCTCATGGGTTACTCCTTCTATACTGTCGAGGAGTTCCCTGAAAAATTAGGCTGATTCTTATTGTATTGTTGAAAGCGTTTACTTAAACTCATGGACTGACTTTTTTCGTGTTCATAAACATTTATTTTGATCTGTTATTACTTTCATGTTGTAATTTCATGTACTGACACGTTTCATGACCTTGGAGATTTGCTCCTCAATTTTGTCCTACGGAACTTGACGCGTAAATAAATAAATAAATGAACTCGACAACATCACGTAGCTCAATTCAGGCGTTGTCATCGATTTTTTGCCTCGAAGGTTTACCTGAAGTAATAGTGTAGGCAACGACGCTCAGTTCACGTCAAATAAATGTGAAACATTCCGTGAACGCAATGGCATACAGCGTCTAACTAGTGCACCGTTCTATCCACAGTCAAACGGCGAAGCGGAACGTTTTGTCAGAACCTACAAGCAGCAGATGGCAAAGCATCGCTCCGCACACACCAGGGATCAAGCACTGTAAATATTTCTCGCCTTCTATCGATCGCACCCACGAGATTGACTATCACCGGCGGAAATGCTTCACGGCCGCCGCCATCGGACCGTGCTCCATCCTCCTTAGCAACTGTCGCCGAAGGAAGGCCACAAGTACCGCTTCGCGCCTCATGAAATAGTATTTTACAGGGTTTTTGGCGACAGCAGTCGGTGGGCGCGAGGCGAGATCGTCCGTCGACTTGGTGCTTGTATGTATCTTATTTCAAGTCCAGATGGCTTGCAGCGCCGACATCACAATCAACTTCGCCTCTGTCATGTACACGGTGATGTTTCAGTGTTTCTCCCCCCGATTCACGGATCATGAGGACGCGTGGCTACAGCAGCTGCCAGAGGTGTTTTCATGACATAGCGGGGTCACCTCATAGACACGGAGCCTTCGCATCCTCCGCCTCTTTTCGTCCTAGCGATGGAGCTGCGCCCACCCACACCGCAGCAGTCGCCGCCGCCTTCTTCATCTGGTTCATGGTAACAGGATGTGGACGCGTACCCTTCCGGTCCAGCACTGCGCCTACATTCCAGCCTCCCTCACCGTTGTCGCGCTCCCTACACCACGACGGTCGGTCGCTTTCCGGGGCGGGGGGAATGTTCTGGTATAATGACAAGCTCCGGCACTAAACTCAAGAACGATACAGCAGAGAGGGCTGTGAGACGACGTCAGCCAATACCACAATGACCAGGACGTCACTACGACTGGAGCGACATCTGTTCGATACAGTTCCCCACAGTCGTTTAACGAACAAAGTAAGAGCATATGGACTATCAGACCAATTGTGTGATTGGATTGAGGAGTTCCTAGATAACAGGACGCAGAATGTCATTCTCAATGGAGAGAAGTCCTCCGAAGTAAGAGTGATTTCAGGTGTGCCGCAGGGGAGTGCCATAGGACCGTTGCTATTCACAATATACATAAATGACCTGGTGGATGACATCGGAAGTTCACTGAGGCTTTTTGCAGATGATGCTGTGGTGTATCGAGAGGTTGTAACAATAGAAAATTGTACTGAAATGCAGGAGGATCTGCAGCGAATTGACGCATGGTGCAGGGAATGGCAATTGAATCTCAATGTAGACAAGTGTAATGTGCTGTGAATACACATAAAGATAGATCCTTTATCATTTAGCTACAAAATAGCAGGTCAACAACTGGAAGCAGTTAATACCATAAATTATCTGGGAGTACGCATTAGGAGTGATTTAAAATGGAATGATCGTCGGTAAAGCAGATGCCAAACTGAGATTCATTGGAAGAATCCTAAGGAAATGCAATCCGAAAACAAAGGAAGTAGGTTACCGTACGCTTGTTCGCCCACTGCTTGAATACTGCTCAGTAGTCTGGGATCCGTACCAGACAGGATTGATAGAAGATATAGAGAAGATCCAACGGAGAGCAGCGCGCTTCGTTACAGGATCATTTAGTAATCGCGAAAGCGTTACGGAGATGATAGATAAACTCCAGTGGAAGACTCTGCAGGAGAGACGCTCAGTAGCTCGGTACGGGCTTTTGTCAAAGTTTCGAGAACATACCTTCACCGAAGAGTCAAGCAGTATATTGCTCCCTCCTACGTATATGTCGCGAAGAGACCATGAGGATAAAATCAGAGAGATTAGAGCCCACACAGAGGCATACCGACAATCCTTCTTTCCACGAAAATACGAGACTGGAATAGAAGGGAGAACCGATAGAGGTCCTCAAGGTACCCTCCGCCACACACCGTCAGGTGGCTTGCGGAGTATGGATGTAGATGTAGATGTATGAAGAGACTATAAACGACGCGCCTTCTAGCCTCGGCCGCACTAGTAGACTGGCACTAGAAGAGAGGACTAGAATAGCCCCAGTTACATGAACGACAGCGGTGAGTTATGAGCTTATCTGATTAGCTTGCATGGATATGGTACCCATCAAAGGACATTCATTATTTGCATGTCTCCAATTGTTCGCGACCCATCACGTAGAAACGAAAGTATTGTTAATTCAATTACTGTTATAAACTTTATTAATATGATGTGCTTGCACGTTGTCTAGCTATCCGAGAAAACAGCTACCTAGGTATCCTATAAGGCACGAGTGGGCAGGATCTTACAACATTCACTGGTAACACAGTTGGTCAGCACTGGCTGGGCTGCGAGAGGGGGGAGGTGGGGGGTTTTGCTCCACTGGCTTCTCCGCTGCAGTTCTTGGCATCCCGATATGTTGTAAAGTGTTTCTTTTATTTTACTTATGAAACTTTCGGTTTATATGAGCTCTACCAAGACCTGTCAGTGATTCGTAGAAAGTCCCTCAGGCAAAAATTGTGGCGCTCGGAGCGGGTCAGCGTGAGGGTGCGCTTGGAGCGGCAATGAGGATTTTGATAGTACTGGGCGGTGCGAGGCAGAGAGAGTTCAGTGGCGGTTGTGGACTGAAACGGTGCGGAGATGGCACGTGGAATTTTGGCCTCCAAAGCTCCTGGGTCCCTATAAGATGTCATGTTCACACAAAACAAGTATGCGTGAGGCTGGCTAAGATGTCTGGGTGGAACAGATCCCAACGGGTGGAAGACCTCGTCTATCTGTTGTAGGATCGCTTTGGTGGTGTGACCGTTTGCAGTTTCGTTCGCCGATCTCCCTGCCGCCGTCGCCCTGATCAGCTGCATCCAGCGCCGATTAAGTGTCCGGTGATGATATTGTTAGTGTGGAATAATTCGAACCATGGTCAGTTTCTGTGTTGTATTTAAGTGTTGGGTGAAGCAGGTTAATTCGACGTACTAACGGTCGCCAGTTGTACCGACGGTATTCTATAGCTGACTAAGTTCTGGTAGGGTGGTTTTACTCAGCTTCCCTGTATTATAAGTGTTCTCGGATTAGCAGCACTGCCGCGCAGGATTAGCCTAGCGGTCTCAGGCGCTGCAGTCATGGACTGTGCGGCTGGTCCCGGGGGAAGTTCGAGTCCTCCTCGGGCATGGGTGTGTGTGTGTGTGTGTGTGTCCTTAGGATAATTCACGTTAAGTAGTGTGTTAGCTTAGGGACTGATGACCTTCGTAGTTAAGTCCCATAAGATTTCACATGCACACACATTAGTGGCACTTCTATCCATTCTCGGGTATTCTAAGTATAATAAATCATATTTTTTCCGCGCCCATCTGGTCATTAACCTGTTGGCTCCGATTGTACTGACACTGCTGATTATTGTATGTTCAAGACGTTAGTGCAGTGGATAATGATTATCCTGCTGTATTTGTGCACCTTGAACACGGAAGCTCAGTGGATGTACGTACTTTCTGCTGCTCTGTTGTGTAACTTGCTTTCCTTTGGCGTGAATATTAAAGCGCAAACCAAAAGGTAGAATAGTAACGAGTTTATCCTGGGGTGTGCTTGTTCAATTTTAAAAGCAGTGTGAGCAAGCCAATTTAAATTTTCTGGCAGTTCGTACTGCTTCTTGTGCGCCGATTCCTCCCGTATTAAATTTAGTCATTGGTCCAACCTAACCAATTTCTGGGGCTTCTCGTACGTAACATGTCAACACAAATTAACCATTGCGTTGTTAACTCGCTTAACTCAGGATTTTATTTCATCGAACTGCCTTAAGCTGATACCATACCAGACAATGTGGTTGTTGCTTCAACTGGTATTTAATTTCTATGTGTATTTCTAAGGGAATATTTTGTGTGATACAGACATGTTCTCTTCCAACGCTTAGTCCGAAAATCAGTGCGGGTGGTCGGTTGGCCATACAGTGCCTGATAACAGTTATTCTGTTGCTGTTCTTGTTTGTTAAATTTTATTTTAGGTTTAATATAGCTTTTGCACCACACGATCTTTCATACTTGGGACTCTGATTAGTAAAATGATTTCTTGTTCCTTTACATTGTAAGAAATGATTAATAATTTGGGCGTTGCCTTGCCATTACCATTTCAGAACAATTGTTATTTTAAAGCTCTAAAGAAGTCTAAAGGTTCTCTTAAGCCAAATATTCTCTCACTTATCCTATGATTTAAAGAAATTGTGTAATGTCTTTCGCGAATGGTGTTTAAACTTAATTTGGTTCCAGGCCTTCCAACACTTAAGTAAGCCTTATACCAAGCCCTTTTAAACTTATAAGTGTGTATCAAGAGATTTACGTTTTCCCATGCAGTTTCTCATAAGATCTTTGTCTACTTTTCTCGATCGCATTCTTTCTTTCGGTTTCCTGTGTACCGCCCTCTCTTTAGTTGTCACATTGAGCTGTCTTACATTATTGTGTTGTTGATATATTATCTCTGTATTGTATTCCCTGACATGCTCTAGGTTGTAACGGATTCTCACCACGTCTGCTAGGATCACCAAACTTTCTGGAGCTGTTGAACGAAATAATTGTGTAGTGATGCTCTGCGCATTTTCATTAAAAGCGTTATTTATACGTACGTTTAACTTACAGAGCGGTGCATTTATGACTGATGTTCACGAGGACGACACCTCCTCCATCTTTGGGAAACGTGTATGTTGTTGTTTTTAGGTTGAATGTTTCCCCTTTCCGCAAGAATCTGCGTGACATCGCTGTTATGTTTATGCTATTGGCTTTGGAATCGAAAATATTTGACCTATGTAATGCACTTAGACTTAAAACACACATTTATTAGTCTAGTCCTCTGAACTTGGCTCATCTCTCGCCATTTATGTTCAGTTATGACTGCCCTTAAATTTTGAATTACGCCCTTCCAATTTGTGGAAACTATGTTTAGGGGTCAGGTCCTCAGTTTACAGCTAAGGTCGTACTATTAGTAACTTTTTTTGTGTCCCCACTTTACTTGTAGGTTTCTAAGACTCAGTTTTTTTTTACTTTGCCTGCATTTATACGTACTGCGGGTGGTAAACGGTAATATCGAATATCTCTCAGATTTACCTCGGCAGTTCTTTTTGTCGAGACATCAATGTCATCCACATACGCTCTCACTGTAAAACTTTCATCAATAATATTTAAACTTCTCAGACGTTTGTTGTGTTCGCCAGTAATGTTTCTATTGAAATTAATTAAAACATTCGTAACGTAGATAGCAGGATCACTTGGTGGATACTACGTTTGACTTCAATTTTTTTCGAAAATTAATCGTTCACACTTATTTTTCTCGTTGTTCCTTTTATCACATTTGTTACTACTTCTAAATTATTTTAATCAAAACCCATATTCTTTTTCATTTGTGGGCAAGGAGAAAAAACCTATCGGTGCTATTGCTATAGGTATGACCACCATTAAACCCCCATATTCTCCAGTACCTTGGATGATACTTCATCTGGGAATGGAAGACTGGTGATCTTGTGGATTATTGTTTAGAGTCTTTCCTCGACTACTCTGGCTACTATTTTATAATCACTATTTAATGATGGACTATGAGTCTATGTTCTTAACTGTTAGATTTCTTTTATTTTTGGAGTAAGTACTGTTTTCCCCTAATTGAACTCTTCGGGTAGTTTCGTTCTCCTCTCTACTCCTTTCACTATCTGTGCTACAGTATCGCAGGTACCTTCCCAGTATGGCCTATAAAATCCTATTGGTAATCCATCCGACCAAGTGATTCATTTGTTGGCAATTTGCTGACGAGATCATGTACTTTCTTATTACTAAAACCAGAGAAAAGGTCAATTTTGTCTTCTGCGGTTAGCTTTGTGTTTACTCCGAGTATTTCTCCCTTATCTGTCAAAATGGCTCTAAGCACTATGGGACTTAACATATGAGGTCATCAGTCCCCTAGACTTAGAACTACTTAAACCCACCTAAGGACATCACACACAGCCATGCCCGAGGCTGGATTCGAACCTGCGACCGCAGCAGCTGCGCGGTTCCGCACTGAAGCGCCTAGAACCGCTCGGCCACAGCGGTCTGCATTTCATCGGTCCCAGGAGGCGAACAGAGCTTTTAAAAGTGCTGATACGTTTCCTGTATGATTTCAGACAGTTTTCACAGTATATTTCCGTTATCCGCTTCTAGTTCCTCTGTAAGAAATCGTTTCCTATTCCTGTGTCTGATGAATAAATGTAGTGATGCTATATTTTTCCTTGCAACAGTTACAGGAAATATTAGTCCTAATTGCCGTATCTTTATTGTAATTCAGCTTTGTTAGGTTTTATTTCTTGCAAGGATGCCTGCATTCCATTTTCTTAACTGCACAAGTCCCTTCTAACCGCGTCATAAAATTCCATAGTCGCTGAATTTTATTTTGCTGAAACAGACGTCAGTGGTTTGCGCCCTTAGTCTATCATGCAGAATCAGCATTAAACCTATTTCAGCTTCGTAAATTTTCGTGGCAAGTCATTGTGATACCCTCCTTCAGTTTTGGGTCTTTCAATAGAGCTACATTTCAATAATATTGATGGCTGTATTTTTTGTTGCCTGCTGGTAGATTTAATGTGGCCGCAGAGGCAAAACGATCCAGAAAATAGGTTGGAATGACATCCGTGTTAAGAATGTTATTATCTGCACCAAAAATGGCTCTGAGCACTATGGGACTCAACTGTTGTGGTCATAAGTCCCCTAGAACTTAGAACTACTTAAACCTAACTAACCTAAGGACATCACACACATCCATGCCCGAGGCAGGATTCGAACCTGCGACCGTAGCGGTCGTGCGGTTCCAGACTGTAGCGCCTTTAACCGCTCGGCCACTCCGGCCGGCTATTATCTGCACCCGTTTGTTGTATTCTGCCTATAGTACTAACAGAACTTTGCGTGACATAGGTAAATCTGAGTCTCAGAAAATTTGTCGATTCCCAAGTGTCCCTCAGCGATAAATTTATAACAAGGTCACGACATTCTTTAGAGTAATTATAATTTGGTGTCTGGTCCTTTATATGTATGATACAATTGAATCTCCACCATTTAATAAGCTAGAAGGATTCTTTTTTAATAAATAAGTGATATCCAGCTTGAAAATTTTGACTCGCCTTGCTTTCATTGAGGTACCTCAAGGAAGATACAAGTTTACAATCGTGAAGTCCGACAACTGACACCCCTTCCCGATTCAACTACTTAATATCCAGAACCGATATACCTTCTCTCCTGAAAAAAGCCGTCCCGGTTTGTTCTTCTGTAGCTATATTAACATGTTCGTTATAATCTGGAATATTAAAAGCAAAGATGGTCTCTTCTTGCAGCAGGGAAACATCAGTTCCAGAGTAGCTCAGAAATTCTCTTAAAACTGATATCTTTTTAAGTCTGTGGAAATTATGTTAGCTTTTAAACCTGTACAAGTATATGCATGAGGCTTTTAGAGAATTTCAAAACGCACAAAGATAAAAACAAAAGAACAAGACGAGTTGCATAAATGTTAGGTCCTAATCACAAAGTTCATAGTTACCTTGTGTCTAATCGAAATGTTTCAGTATTCTGTCTACACATTTTTCTGACCCTCGCTCATTTACTGATTGACATATATCTCTACCTCACCATCTGCCCAGCAGTAATGTCGACCTAATTCGACGTATTTATAGTCGGTTTCGCGCTGATCCTCCGTCCGAGGAGAATCGCTCGGTCGTCTTGTTTCTTTGCTAGCGTCTTTTACGTGTGTCTGTTTTCCGTTGTCAGCTGTCCTTTGATCGGCCAGAACTTCCTTCATTGTTGCTGTACCTTTTCCTTTTCGCGCCATGGATCTGAGTTTTATTCCACACTGCAGGAGCCACTGTCTCCATTTCCTGACATACATGCCTCTTCCCTTAATTAGTTTTTGACGTCTCTTCGGCGACTATTCGGGAGAATCCTGTAATGGATTTTCTCAGTTTTCTGTTTTCTAAGCATTGCCAGCTTCGCATCTTTGCTCGGGATTTGCTTCGCTATCATTTGTTACTGTATCTTTTTCTGCAATTATGTTATGTTTGTATTTTTTCTGTTTCTTTGTTTTGCCTCTTCCGGTTGTTCCGGGACGTTGAAAAGTGCCGTAATTGTCTTTCCGCCTATTGCTTGTTCATCTGTAGTCTCTGTCAATTGATATTCTTCTACTAAACCTTTCAAGTTTACTGTAGTTTGTGAAACTTCTGTTTCCCGTAACAAAATCTATATCCCTATCTCTGTCCATCAGGCAGTCAAAACTGATTTGATAGTATCGGTGAGGTACTTGTGATATTCTCAGTTACGATATCGATCTCCATTCGTGAGTCGTCGAGTGTGTTTGTAACACGTCGGGAGTGCTGACGGCTGCTACCTGTAGGTCATGATTACGTAGTAGTCTCCGCCATCTGTCGCCGTCAAACGCGCCGCGGCAGACACCTGCAGCTGTAGTGCATCGACCCGAGCACGTTGTCCGCCTACATTCAGAGAGCTGAGGCACATATCTCCTAGACCAGAGTATGTGCATGTGATTCAGAGAACTACAAATTCTCGGCTGGCCGTCATATACCATCAATGCACGTTATCAGTACGCGTTAATGAACGAAGGGATAAGTTTCAGTAACTAAATTTTGACTTGTTTTACGCCAACCAAATCAAGGACAGGGACATGTGGCACAGTCCATTTTTCGGCAACATTTGTAATGACATTCCCACACCCCATAAATACTGAATTTATTTTCTCTGCGGAATCTCTAACGCAAGTGCGAACATTCTAACTGTTCTGATATCTGTGCAGCATGAGTAGTGAGTATGGCGGTAACAGTACCATCACTGAGATCAAATTTAGCTGTTCCATCACAATTTTCGATGATAGAATTACATAACTCGGGACTGCTCAGTTGCGAGAAAACAGCGTTTGTAACAAAAAACAGATGTACTCCCACAATGTCCTCTTCGGTGACCTTTACTTCTTCGGCCTTCCAAGTTTTTATTTCAGCATATGTCGCTCTAATGAACTCTCGGTCAAGCAAAAACCTTACAGTATCAGTTTGTTCGTAATTAATTTTAAGCAATCATCAAGGCTAAATACACTAAACTATAGGTCTATTATCCGCAAGAGCGCCACATTTTAATTTCGTAGTGGCACAGACAGGCGACGACGGCGAACGCCGTACAACGCTATCGCCACACCTCGCTGCTTGGTCCCTTTCCCGAACCAACCAATCACCTCCATGCGCCAGAACGACTATATCACATGACTAACGCTCACATGAAGTTTTCTATTTCAGAGCAACTGAGTTTTGGCAGTCTGTGATCTCATCCGCTCCTGCGGGTCAAAGATCATTAGGTAACGCCAGGCAGTACAAAAGACAGCACACGCCAGTTAGTCAATTACCAGATCACAAGACTTTGAAAACCAGTCACTCGCACTGAGCGTTCTTGTACGCAGTGTGGAACATGGCGGCGCTGTTTCCGCCATGTTTTAGTATTTAAATTTTTATTACAAACCCTAAAAAAATCTCGCCACGGGACAAAACTGTGCTCGGATCGTTGAGCGGGTGAATTTGAGCCCATACCAGGCATACAATTTTCACTTAAAAAGTACATTCAAGATGCAGCTGTAACTGCATTGTCGTACCGCTTCTGAATATTTATAACAGCTACCAAAAGTGAAAAAATAATCTGGTCTTCCTACAAGGAAACTGACTGGTCGAACCCAAGCAGCATGTGAAGCCTGTCACTCGTCAGACTGTAGTGACAATGGCCAGCTTTAGTACAGTTCTATATAGAGAGCAGCACCTGAGCCTCTCGCAGACGAATGTACAGGACGTGTCGAGAGCGAAGCGTATTCTCCTCGCATGCACTCGGGTCTCCAGCGCGCTCGCTTCCCTCTATTCCCAACAGGCGGCGCTCGCTGCCGTGTGCGTGTTTATCTGTATGATGTATGGGCGCTTCCATCTGTGGCGCATTTTCTTGCCGCTTATAACTCTCCACGTGTCGTTCCACTCGAGTGCCACGCCCTCTCTCACTCAGGGAATGGGAAATTTGCCTGCCCCGCTCGCTCTGTACGCATTATTCATCCGACATGTTCGTCGATATCGTTTTCACTGAAAGATATCCGCAGATGAAAATTCATATCTCACTACCTGCCGCTCTCTCGGCCGTGAACGATGTGGAGGGCATTAAAGAGTTTCTCATACGTTGCACTTCGCGTCTCTGAAAGTGGAATCTAGAACCGTTTGAGGTAGCCTTTTCCTCAAATAAACAACCAGTTTGCTTCAAAAGTTCATAAGGTTTTCACTTAAGTTTAATCTAGACTACAGATACATATAACAGAGACGTAAATCGTCAGTAACATATTCTCCTTCACTACTTAGAACAAATTGCCATTGCTGGGTTAATTATTCGATTCCGCCACCGTAGAAAACACATGATTTTGAGACGAAGAAATCGTCGAGCCACTTTCGGAGTGCATTTTCATGGCGAAAGCAAGTTCTTTGCAAGTTGTTCGATAGACGGAGGAAAAGTTGAAAATCTGTGGTCGCAAGATCAGGTTACTCTGGTGGGTGTCGAATGACTGTCCAACCCAACTCCTGAAGAGCGTTTTTTGAACAGTCCAGCAAAACGCAGGCTGGCCTTTTCGTGGAGTGCTATCATTCATGCAGTCTTCCTGATCGTTTTTTGGGACTGCGTCTGCAAGACATTTCAGTTGTGGACGATAAATGTCAGCAGTGTTGATTACACCTCGAGGAAGCAATTCGTAGCACACCACACCGTCCCTGTTTCTCCAGATCCATAACATTATTTCTGTGAACGCACACAGGTTTTTGTACGGAGTTGCTGCTTTCTTTTGGGTCAACCATTCCTTTCTTTTCCTTGCGTAAGTATAAAGATACAATTTATCGTCACCAGTAACGAAACCGGATAGGAATGGTCGGTGTTGTTTACGAACTAATTGATGACAAGCAATCAGATATACAGATATGGAGAAACACTCCGATTTTTGCATTGTGACTTAGAGCTGCGGCAGCCATACGCCCGTATTTTGAACCTTCACCATTGCACATAAATGTCGCACAATGTTGGAATAGTCACAGATCCTCACAGCTGCCTGTTCTCGAGTACACTGACGTGGAGCATTGTGGATTAATGGGTTTAAACGATCTTTACCTCACCCCGAGTTCTTCCTGGACATGGGGAGGCCGCGAGGTGTAGCCCGGCTGTCTGGGCGCCTTGTCACCGCCCGAATGGCTGCCCTCGTCGGTAAGTTACTTTGAGTTAGATTAAGTAGTGCGTAAGCTTAGAGACCGATGGCCTCAGCAGTATGGTCCCATAAGACCTTACCACAATTTCCAAAATCATGGGGAGTCACTAACGTCAAAATAATGTCCTTAATAGTAGAAATCCATTTTCTTGCCGTGCTCTGTCCAACGTCATTATCTCCGTACATGGTGCAAATATTTTCGGGTGCCTCTACTGCTGTCACCCCTCAAATAAACTTAAACAGAAGTGTATGTCGGAGATGTTCCGATTTCCCCACTTGGCACTCCATTACCCAGCGCCCACAGTTCCACACACTATCTCCAAATGCCAAAACAACTATGTCTAAACTCAAATGGCAACAGCGAAGTACAAATAAAAAAAATAGCAATCGATAAATAAACCCCTAGCAAACGGAATACCAACACGACAACGCTACGAAGCTATGCATCACTCTAATAACTATGAAATACCTTGCTGCTGACAAACCAGCGTCATATCAGCATCTAAAAACTTGCTTTACGGAAAGTCTTTAAAACGTCTAAGAATAAGTACGTCTTGCCATAAATTAACATAATAGCACCATAAAGTAATAACAGATAATAAGGTAAAGACTATATGTCATATTGTCAAAGGGAAAGTAGGACAGCCAGTCAATGACTAGAGAGCCATAAAAATTCAACTCAATAACAATGCTGTCACCGATGCTTCACAAGTTTTCAGTAATTTCTAAATGTAGCAGCAGAAACGGGATTAAATGCTTCTAGTGAAGAAACAAGAGAATCGATTAAAAGCTTTAGCCCAGACAATTTTAAGCAACTAAAAGTACAACGTCCTTCACTGAAATTAATACTATTATAAAGAATAAAAAACTCGTAAGGTGTTGATAAAATTGGAAATAGAAAAAAAATGGTTCAAATGGCTCTGAGCACTATGGGACTCAACTGCGGTGGTCATAATTCCCCTAGAACTTAGAACTACTTAAACCTAACCTAAGGACAGCACACAACACCCAGCCATCACGAGGCAGAGAAAATCCCTGACCCCGCCGGGAATCGAACCCGGGAACCCGGGCGTGGGAAGCGAGAACGCTACCGCACGACCACGAGATGCGGGCTGGAAATAGAATTATGAAAAGTTGTTGTAACATGATAAACAATGTCGTCAGTGCTATACGCATCACTGGCGCAAGGAAGTTTTCCAGCCAAATGAACAACGAGGCACTGTGCAAGCAGGCGGTGGCTCGCTAATGGTGTGGACTGTGGTTGTATGGAATGGACTGCGTACTTTGGTCAAATTGAAACTGTAATTAACTGGAAACGGTTATTCTCGACAACCTGGAGATCATTTGAGCCAATCATTGACTTCATATTTCCAAAAAAACGGTGGAATCTTCGTGGATTATAATGCGCCGTGTCATTGGGCCACAATCGTTCGCGGATAAATTGAAGAACATTTTGGACAGTTCTAGCAAATGATATGGCCACCGAGATCGTCCACATGAATCCCCTCGATCATTTATGGGATGTAATCGACAGGCCAGTTGGTGCACTACATTCTGCAGCAGCAACACCTTCGCATTTACGGCCGGCTCTAGAGGCAGCACGCCTCAGTATTTCTGTAGAGGAATTGAAACGACTTGTTTCCCCCATGCCTCGTTGAGTTGTTGCACTACGCCGAACAAAAGGAGGACCGATATGATATTAGGAGGTATCTGGCTTTTGTCACCTCAGCGTACATAATTTAATGTACCTGCAAAATTATACCAGTGTACAACAAACAGTTCACGAGATACGAAGGCATAAAAATTAAGACGCTTGAAACGCTAGCCTTTGTTTAAAGTGGAGCGCAAATTACCCAATTTATATCACCTGCTTCTATAGCAATTCGGGAATCCTTTTCGTCCACGATGCACTAATGACGCAAGATTTCGTGTTTCCCGTCTTCGCTTTAGTCTGGTAGACTGACACTAACCTCCACGAAATACATAGTGTGTTGAAACCCAGAACGACGTTACGTTGATGTCCGAAACCGCAGCAAAGAACAAACGTTACGACTATTGGTAACGAGAGCTGAAATCAGTACAGAAGAACAAACCAAAAATCGTCAAAACAATAGCAAGTATCCACACACACAGTTCATAGTCAAAGTCGAGCAGCAGACAGACGCGTAACAACAGTATCGAGGATCAACTTACGGAAATTTCTCAAATGTCATTTTCTTTAGTAGCTGTAATTATTTTTCATTATTGGCCATTTCCGGCCGAAATTGGCCAATAGTGAGAAAGAGACGGGTCTTTGGGATATCACCTGTAGAAGAACAACGCCCATCTCCATATGATATCTTTGCAGCCGGTAGTCGAGACGCGGAAGTAAAAAGGCGGATGTATGAACCACGGAGGTATTATCACTGCCATTTTCTGGGTATTAAACCTAGTAACTTAACGTCGAGAAAGGGTGAATAAAGGCTAACGTACCTTCGCAGCATAAGTGGATCAAGTGAACGCTTTTGACAGCATTCAGTCTAACACACTTTTGGACATTGGGAGGACTTGCAAGGTACCATAATCGAATGCATTGTACAGAAAATTATTTGTTAGATGATCATCGCTAATAGAGTGTAGTCGGATTTAATCAAGCGGTGCCAAGAGAATCGGATTAAGAAACAGTGTACTCGTTTTCCTATCTGGGCAGTAACATAGCTGACGATAACCGAATGAAAGCGGATATGAATTGCATACCGCTGTCACCAGTAGAACATTTCCTGTAAATCAGATTTCCCTGATATTGTTAAGAGCTATCAAGTCTTTCTTGGAAGTATTTGTCTGAAGCCAAGCCTTACATGGAAGTGAAAAATGAAATGAAGAGATTCTTCACCAGGGGGAGTTGACGAGTTGCAAGTCTTTTCAGTTGACGCCACATAGAGCGACCTGCGTTTCGATGATTATGGGGCCCCTTAGGGATATGGCAGCAAGGGAGGGGAAGAAAACCAAAGTGCACTCCGTGTGCATACCGGGGGGAGTCATTCCAGATGTGGAAAGGGTCCTTCCGGATGCCATGAAGGGTACAGGGTGCACCCATCTGCAGGTGGTCGTTCATGTCGGCACCAATGATGTGTGTCGCTATGGATCGGAGGAAATCCTCTCTGGCTTCCGGCGGCTATCTGATTTGGTGAAGACTGCCAGTCTCGCTAGCGGGATTAAAGCAGAGCTCACCATCTGCAGCATCGTCGACAGGACTGACTGCGGACCTTTGGTACAGAGCCGAGTGGAGGGTCTGAATCAGAGGCTGAGACGGTTCTGCGACCGTGTGGGCTGCAGATTCCTCGACTTGCGCCATAGGGTGGTGGGGTTTCGAGTTCCGCTGGATAGGTCAGGAGTCCACTACACGCAACAAGCGGCTACACGGGTAGCAGGGGTTGTGTGGCATGGACTGGGCGGTTTTTTAGGTTAGATGGCCTCGGGCAAGTGCAGAAAGCGCAACAGCCTCAACGGGTGCGGGGCAAAGTCAGGACATGCGGGGACCAAGCAGCAATCGGTATTGTAATTGTAAACTGTCGAAGCTGCGTTGGTAAAGTACCGGAACTTCAAGCGCTGATAGAAAGCACCGAAGCTGAAATCGTTATAGGTACAGAAAGCTGGCTGAAGCCAGAGATAAATTCTGCCGAAATTTTTACAAAGGCACAGACGGTGTTTAGAAAGGATAGATTGCATGCAACCGGTGGTGGAGTGTTCGTCGCTGTTAGTAGTAGTTTATCCTGTAGTGAAGTAGAAGTGGATAGTTCCTGTGAATTATTATGGGTGGAGGTTACACTCAACAACCGAGCTAGGTTAATAATTGGCTCCTTTTACCGACCCCCCAACTCAGCAGCATTAGTGGCAGAACAACTGAGAGAAAATTTGGAATACATTTCACATAAATTTTCTCAGCATGTTATGGTCTTAGGTGGAGATTTCAATTTACCAGATATAGACTGGGACACTCAGATGTTTAGGACGGGTGGTAGGGACAGAGCATCGAGTGACATTATACTGAGTGCACTATCCGAAAATTACCTCGAGCAATTAAACAGAGAACCGACTCGTGGAGATAACATCTTGGACCTACTGATAACAAACAGACCCGAACTTTTCGACTGTGTAAGTGCAGAACAGGGAATCAGTGATCATAAGGCCGTTGCAGCATCCCTGAATATGGAAGTTAATAGGAATATAAAAAAAGGGAGGAAGGTTTATCTGTTTAGCAAGAGTAATAGAAGGCAGATTTCAGACTACCTAACAGATCAAAACGAAAATTTCTGTTTCGACACTGACAATGTTGAGTGTTTATGGAAAAAGTTCAAGGCAATCGTAAAATGCGTTTTAGACAGGTACGTGCCGAGTAAAACTGTGAGGGACGGGAAAAACGCACCGTGGTACAACAACAAAGTTAGGAAACTACTGCGAAAGCAAGGAGAGCTTCACTCCAAGTTTAAACGCAGCCAAAACCTCTCAGACAAACAGAAGCTAAACGATGTCAAAGTTAGCGTAAGGAGGGCTATGCGTGAAGCGTTCAGTGAATTCGAAAGTAAAATACTAGGTACCGACTTGACAGAAAATCCTAGGAAGTTCTGGTCTTACGTTAAATCAGTAAGTGGCTCGAAACATCATGACCAGACACTCCGGGATGATGATGGCACTGAAACAGAGGATGACAAGCGTAAAGCTGAAATACTAAACACCTTTTTCCAAAGCTGTTTCACAGAGGAAGACCGCACTGCAGTTCCTTCTCTAAATCCTCGCACCAACGAAAAAATGGCAGACATCGAAATAAGTGTCCAAGGAATAGAAAAGCAACTGGAATCACTCAACAGAGGGAAGTCCATTGGACCTGACGGGATACTAATTCGATTCTCCACAGAGTACGCGAAAGAACTTGCCCCCCTTCTAACAGCCGTGTACCGCAAGTCTCTAGAGGAACAGAAGGTTCCAAATGATTGGAAAAGAGCACAGGTAGTCCCAGTCTTCAAGAAGGGTCGTCGAGCAGATGCGCAAAACTATAGACCTATATCTCTGACGTCGATCTGTTGTAGAATTTTAGAACATGTGTTTTGCTCGAGTATCATGTCGTTTTTGGAAACTCAGAATCTACTATGTAGGAATCAACATGGATTCCGGAAACAGCGATCGTGTGAAACCCAACTCGCTTTATTTGTTCATGAGACCCAGAAAATATTAGATACAGGCTCCCAGGTAGATGCTATTTTTCTTGACTTCCGGAAGGCGTTCGATACAGTTCCGCACTGTCGCCTGATAAACAAAGTAAGAGCCTACGGAATATCAGACCAGCTGTGTGGCTGGATTGAAGAGTTTTTAGCAAACAGAACACAGCATGTTGTTATCAACGGAGAGATGTCTACAGACATTAAAGTAACCTCTGGCGTGCCACAGGGGAGTGTTATGGGACCATTGCTTTTCACAATATATATAAATGACCTAGTAGATAGTGTCGGAAGTTCCATGCGGCTTTTCGCGGATGATGCTGTAGTATACAGAGAAGTTGCAGCATTAGAAAATTGTAGCGAAATGCAGGAAGATCTGCAGCGGATAGGCACTTGGTGCAGGGAGTGGCAACTGACCCTTAACACAGACAAATGTAATGTATTGCGAATACATAGAAAGAAGGATCCTTTATTGTATGATTATATGATAGCGGAACAAACACTGGTAGCAGTTACTTCTGTAAAATATCTGGGAGTATGCGTGCGGAACGATTTGAAGTGGAATGATCATATAAAATTAATTGTTGGTAAGGCGGGTACCAGGTTGAGATTCATTGGGAGAGTCCTTAGAAAATGTAGTCCATCAACAAAGGAGGTGGCTTACAAAACACTCGTTCGACCTATACTTGAGTATTGCTCATCAGTGTGGGATCCGTACCAGATCGGGTTGACGGAGGAGATAGAGAAGATCCAAAGAAGAGCGGCGCGTTTCGTCACAGGGTTATTTGGTAACCGTGATAGCGTTACGGAGATGTTTAACAAACTCAAGTGGCAGACTCTGCAAGAGAGGCGCTCTGCATCGCGGTGTAGCTTGCTCGCCAGGTTTCGAGAGGGTGCGTTTCTGGATGAGGTATCGAATATATTGCTTCCCCCTACTTATACCTCCCGAGGAGATCACGAATGTAAAATTAGAGAGATTAGAGCGCGCACAGATGCTTTCAGACAGGTGTTCTTCCCGCGAACCATACGCGACTGGAACGGGAAAGGGAGGTAATGACAGTGGCACGTAAAGTGCCCTCCGCCAAACACCGTTGGGTGGCTTGCGGAGTATAAATGTAGATGTAGATGTAAATCCCAATCCCCGAGCGGAGAAAATCTCCGATCTGGCCGGGAAGCGAACTGGGCCCACTGCATGTTAGTCAGATGCTTTAACCATTCAGCTAAGGAGACGAATCTGTTAGCCAAATATTGATGATAAACTGTACAGAGAAGAGAAAGAGAATCGAGGCTTTGTAAACGAAGTGTTACAGTAGAATGCCGAAGATTAGAGAGAAGTACTGCATTAAATTGCGGAGAAAAGATTTTAGCACGACTTCGCCACAGGAATAGGTTGGTTAATACGATGTATCCAGAGCCACTAAAGGATAGAGATTTTTGTAATGAAGGATGGTGTTAAAATTCTAAAGACCAACATTTGACAACTACAAACATATTCAACAAGAAGTAGGTTGCCGCAGTTATGTTTTAATGACGAAACAAACAGATTAAAGTAGCACGGAGAGCTATGTAAAACCGGTTTTCAGATGAACACCACAAGAATTATATACGGATTGGATAATAAATGCGATAGTGAAAGTCAGAAAGACAAGACGGATTTAATGACGAAGGCACATTAGTACAGTTCACAGAAGGAAATCGTTCATTGATTATGTATCGTTGAAAGCACCCTGAATGACAGAATTTCATTATATTACGAAATGGTAGTGTTTTACAATTAAATTATGAATTACGATCCTTAATGGGAGGGTTAGTTAAGCTGCAGCGGTCTGATATCCCCCTGTTTGTATTTTTCATTAGGGAATGAGGACGTCAAGCGGTTTTTGGCAGTACATATGATGGCTCTGATACTGAACTAACAACTGACTTGCGTTTCATCAAGTGAATAATTTTGTATATTACCGCCAGTCAACTCGTTGCTTCTTTCCACGAACTGCAATGGTGCCATTTTAGTATGGTACGTTACATTTAAGTAATTGTGTACTGTGGTATATCATGAGTGTGCGTGTCAAAGAGACAAGACGGGTCACTAACCGAATGTATTGTTTTGTGATAACACTGTGTAAAAGATAGCTACGTTCTACTGCGACTGCGAACGCTAATAATCTGTGCCATGCGCGTGAGTATTACGTGGTGCTGCGAGTCTCGGAACGAATAAACATAATCAAATTTTATCTGAGATAACAGAGGAGACGAATGTATTACACATGTGCGGAAAATTAAATCTTGTACTGTTGTTAACCGCACACATGTAATTTTTAATTACTGAGTTTCTGGTGTTAAAATATGTATAGACAAAAAATGTTTCAAATGGCTCTGAGCACTATGGGACTCAAAATCTTAGGTCATAAATCCCCTAGAACTTAGAACTACTTAAACCTAACTAACCCAAGGGCATCACACACACCCATGCCCGAGGCAGGATTCGAACCTGCGACCGTAGCAGTCCCGCGGTTCCGGACTGCAGCGCCAGAACCGCACGGCCACCGCGGTCGGCTATGTATAGACAAAAGAGTAACTTATGACTATAATATTTAAATTGTAAACAACTAAGACAATATAAGCTTACATAAAGGAACAAAAAGGTACGTTGGAGTTTCATTTCAGTGATCGTAAGTACGAAGTTTATGCACTGGTATGACTTGCGTAAACTAAGCTGACAGACACTCGAGGAGAACCTGCAGCTTATGTGGTAAAATTCATCTTTGAAAGTAGGTTTCTAAGAAGAATAAATGGTGTTGTAATTCCTTGACCGCCGAGGTCTAATGGACATCTGAGCTCTGTTACTGCACACGAACAGACGCCTTGAGGCTTACGTGGAGACTGATCGCATTTTTGGAATTCTAGCTAAATCGTCGGACAAGTCAGTCAGCCAACGAAGAATGGCCCCAACCTACATCGACCTGAACAATATATAAGAGTACACTAACAGGGATATAGACTCATGAGCTAAAGATTTATTTTACATTGGACAGTTTTATCAAGTCAAGCAATTGTTATTACTAATATCATTTTCATTATTATCATCAATTTAATACTAACTTTCCTGTGCCTCAGATATGTCAAAAAATATTTCTCTCCATAACGCCATCTCAAATAACCATTGTGGGCAACCTACAGCTGAAAGTCCTGTGGCGCTGGCTTTGACGGCATATGTTGCAGAGCGTTTGGCGGGTTTGATCTACTTTGACGTTCACGTTCCCACCCTATCCGCTGTAGCCTCTATGGACTAACAACTAGCCACTTCAACGATACAGACACTGTCTTGAAGACCGACCGTGACAATATTTGTGTTGCACGTATTTCAGCTTCCGACAACCACATTTGCAGAAGTTGCGTCAAACAGGACGCATGTGGATGGCCGCTGATCCTTTACGAGAGATTAATACTCGAACCGAACGATGCATAAGTGAATCATCGCACCGCCGATTCTCCAATACAGTTGTTACATACATTTCAGGATATTCAGTTTGACTGTGAATACTGTGTAATTGTGTACACCTGTTAATTCAAGTTTTGTCCTTCAACACTGATTTGGGCTCACGTTAATGCGATACGTGACGCTTTTTCTCTACTGCTTTATACAACTGTCCCTCTCATATTAACGACTTTTTAGAATTTCTAAGTAATACATTCACTATCAGTTTTTTTCGTCCCTAATTCACGAACTGTGTTTATCTGTTGGCCAACATTAATCAGCAACACTCCTAACGCAAGACGATCTTATCCTTAAGCACGCTATACATTATGGAGAGGTTTAATAAGCCTATACATTTTCCACTGAATGTACCCTTATGATCGAGGAGCACAGCACGGCATATTTTGTGAGGAACACAAGTTTAATGTTACAGGAATAAAAATGTGTGGTGAGACGTCCGCACTGCGCGCCGCTCCACCATGAATAACAGGCGAGATTTAATCAGGCACGCGCAGAGCTGCTTAAATGTTACACGAACACCAGATTTACTGTCGCTTCCTAAATGAACAGTTCTGGAAAACAGCGGTAATCTGTTCCAGTAAGACGCAAGTAGGGATGCTCAGGGATACTACATTAATAATTTAGGTGTGGAGACCACAGATTTTAGGTACTTAATTTGCCATTGTGATATTATTGAATTTCAGACATTTTGCGTATGAGAAAAGGACAGCCATCGAGCTGTAGTTTGTAATGATACTAAGCATGACAACGCGAGAGTAAAGAAACGAAATCTGTTTATAACGTGCGCCAATACCAAGACGCGCGGCCAGCGTTTAAAAGGTACTTTTAAACACTATGACTCGCTGGGCGCAGATATTTAAAATCATTGCCGCAGCGCTCGATAGCAAGAAGCTGCGAAACAGAAGAAAGAACAGTTTATCATTTGTTAGGAAAATTCTAGAGTCTTTATAGTTAGTTGTACTTCCGGTCGCCGATATGTTAACATGTACGTCATTACATTTGATGTTTGGTCGCCGGCTTGTTAAGACGTGTTGTGTAGCACCGCTACAAGTTATATTTCATTTAGTGTGAAAAACCACGTTATCACAAAAAAAGGCTTTTGTAAACCTTGTGACGATAAAAAATACATACGCGCAGGCCAGGACATTTAATTTTTACAAAATATCACACATACAAAAGCAGCGATTGTTGGACGGCTCCATGTATGAGAAAAACATAACAGTGTAAGTTTTTTATTCATTGTAAATTTGTTAATGTTTATAGTTTAACACCTTTCTTCTTTGAGAATATATTGATGCTTCACTGTACAGAAAATCTATGCTTATTCTTTTCTTTAAATTAACCACAATTAATGTTTATGTTTAAATGAACTAAGTTACAGGTTCGCTCCTTATCGCGGTGTCTCGATTGTATTTGGGAGACCATTAATGGGTTCAATTTCCGATCTGACAACTTTTTTTACAAAATTTCACTGTTTTGCATTCATTTCCAATTTTTTTATTATTCAAACAGGTCCCTTAGGTAATTTCATTGAAGATTCTGATTGCGTGAAAGCAATCCGGGTTAAGAGGTCATTTGAGAAACTATTTTAGCACAATCAATCTGTACGTCTCCTGAACACAATCGAGAAGCGACGCATCGGCGATCGTTCATTAATTTTCTCTCTTTCCAAGTCGTACCAAAAAACGGCCAAGGAGAACTGCCGTGAGTACGCAATCTAGTGTTAAAGGTTGCATCCTTTATCTTGTCGGCAAACATTGCCATAAATTATCATCATCAATGTTATATTTGGTTAAATGTGAAAAGCAAAAACCTTTTAACGCTAGACCATGCTTACCTACGTAATGTGAGATTTACGAACGGCTGCAACAACTGGAAGATGTAAACTACAGCAATAATGAATAAATAAGTACAACAGCATCTTTAGCGCAGCTAAAATCAGAATTTCACAGGGAATTCGAAAGAGCTGACACATGATCTTTATCAGAAAAACGGAAACAAATTCTTAAAAAAAAAGATATCAAGAAGAGGAAGACATATATGGTCTGAAATGAAATATGACGTAGTATTACAGCATACACTTACATTCAGAAAGAAATAAAAAGAAAATTCATAAAGCTGAAAGAAGATGTAACACATTCATAGAACTAAAAAAAAAAACATATTTGAAACTAGAATAGATAAACGGAGATATTACAACACATGATTAGAGGAAAAAAATAACAAATCCAAAAATGTCCGGAAAGCTTTCGTTCTTTGATCCGTTTCATTACGTAAGTGGTCAGGGGAGATGGCTGCCACGCGGAAGACCTGGATTCTATTCGCTGTACTGCCAACTGGTGGTAGGAGTGGTACAGGGTGCACTCAGCCTCTTGATGTCAATTGTTCTCTCCGCTTGGGGACTGGGTGTCATTGTTGTCCTCATTATTTCATCATCATTCGGGATAATGGCGAGACTGGACAGTGTAACGATTGGGAATTTGTACGGGCACTGATAAACACGTTGTTGAGCGCCCCAAAAATCAAAATCATCATCATCTATGTCAGCTGAGGATCTACTGGACTGAGTAATAGCTGTTTGAAGGTCTGGTAAGTCGGCAAAACGGCCGGGTGAGCGGCGTGTTGACCACGTGGCCCACCATACTGCTTCCACAGCACGCTGCGAGGCAGAATATGACATGGTGGCCGGTTGACATCCCTTGGGAATGCACAGCCTGGACGAGGAGTACATTTTATTTGTATTTTTTTTTTAATTCTTAGAACTAAGATATAAATTACTTTCCTCAAACAAAAGTAAACGAGCACAGGAAACAGGAGAGTCATTCCAGAACACATAATCTCACACATATCAAACAAAGAGGATCACAATATTTAACCACTGTGTGTCTAGACACCAACATACCTGTTTTCACACCGGCACTTTTCAAATCCTTGCAGCAATAACTAATTATATAGCAAGCCCGATAAACATTTAACTCCATATGGGTTGGGGAAGCACGTAAATAGTGAGGATCACATGTAGCGGTTAATGAGCCATATATACTTTGCCAGAAAATACATAAATTAAGACTGTGCCGTTCACAGACTGTATAAATAATGCAATAATCACAAACTGTAGATAACACTGGACAGTGTCCAGCTAATCGTGCTGGTTAGTTGCTCATCTCATGACACGTTTGATTTCTGGTTCATAAACTCTCTGAAATAGAATGTTTCTAGAATTGTATTCGAGACCACATTTCTTGGTTGCAAAACAGTCGCCGAACGAATGATTGTTACCCCGACGAGACGACACACAAATACGGAAGGCGCACTAATTCATTATAATTTACAGACACCTTCACTGATGAAGGAGAGACATAAAAATATACCACTCCTTCACTGAAATTTCTAACTGTGCTTGGCAACGAATCAACAGGCGATCACTCACAACAGAAGTCGCTTACGACTCCTCGAACAATCACAGTCCGCCCCCTCGATATAGACGACTATCCGTATTACTATGCGGCTATTCCGGAACACGGAAACCGGACCCTAGTTGCAGGTTGCCTGGCTAACAGATTCACTTGCATAATTTTATGTTAAGAGTTTGATATAATGACTCAGTTGCTACAGCCAGAAACTGTGTGTTTGTCTTGAGCCAGTGTAACCGAAGGTACTTAAATGCCCGGACTTCATTCATCCCATATTTGAGAATGAGAGCACTTACTGATTTCCAACAAGCTTTACACACAACTTCAAACTTTTAGGTAACATTTTCTCGCTGATCCTTCTCCCAGCCGCCGCCCCCCCTTCCCGCCGAAAATGACGAAACGAGAAAGATTTATCGCTTACTACATTTTCGCTGTTCGTAGAGTAAAATTTCAGCATCAGATACGACGTTTTTATTGATTTTTCTATTTGCAACTCAGCTTGCAGACGGTATCCGCACACACCGCTGAATTTACGTGCAAAATTATACCACGGTACGACACATAGTTCAGGAGACACACTGAAGAGCCAAAGGAACGTGTACACCTGCATAATATGGTGTAGGGTACCTGCGAGCACGCAATGCCACAACACGACTAATGTCCGCATTAGCGTTGGGGGGACCATGAGTCCCGCAGGGCTGTCTAAGAATCCTTAATAGTACGAGGGGGTGGAGATCTGTGTGCGGCATAGCATGTTGCATGGCATCCCAGATATGCTCAATACTGTTCATGTCTGGGGAGGTTGGTGGCCAGCGGATGTGTTTAAACTCAGAAGAGTGCTTCTGGAGCCCCCCCCCCCCCCCCCCCTCCAGTTGAGAGATACATCTGATTGACGGTGACTCATAGTGGATGACATCGGCATGTGTAGCTAATAGTTTCTATTCAGTATATAAATAGTGCATGTGATCGAATCCAAGACCAAATACGTTTGATTTTGTAGACAGGGATTATAGTAATTGGCGAAAATTTGAACGCGCGAGAATGCTTTCGTTCCCTGGGAGCTTTCGTTCTCGAACATGTTGTAGCAGCAAGTTCAGAAGTGCAGCGGGCTCTGGTCCCTATGTGCATATATTAATAAATACGTGTTCCCTTTAACTTCTTATTGCAAATTAGCGAAGCATTATTGCGAGAAATTCCTAACCAGTTGGTTGTTCTTTGTATGTATGAGGAAGATCGCATCGATATGACGCTATTGTCATGTATTTCCTTCTCGAAGTTGTTTAACAGTTGTGTTTCTTTAGCTGGTAGGGCACTAGAAACGAGGTTAGATATTGTCGATCAGACAAGGGAAATTCCGTTGTGTTAGTGAACAAATGTGACTGTATTAACAACCGTAAAGATTTCCGAAACCTCACCAAATCCAACAGATAAAGAAAGAACCCACGTAGTTCTATAAGGATATAATTAAAAGCGTCATTAAAAAGTGTAAAAGTATAATATTAGACTCCGATACCTGCTTTCACAACAACATAAATCCTATAGCTCCCAGACTTTATGGCCTCCCTAAACTCCAAGAGAATAATATCCCAGTCCGTACGGCGGAGTCTTCATTATCAGCTCAATGTTACAAATTAAGCGGAGAGTTATATGACTTGATCAAGACCATTGTAAGTAGGCTGTTTAGATTTTTATATTGGTAATGCCAAGTAGCGCTCTGTATGAAAATCACTGGCTGTGCTGTGTGCAGTATGTGGCTAGTTTGCATTGTTGTCTGCCATTGTAGTGTTGGGCAGCGGCAGCTGGATGTGAACAGCGCGTAGCGTTGCGCAGTTAGAGGTGAGCCGCCAGCAATGGTGGATGTGAGGAGAGAGATGGCGGAGTTTTGAAATTACATATATTATGACTTTTGATGATATTAAGGTAAATACAGTGTTTGTTCTCTATTAAAATCTTTCATTTGCTAACTATCCCTATTAGTAGTTAGTGCCTTCAGTAGTTTGAATCTTTTATTTAGCTGGCAGTAGTGGCGCTCGCTGTATTGCAGTAGTTCCAGTAATGAAGATTTTTGTGAGGTAAGTTATTTGTGAAAGGTATAGTTTAATGTTACTCAGGGCCATTCCTTTGCAGGGATCTTTGATAGTCAGATTGCGTTGCGCTAAAAACATATTGTGTGTCAGTTTAAGCACAGTCTTGTATAAATTGTTCTAAAGGGGACGTTTCATATGTCGACCCTTAGCCTAGGATACCTCACTGGAATCTTCTGATTTTTTCTTGTAGTTTGTGTATTTAGTGTAGCTTTTGTTTATTGCTAGTGCGTAATTGTAGAGAGAATCTCCTTTGTAGTTGCAGTCTTTCATTGTTCTACTGTAAAACAGTTGTGGCATGCATGTAAATTTGCACCAAGTATTTCGCAGCTGCGCTTGTAATTAACTATATATGATTTTCAGTGCTATGTTAATGTGTTCTCTTATTTTTGCTATTCAAATTGTGCTTTTATGTGTTATCGTGTGAAATATTGTGACAATAATGGCGTGTGAAAAACGTAACACTCGGCTCCAAAGTAAACTGAGAAATAATAGTGACAACGAGCGTAGCTTATCAGCACCACTGGGTAGTGAATTAACAGACATTCGAAGTAGTAATTTGGTAACTGTGCATAGGGATATGGAGCGGGCGGCAAATAATGGTGTAGACAGTCAAACAGGTAGTAAACAGGGAAGCATTATCGATCGATCGGTCGGCAACAGCTCGCCTCAGGAATCCGAAATGATAGGACACAATTTTGCCGATACTGTAGATTCAGGTTTTGCGTCCTCACCGTTTTCTCAAATAAGTCAAGACACGTTTTCTGCTTGTCATAATGTGAATGTTGCTGGTGCAAATGCACTGCCGAAAAGCGTAGAGGAACAGATTCCAGACACTAATGCATTGTTATTACAATTAATGCAACAAATTGGACAAAATCTTCAAAAGTTAGACACACTGGAACAAAATCTTCAAAAGTTAGACACAATGGAACAGAATCTTCAAAAGTTAGACACAATGGAACAAAATCAGAGACAAACACAGCAAAAGCTGCAAAAGTTAGACACAATGGAACAAAATCTTCGGAAGTTAGACACCACACTTGAACAAACACGTGAAGATTTAACTACTGAGTTACATAACATTGAATCGAAATGTCAAAAAGTCTGTAATGACGTATAAACGCAAATTTGTGAGCATTTTCAGCCTATTTTTTCGCGGCATGAAAATGCATTACAGAATCACGAAGCAGCCATAAAAGAGCTGCAAACCATTGTTCATGAAAATCATGAGACCTTGTGGGCTAAAATTGACTCAGTTGCATCCACCGATTTGGTTACGCAACTGGCTAAAACTCAGGAAAGCTTAAAGAACACAGTAGATTCGATTTCAACACAAATGGACACTCTGAAACTTGGTTCAGAAAAACACACTGAGGAAATGTGTTCACTATTGGAGAAAGTAGCCGAACTTTCGGATCAGGTCACTAACTTATCTACAAAGGTAGATGATGATCTGAATGACACAAGACCCGTAGCCTTCACTGACACAGAAGAGTATGAACAAATAAGAAAATTCAAACAAAATCAAAATCAAATCAATACACAGTACAAAAGAGAAATCCGGGAAGTACAAGATCAGTTGACACAGGTAATACAAGAATTACGTATTTCAGAGGACACTCGCGCCCCAATACGGGAAGAGGGACATAGAAATACGGAAAAGCCACAAAATAATAACACAGGGCATTTCGGTAATTATGAAAGGAATTGGCAAGGTGCACCGAATTTTGAGATGGAACCGCCGACACGACGTAACAATGACCGATATGTGACTCGCCGACATGATGATTTTGACTATAAGCTGTTCATTACTACACGTAAATTCAAAACATTTAAGAATTCTGGCAAAGACATTCATCCACAAGCATGGCTCCATCAATTCTCTCATTGTTTTCCTCCCAACTGGTCATTGGAGCACAGGTTAGAATTTATGTGGGGTTACTTGGAGAATGAACCAGCTGTAAGAATGCGATCGGTCATTCACGATTGTCACAGTGAAGGAGAATTTTATCATGCCTTCCTCTCAGCATATTGGTCTCAAGCCACACAAGACCGAGTAAAACATGGCATCATAATGATGAAACATTTCGAACAATCTGAATTTTCCAGTCTTGTGCAATATTTTGAAGGTATGTTGCATAAGAATCAGTATCTTTCAAACCCATACAGCCCCTCAGAACTCATCCGCATTTGCTTAATCAAACTGCCTGAACATTTGAGACATATTATTTTAGCAGGACGTTGCAAAGACGACATTGAAGCTTTTCAGGGACTCTTACAAGAATTAGAAATTGACACAGACATTCGCGGGATGCGAAAACGGGAAAACAATCACTACAGGGCACATCCGTCACAATTCCGTGACGACAGAAACAATAACTGGACACGACAAGTCTATTCTTACAACGCAAATCGTGACCAAAACAGGCACCACCCGTATAACAACCGTTGGCAGAGTAGTAATAATTACAGGGAAAGATCACCTCTCCACGGCAATGACTATCACAGAGACAATCAGAGAAACAGACAATATGGGAACCAAAACAATTATTATCAAGGGAGGCAGAATAACTTTAGACGCAACGGTCCAGTGCGCAGTTACGATTCAGGGAGAAATTCTCCACCACGTGACCGACAAGAAAGAAACTATAGAATCTACCGACATGACGACAGACGATATGATCGTAACGACAGACCTGAACTGCATCAAAACTGGCGGGATTCTCGTCACAGTGAATTTGTAGAAGTTAGGTCTCCAAATCCCAATAACGACGCGCGCCAACAAAGAGACAATAGGCAATGACTCACACCGCTGGCAGCCACAAGACGTACTTATGAAACTGACGACACAGCTGCCGTAGCTATTAATTACGTAAAAATGGAAGACATTAGGGACATCTTACTCCAGGAACACGACGTAAAACATAACAACATTGCATATCCTGTGATTCACATTACTGTAAATGACGTAAAATTTATGGCAGTACTTGACTCTGGCAGTCCCATTTCAGTAATTAGTGAAACAGCTTTTAGCAAATGCAACACATCGAACGATTGCCCCACACTTCCGTTACGTAAGATTAAATTACAAGGTGAAATCTTTGGAAAAAGTGTAGATGTACGCCAACAAACCAATTTCGAATTCTTTTGCCAAAGCCACAGCTTTTCTATGAACTTTCTTATTGTTCCATTATTGTCGACAGAAATTATACTGGGAGTAGACTTCTTGAATGAATACAAAGCAATTTTAAGCTTTCACGATGCTGAAATAAGTTTAGAGAAAGAAGGTAAGTCAATAGCTTTGAAATTTGAACACTGGCTCTCAAACCATGATGAGGAAATTAATCGGCTTTACGTTCTGTTAGACAACAGTTCGGAATTTTCTATGGAACTAGACACTAACAATCACTCTGCAAGTACTGACAGGGATGATATCGACGGCATATTTTAAATTAATGCGTTAATTCAGAATAAAATTCAAACAATTGAGAATTATAATGACACTGATAGGCAGGACCTTTTTGAGATTTTACAAGCACATTCCACAGTTTTTACTCACAAAACAGGAACAATCAAGGGATTTCAATACCAATTTCGTGTTCGTGTGCATACTAAATTTTGCGTTAGACCATACGTAATTCCAGCACATTATAGGGACCGTGTTAGAACAGAAATACAATCTATGCTTGACGAGGGCATTATTGAGCCTGCAGTAAGCTCATACAACAAGCCATTACATGTTGTTGAGAAGAAAAATGGATCGATCAGGCTTCTCTTAGATTCGAGACAAATCAATACTATCATTATTCCTGAAACAGACAGGCCGCAGACGATGGAAGAACTTCTTCAAAATTTTAATCGTGTAAAAGTGTTGTCTTCCATTGATCTCAGATCCAGCTTTTATCAGATCGAACTTCATCCAGAATGCAGAAAATACACAGCTTTCCTTTGTTTCGGTGTTTGTTATCAGTTTCGGAAACTTCCTTTTGGTTTGAACATTTCTTCGGCAGCATTCACTCGCGGGTTAAATTCCATATTACCTGAGTTCTTAAAACGTCACATCACCTTATATGTGGACGATATTCTAACAGCAGAAGCTTCATGGGAACAACATAACCGCATCCTCAACAGTTTGTTACGTATTTTTGCAGAATCTGGAATTACTGTTAACTTGAAAAAGTCTGAATTCGGTAGGTCAAAGGTGAGGTTTTTGGGACATATTATTTCTTCTGAAGGCATTCAGCCGGATCCTGAAAAGTTAGAAGCAATCAGAGCCATTCCAGTTCCATCCATAAAAAAACAAGTCCACAGTTTTCTAGGTCTCGTAAATTTTTACCGTCGTTTTCTGAATATGCAAATTCTAGTTACACCAAAACTTTGTTCTCTCACTGGAAAAAATACTATTTGGAACTGGGTCGAACAAGCACCGTTGGAATTCAATTCTTTGAAAGAAGCGTTACTTCACACGCTAATACTAGCTCATCCAGATCTGTCACAAGATTTCTGCCTTAGCACGGATTCTTCTAAAGTCGGTCTTGGTGCCCACTTATTTCAAGAAGCCATAGAAAATGACACTACTGTTCAGAAAACCATTGCTTTTGCTAGCAGAGTGCTAACAAAATAAAAATAAAAATTATTCCGTTACTGAATTAGAAGCTTTAGCTATCGTTTGGGCATTTAACAAATTCCGTTTCTTTCTTTCTGGTAAGCACGTAAAAGTATACAGTGATCATCGTGCATTGCAATTTATTATGTCTTCAAAATTAAATCATGACAGGTTAAAACGTTGGGCATTGTTTCTGCAAGAATTCCGCTTCACAATAGTCTACATTCCCGGCAAGGAGAACATTGTTGCGGACGCGCTGTCACGCGCACCGGCTGGGCTTGATAAAAGTAACACAGAAGGCAACATTGAGAAAAATTTCAGTATTCTTTACATTCAGAAAGTCGCCTTTGAAAACTTCATCACCACATCTTTAAAGGACATTGCTCATGAACAAGATAAAGATCCGATTTGGAAAGACATCAAAAGTAAATGGCATGAAAAGACACACACTCAGATTCGGCATTATTACCTGGTTAGAAACAACATACTGTTCAAACGCTGCACTGTTGATGACAAGCTGTGGGTACTTTGCATTCCAGACGATTTTGTTAATAAGCTCATTTGGTACATTCATTTCAGCTACGCACATTTTGGTCCACGAAAATGTTATCATATTCTTCGAACGACTTCTTATTTTAACAATATGGAAAAGAGAATTCGAAGAGTCTTGTCTATTTGTAAACTTTGTCAAAAGGCGAAACCATCTACTATCTCACATCGTGCTCCTTTGTTTCCTATTATACCTTCTAAATTAAAAGAATTTGCTGCTGTTGATCTCTTGGGACCACTTGTCAGAACATCTAATGGATTTGCGTACGTTCAAGTCGCTGTTGAACTTACTTCAAAATTTGTTTCTTTCACTCCGTTACGTAAAGCCCCTGGACGGTCTGTATCCACCGCCTTTGTTAAAAATTTCTTACGTGCAGTTGGCCACGTTGCTAAAGTCATTTCAGATAACGGACCGCAATTCAGATCTGCTGTTTGGTCACGCATGCTTCGGAATCATAAAATCAAACCTGTTTTTATTTCATTGTATTCACCACATTGTAACCTGTCTGAAAGGATTATGAAAGAAATCAATAAGTTGTCAGACTTTTATTGTCACAGAAAGCATCAGCATTGGGACAGATATTTACACTTATTTCAAAACGTGCTGAATGAAATGCCTCATGACTCCACTGCTTTACCACCTACTCTTGTACTGAAGAATGAAGAACCACCGAACAGGATCAGAGAGCTTGTACCATTCCCAAATACACGTAAACTTCGACACAAAGACATAATTGATTTGGCTCTTAAAAATATAAGACCTGCAGCAGACAAAAGGAGAAAACTATACGGTAAAGCAAATGCAAAGAAATTATGTATTGGTCAGAAAGTTCTCATTAAAGCTCATTCATTGTCACATAAGAAGAAACACTTGAGTCACAAATTCTTTCTAGTTTACAATGGACCTTACAGAATCCGACGTATACCACATGATAATTGCGTTGAAGTTGAAACTCTGCGTACTAGGAAGAGTAAAGGTTTACACCACATTTCACATGTAAAACCATTTATTGACAGATAATCTGCTTTTTAACTTAGTCTTTGCAATTTTCACTTCACACTACTTGTAAAATTTGTCACACTGAGAAACTGTTACCATGCAACAATGTTTAAAGTTAAATATCCAGTCAAGAACCAAGAGAACTTATTTAAACAGAAATTACGAATGCATTGTTATTGCGAACAGACGACACAGTGTCATTGTGTGTGTACATTCTTGCTTGTTAGTTGCACGATTACGTAACGACTATAAGGCTCACATACTTAGAACATTTACCAGTTCTGCTAATGAGATTTTAATGCAACATTTTGGTTTACTTGAAAATACATTCTGAATTAAAGTACTTTCTGAGAGATACCAGATGACACAGTGGTTAGTTTATGTGACAGCTACACGATTATATCATGACGTTACTAATGAGTGACAATTTACAATGTTGCTTTTGCAGTGTATCTGTTTTATATCGGCACAGTTTTTTCTGAATCCTTCTGGAAAGCAAAACATGTTTTAGTAGTAACTTTTGTGGTATAGCTACAATGAGACAGCCTTTTCCGTGGCACAACAATACGTTACAGCACAGTAATTTCTTCATCACAACAATAAGCGTAATAACTAAGAAATCTATACGCAAAGCATTTCACTTTTGTTTATCATGAGGTAAGTACATTAGCTTCTGCTGAACTTAGCTTTCGGAGGACGACAACCACGACACTCCCACAGAGATTATCTTACAGAAAGACGCACATTTAGCGCTATAGGACATGTATTTGAGTGATTAATCATGTACTTAAAACATTTATTTTTAAAGATTTTTGAATTACAATGAAAGTTTTCCATGATACATTTCATTCCATTGCTGTAATCAGTAACACCTGAGGGTATAATTACAATAATCCTCAGGGGAGTACACACTTACTTTGTGTACCATGTGTTTGGCAAGCACAAGGAGCCCTAGCTAATATGGTATTTGCTTATACAACTTTACACATCGGTACCATATTCCTCTAACATGTAATTACATAGCTATCTGATCATTTAACTGAGAGAGACAAACTTTTTTACAACGTCAGTGACACATGTTTACGTAATTACGCCGTTGGGTAACTTCACGCTTACGAAATTGTATTTTGTCTGTACTGTGTGAACTCTTCATATTTTTTCGGAACCATTGTGATACTATGAGAGCTTTGAATGATGTATTTGGTATGAGATCATGATTTTTAAAGTACGTTCGAGGTAGATGACACTACTGAAATGAGAAGAGAATTTTCTTTAGGTTTTGAAATTATTGCAGAAAGCTACGACGTTTTTGATATTTGACTGAGGTGTTATGATGTTATTTTTATGACGACGATGTGTATTATGCTGTTGAGGTATGTTTATGTCAATAAGATGATGCTACTATATATGAGGAAGGTGATTACGTGTTTATATGTATATGAATAATGAATAGAAGATAGGGACTCTTGACTTGTGAAAAAGGATGTAGGAAACCAAGAATCGTACTTTAAGAGTTATGAAATGTGTGTAAATGCGTGAATGTATCACAATGCCAGCGAAAATTTTTTTGGACACTGTTATATTCATAGGATTTTGTTTCTACACATTTGCAACGTAAATTCTCGACCTGTGAAGTTTTTATATGAGACTGTCACTGTAGCGGAAACTACTGTCGTAAATATTTCCGTAAGAAAGTTAAGTGACCACCTGCACATGCGTTGTGGGCACACAGCTGTGTCAGACACCTGGAGAACGAGCCATTAGGGTGTGCCTTTCCAGAAGCACAGGTAGACAAAAAAAAGGGGAGGCCATTACCCTCGCTATTGACATTTCCTTGTTGAAAGCATACTGTAGAGCTCGTAATTTATGATATTTACTGAAATGCCTAATGAAATGACGAGAAATATTTTTACATCTGCACACCTGATTACGACAAGCGTCTTTCTACGAGAGTTGACAGAATTTCTACTAACTTATGAAATGCCACATAGCTATTGAATGATGTTTTTATGCTTTGGTTTGTGTAATTGCTTATTTCATTACCTGTTTTCCAGCTGTGTTACAGCATTAGTTTTATAAAATAAACTTAGATGCATTTGCTAATGTGAACACTTTTTGTCAACAGATCTATTAAATGATAATTTTGTAATCCACATTCTTTAAAAAAGGAGCACTTGGAAAGGAAAGAACATTAAGAAGGGACTAGTAACAGTAACTGGACACATAATTTTCTTTTCAAGTACATGGTAATATTTTTTTTACAGTAAGTTGTTGTGGTGCACCACTTTAATTACATAGACATTAAGATGTGAATATGCATTTCCCTTGTCTGCATTGTTGTCTTTAGTGTAATGTTTTTTTTGCTTGAGCTATGTCATGTTTAGATATCAGTTGCTGCTGCTGTTTGCCAGGCAAAGTGTTACTGAATTTGACGTTGTATTATGCTGTTAAGCCAGTTTTACTACTAATTTATTTTTATTGTTTGTTGCACATTGCCTTATATTAGTTGTAGGATTACAATTGCTTTGCTAATTTCCTAATGCTGCTTGCTTCGCAAATCTGCGTTTTTTTTTCATTGCTGTTTATGTATTATGTGCTGCTGCATTGCCTCGTCCCTTGGCATATATATATCTGAGCTCAGTAGATTTAAGTTAGATTAAGAGGGGGTAGACTATATAAGAAACTAACTATGATGAATTTATCAGAAATGCATTGAGAAGCTATCAGAAAATGGTTTGGCACAAAAAAGGATACTGTACAATGGAGAAAAACTATTTTTGACAGAGGATGTGAACAGAATACAGAAAGCAGGCTTAGATAGGTCTTTTGTAATGTCCCCTTAGAACAATTGTACAAGACTATGCTTAAACTGACACACAATATTTTTAGCGCAACGCAATCTGACTTTCAGAAATCCCTACAAAGGAATGGCCCTGACTAACATTAACCTGTACCTTTCACAAATCACTTACCTCACAAAAATCTTCATTACTCGAACTACTGCAAAACAGCGAGCGCCACTTAAGTTCCATTTCACTGCACACGTTTCTGTTGGTCATAGTATATGGACAATATGTGAGAAGTAGGGACTGTTAGTGTTTGCACGTGTGTTGATAATTCAGCAAAGGACTGGATAACAGCAATGCTCGTTCTAAGGACAATTCCAAAAAACTTTGTGAGTGCACAAGTGGTGGTTATGGACTTGCTATATTAACTGCAAGACTCTTGACTGGTGACTGTGCACCCGCACAGTCACAACAGATGGCTGCTGGTCATCTCTACACAGGACTACAGTGGGCCTGTCCACAATTTCTACAAGGACTGCAGTGGGTCTGCACCTCTGGTGGCACACCAATACCAATACTCTCTACCAGGACTACAGTGGGTCTGCTCTGTGATGACCTACCTACCAATCTTCTTCAAAACGTCGAATGACTCTGCTGTGGGATTGCTCTGTTGTGGCCCATTACCTGTCTGCATGTCAAGAGTCAGCACAGTCTTTCCGTTGGAAGGACAACACTACTTCTTCACGACTGCATGGAAATCCACTACGTCCGTGTGCATTGTCTTTTACTGCTCAGACTTTGAAAAAAGAAAACACTGAAATTTTACTGTGATGAACAATCTGGACTGTCTTTATTGACTGTGAGAAAATTGTAGCTTTTGACCAACATTGTATAAATGTGTGCATTTGATATCTTTGTTATTGTAATTATGAAAAAATTTTTCAAATCTGTATTGGGCACTGCCCAAAAAACTTTGTAAAATTTTTTGTGGGGTGCGTTGGGGCTATGTAAGTAGGCTGTTTAGATTTTTATATTGGTAATGCCACATAGCGCCCTGTATGAAAACCACTGGCTGTGCTGTGTGCAGTATGTGGCTAGTTTGCATTGTTGTCTGCCATTGTAGTGTTGGGCAGCGGCAGCTGGATGTGAACAGCGCGTAGCGTTGCGCAGTTAGAGGTGAGCCGCCAGCAGTGGTGGATGTGAGGAGAGAGATGGCGGAGTTTTGAAATTACATATATTATGACTTTTGATGATATTAAGGTAAATACAGTGTTTGTTCTCTATTAAAATCTTTCATTTGCTAACTATCCCTATTAGTAGTTAGTGCCTTCAGTAGTTTGAATCTTTTATTTAGCTGGCAGTAGTGGCGCTCGCTGTATTGCAGTAGTTCCAGTAATGAAGATTTTTGTGAGGTAAGTTATTTGTGAAAGGTATAGTTTAATGTTACTCAGGGCCATTCCTTTGCAGGGATCTTTGATAGTCAGATTGCGTTGCGCTAAAAACATATTGTGTGTCAGTTTAAGCACAGTCTTGTATAAATTGTTCTAAAGGGGACGTTTCACCATAAACAAGTTTAAACCTAGTTATGATATTCTTAATTCAATCGACTTTGGGAAAAGTTCAAAGACATGCAAATCTCCCCTCAGTTGCAAGCTACATTCTTTCCATTGTTTTTTTTTTATTGGTTTACTTTAGGGCGCTAAAAACAAATCGGGTCATACGCACCCAAGTCAAAACTATAGAACATGAACACTGAGAGGAATTAAACGACTATACGTCAGTCCAAATGGACAGAATAAGAGGCAGCCAAAAGCAGGCTCGTGGAAAATGGCTAAAGAAATCACCAAGTAGAAATGGAGGTCCAAATCTAAAAATGAAATGGCCTTCGGTATATGGCTTCGGAAGATAAAAAGTAAAACGTGGTCGACAGCCCGCACATCATTCTGTAAACGGCTGATAAATCAGACGGAAAACCCAAGCTGGATGTAAATTGTTTACAAAAGGGTATTGCAGCGGGAAGTGGCGGACAGTAAAAATTTGTGAGCAATGCGTACAAAGTGGTGCGGTAGCGCCACTTAGCAAACGACGATGGCTAAAACGGCAGTGACCTATATGCAGCCGAGTTAAAATAATCTCCTCCCGACGGGATGTCCTAGAGTAGGTCGTCCTAGGGGCTGGAAGACTCTTCATGAGCCCAAGCTTATTCCCATGAAGGGAGGACAATTGGCGATGCCAAAGGGACAACATCTGCTGACAGGCGGCAACGCAGAGATCGTTGTAGTTGTTGTTGTGGTCTTCAGTTCTGAGACTGGTTTGATGCAGCTCTCCATGCTACTCTATCTTGTGCAAGCTTCTTCATCTCCCAGTACCCACTGCAGCCTTCATCCTTCTGAAGCTGCATAGTGTATTATTCATCTCTTGGTCTCCCTCTACGATTTTTACCCTCCCCGCTGCCCTCCAATACTAAATTGGTGATCTCTCGATGTCTCAGAACATGTCCTACCAACCGATCCCTTCTTATAGTCAAGTTGTGCAAGCTCCTCTTCTCCCCAGTTCTATTCAACACCTTCTCATTAGTTATGTGATCAACCCATCTAATCTTCAGCATTCTTCTGTAGCACCAGATTTCAAAAGCTTCTATTCTCTTCTTGTCTAAGCTATTTATCATCCACGTTTCACTTCCATACAAATACTTTCAGAAACGACTTCCTGACATTTAAATCTATACTCGATGTTAACAAATTTCTCTTCTTCAGAAACGCTTTCCTTGACATTGCCAGTCTACATTTTATATCCTGTCTACTTCGACTATCATCAGTTATTTTGCTCCCCAAATAGCAAAATTCCTATACTACTTTAAGTGTCTCATTTTCTAATCTAATTCCCTCAGCATCACCCAACTTAATTCGACTACATTCCATTATCCTCGTTTTGCTTTTGTTGATGTTCATCTTATACCCTCCTTTGAAGACATTGTCCATTCCGTTCAACTGCTCTTCCAAGTCCTTTGCTGTCTCTGACAGAATTACAATGTCATCGGCGAACCTCAAAGTTTTTATTTCTTCTCAGTGGATTTTAATACCTACTCCGAACATTTCTTTTGTTTCCTTTATTGCTTGCTCAATTTACAGACTGAATAACGTCGGGGATAGGCTACAACCCTGTCTCACTCCCTTCCCAACCACTGCTTCCGTTTCATAATCCTTGACTTTTATAACTGCCATCTGGTTTCTGTACAAATTGTAAATAGCCTTTCGCTCTCTGTATTTTGCCCCTGCCACCTTCAGAATTTGAAAGAGATTATTCCAATCAACATTGTCAAAAGCTTTCTCTAAGTCTACAAATGCTAGAAACGTAGGTTTGCCTTTCCTTAATCTTTCTTCTAAGATAAGTCGTAGGGTCAGTCTTGTCTCACGTGTTCCAATATTTCTACGCAATCCAAACTGATCTTCCCCGAGGTCGGCTTCTATCAGTTTTTCCATTCGCCTGTAAAGAATTCGCGTTAGTATTTAGCAGCTGTGACTTATTAAACTGATAGTTCGTTATTTTTCACATCTGTCAACACCTGCTTTCTTTGGGATTGGGATTATTATATTCTTCTTGAAGTCTGAGGGTATTTCTCCTGTCCCACACATCTTGCTCACCAGATAGTAGAGTTTTGTCAGGACTGGCTCTCCCAAGATTGTCAGTAGTTCTAATGGAATGATGTCTACTCCGGGGACCTTGTTTCGACTCAGATCTTTCAGTGCTCTGTCAAACTCTTTGCGCAATATCAAATCTCCCATTTCATCTTCATCTACCACTCTTCCATTTGCATAATATTGTCCTCAAGTACATCGCCCTTGTATAGGCCCTCTATATACTCCTTCCACCTTTCTGCATCCCCTTCATTGCTTAGAACTGAGTTTCCATCAAAGCAGAGATCATCGAAGGGATTTTAGGAAATCGCAGGCTGAGGTACGAGGACTGCAGCCATGGCAATTTCGTCAGCAGCCTCGTTTCCTGGCAGACCGAGAAAGCCAGGGACCCACAGAAACATCAAACTGGCTCTACGAAGTGTGAGCAAGTGACAGTTTTCCTGGACCCGCTGCGCTAAGGGATGAGCAGTGTTCAGCACACACAGACTTTGGAGTGCACTGAGTGAGTCTGAACAGAGGACACAATTGGAAAGGCTGTGTCACTGGATGTACTCTGTGGCCTACTACAAGGTGAAGAGCTCGGCAGTAAATACTGAGGAGTGTGCCAGAAGCCGATGTCGAAAGACACGGGTGCCAAGGGCGAAGACATACCCGACGCTATGGTCAGTCCAAGAGCCATCAGTGTAGGCAAAGGTACTATCCCGAAGTTCCATATGAAGGTCGTGGAACTGGAAGCGATAGACCGAGGCTGGGGTAGCGTCCTTAGGAAGCGAACGAAGGCCAAGGTTAACATGCCCGCATCACAAAGCCAAGGTGGGGAAGGGTTCACACCCACTGGGTAAGTTGCTGATAGTGTGGAGTCAAGCCACTGTAGCAAGTGGCTAAAGCGGGCTCCAGGAGGTAACAGAGAAGAGGGACGAGCCCCATACTGATAAACAAAGGAATCATCAAAGGAGAAGGTATAAGAGGGGTGGCCACACATGGCACACAAACGACATGCATACATGCTGAGGAGAAAATCACGGCGGTAGGACAGAGGGAGTTCAGCAGCTTCAGCATACAGACTCTCAATTGGGATGGTGTAAAAAGAGTCCGGAGTCGAATGGATGCCATGATGGTGGATAGTGTTGAGACAGATTGAAAGGGATGGACGTGCAGATGCATAAACAAAACACCCATAGTCGAGTTTCAAACGGACGAGGGACCCGTGCAAATGGAGGAGGGTGGTTCGATCGGAACCCCAGCAAGTACCATTGAGGACACATAGGAGACTGAGGGACTGCGTACAGTGGGCTGCCAGGTAAGACACATGGGAGGACCAAAAGAGTTTGTTATCGAGAATGAGCCCCAGAAATTTCGTAGTTTCAACGAATGGAAGGGCAACAGGCCTAAGATGTAGAGATGGTGTGAGAAACCTTTTGCGCCGCCAGAAATTCATACTGATGGTTTTGTCAGGGGAAAAGCGAAAGCCAGTGTCCATGTTCCAGGAGTAAAGACAATCAAGACAGCGCTGAAGACGTCGCTCAGTGAGACAATTAAGTGGAAAACTGCAATAGATGGCAAAATCGTCTATAAAAAGGGAGCCAGAGATGCCTGCCAGCAGACAGGCCATTATAGGGTTAATGGCGATAGCAAAGGAGATACACTCAGGACGGAATCCTGAGGCATACCATTTTCCTGGATAAAGGTATCCGCCAAGGTAGAACCCACATGCACCTTGAAAACACGGTCTTGTAAAAATGACCGAAGGAAACAGGGCAAGCGCCCATGGAAGCCCCACATGTAAAGAGCACAGAGGGTACCAGTTCTCCAGCAGGTGTTATAGGCCTTCTCTAAATTGAAAAAACACGGCCACAGTCTAGGACTTCCGCAGAAAACCATTCATGACATGAGTGGACAAAGTAACGAGATGGTCAACTGCAGAACGCCGCTTAGAGATACACACTGTGCATTGATTAGTAAATGTGGGGACTCGAGCCACCACACGAGCCAGGCGTGGATCATACTTTCCAACACCTCGAAAACGCCGCTGGTAAGAGAGATGTGGCGGTAGCTAGAAGGAAGGTTTTTGTCCTTGTCGGGCTTAGGTATGGGTACGTCGGTGGCTTCACGCGAACGTACGGGAAATGTGCCCTCTGCCCAGATGCGGTTGTACTTGTTAAGCAGAAAGTGCTTGCCCGCAAGAGAAAGGTACTGCAACATCTTAATTTGGATGGCATCCAGCCCTGAGGCGGAGGATCGGAATGAAATGAAAGCATGGTCGAGCTCCCTCATGGTGAAGGCGGCATTGTAGCACTCACGATTCGGAGAAGAGAAGGGTATCGCCTGAGCCTCCTCCGCTCGTTTTCGATGGAGGGAAGCAGAGTGATACTGCGAAGAGCTCTGAACTTCAGCAAAATGGCTGCCCAAGGTGTTGAAAATGGATTTAGGTCCCAGAGAGCCGTCGGAGGTTGAGCCACACGACAGAGGAGGGTGTGGAACTGTTAAAAGAACTAGTCAATGAAAGTCAGCTAGCTCGTTTGCTATCCCGAAGGATGCGACGACTCGTTGCACCCACCTGTTTATAATGAATGCAGTTTTCCATTGTAGGATGATGGTTAAAAACGTGGAGAGCACGTCTACGTACGTGAATTGCATTGCGGCATGGTTCAGTCCACCAAGTGACAGGAACACGATGTGGTAAAGAGAAAGTGCAAGGAATAGAACATTCTGCAGCAGTAAGATAACGCTGGTGAGATAGTCCACCTGGTCATCACAACTTGGAAATCTTGTTCTTCGTAGGTTTCCAGGGAGGAGTAAAGCTGCCAGTCATCCTAATAAGCTGCCATTTGGGATTACATGTGGATGGGATAGGAGTCAGAAAATGGAGAGCACACGGGAAATGGCCGCTCGAGTAGGTGTCAGAAAGAACTGACCACTCAAGACGATGGGCAAGCTGGGCAGTGCAAAAGGACAGGCCCAAATGGGAATAGGTGTGTGAGGAGTAGGAAAGGAAAGTGGGTACTCCAGTGTTAAGGCAAAAGAGGTTAAGTTGGTTAAGAAGGTCAGCCAAGAGGGCACCTCTCTGATAGGTCCTGGGAGAACCCCAGAGGGGATGATGCGCATTAAATTCACCAAGTTGCAAAAACGGGAGAGGCAGATGCCCAATAAGCTGAAGGAAGTCTGCCCTGGTGACATCGAAGGACGGAGGTACATAAAAGGTACAGAGGGAGAAAGGCAGGCGGGGAAGGAGAAGGTGAACTGCAAGAGCTTGAAGACTGGTAGTCAGGGAGATAGGTTGACTATGAAAGTCATCTTGTATGAGCAGCATGACGCCACCATGAGACGGAATGACGACTGCAGGAAGGTCAAAATGAATCGGTAAGTAATGTGAAAGCTCCAAGTGGTCGTGAGGGTGCAATATCGTTTCCTGAAGGCAGAGTGCAAGGGGATTCTATGATGCTAAAAGCAATTGTAAATCCACTTTGTGTTACCAAAGGCCGTGAAAGTTCCATTGGAGGGCAGTCATGAAGAGGAAGAGATGGAGGGGTGTCAACTCGGCAGTCGTCGAGTGACAGACGGCGTAGAGTCGCTACTACAGGGCACAAGAGCAGGATGATCCCGCTCCATGGGTTCCACAGAAGCATCGGCTTGATTTTGCAGTCGATCGGTAGACTCCAACACTGAAAAACGGCTGGTGGCGCCCACCGGCGAGACAGAAGCTGGCTGGGCTAAGGTAGCATGTGGCGACACCATCGAACAGGATCTTCGAGTTGTCGAAGGAGAAGACCGCTTGCCTTTATCAGACTTCTTCGAGCCTTTCCGTTTAGAGGAAGACTCGTTTGGATGGACTGATGAATGGAGTCTTCACGGGAGAACTTCTTCTGTTCTTTCCTGCCTACTGCTTGTGTAGTCGGTGTCTTCACCCCTTGAGGCAAGAGTTTGACGATTTGTTGCACAGTGGGAGGGGTGTGTGGATGGCGACGCTACGTTGACACAGGGAAATTTCACAACCTCCGAGTGGAATCTGACATCGCATGTCTGTGTGGCCAAGTCCTTCATGGAGCTAGGGGTAACAAGAACAGAACTATAGGTGCCAGGCAGGAGAACACAGGGTTTGTGACTAGCCAGTAACTTACAAGCTACTGGGTAAGGCACTTTTTCCTTTACCCGAATCTCTTCCACATTCTGCTCATCTAGATACACGGGACAATACCGAGAGTAGACTTCGTGGCCGCCATTGTAGTTGAAACAGTGGGGAGGAGGAGGCGGACAATCGCCCTCGTAAGCATCCCTGCCACAGGTTACATATTTGGCTTGGTTTTGAGAAGATATTCTAGTGTGGTTAAAAGGATGACATTGGTAGCACCAGCACTAAGGAGGAATCTACCTTTTTCATTACTTGATGAACGGTAATGACACCCTGAGCAGAGAGGTAAGATTGTATTTCGGCCTTGGTTAGACCATCAAGCAGCCTGGTGTAAATTACACCATGGGAAGAATTGAAAGTGTTATGAGTCTCGACACGAACAGGTTAGGCGTGGAGAAGCGAGGCATCAAGCAGATGTTGTGTTTGAGAATCAGAAGCCGTCTCCAAAAGCAAAGAGCCATTCCGTAAACGAGAGCAGAATTTCTTAGGGCCAGCAACTGCATCAACACCTTTCTGAATAATTAACGGATTGACCATGGCGAAGGACGGACCGTCTTCAGTATGTGAGACCAAAAGAAACTGTGTTGCAGCAGGAAGGGATATCGAATCAATAGCCTCGTTACGTTTACGTTTTGTAGACGATGATTGGGAAGATGAGTGACTCATTGCGAGGAAATCTCCCATGACAGCCAACTGGGGGCTCCCTTCACAAGGGGGCACACCCACCTTAGATGATTGTTCACACCTCAGGTCATACCTCCCGAACATCTGACAGAGGGACCAATCGGCAATTTGGGAAGGTTGCAGCTCAGGCAATCACCCCTCCCTGGGCCTGGCCTGTACCAGGGAGTACGTGCGAACCCTACCTGCCGACCCGGGGCTGGGAATTACGCGTTACCCAGTCACCTGTTATGCGTCAGATTCGTGGGCCATCCTTCAGGAGAGTACAGGGAGGAATAAAAAAAGAGAATAGCCTCAAACGCTGAAGCGGAGGAACGAGAGGAGAAGGGAAACACAGAAAGGAAAAGGGAGCCGAAAATAAAGGTGAGACTGTTCTTACGTCAACGACAGCATGCATAAAATTTCCAATAAATCCCTAGACATGCTCCCCAAGGGAGGGGAAAAATAATAGCAAGATGAAAGACATGCAGCACGGAAGGTAAAATGCGGCAAAGGCTGGGGCCCAGTGGTAGGCAAGCACGAACCCGCCAAAGAGTGACGAGGCCACCTGGGGGGACTTTACTTCCCTGTTAGCAACCTATTCACTAATATACCCGTTCAGGAGTGCCTAAATATTCTCAGAGACCTACTAGATAATTCAGGAGTTAATCCAGTTGTCACAGATTACATAAGGTTAGCTACACAAACATACTTAACTCAAAATTATTTCAGGCTCTTCAAACAGTTGGGTGATCCAGCTATGGGATCCAATTCAGGCCAGCCTTTACTGAAATATTCATGGATAATTTTAGGGAACCATTTTCTGGAAAATAATCGACTCTCACTGAAGGTTCGATAAGGTATGGGTATGTTGATGGTGTTTTGTGTTTATGGATGGTTACTGCAAGACAACCTCAATAACCCCTCAGTCAACTAAATTCTGAACACAACATTACAAAATTTGCAATGGACTTATTTGTCAACAGCCTTGCCGCAGTGGTAACACCGCTTCCCGTCAGATCATCGAAGTTAAGCTGTGCTAGGCTAGCACTTGGATGGGTGACCATCCGGCTGCCGACCGCTGTTGGCAAGCGTGGTGCACTCAGCCCTTGTGAGGCAAACTGAGGAGCTACTTAATTGAGAAGTAGCAGCTTCGGTCTCGGAATCTGACATACGGCTGGGAGAGCGGTGTACTGACCACATGCCCCTCCATAACTCCATTCCCTGACGCCTATAGGCTGAGGATGACACGGGAGCCAGTCGGTACCATTGGGCCTTCATGGCTTGTTCGGGAGGAGTTTAGTTTTTCTTAGTTTAAATTATTTAGATCTAATGATAGACGTCGTTAATGATATTCATACTTTCAAGATTTGCAGCAATGTTCCCACCACAGATATTGTAATATCTGATAATTCTCAACACCCAATGACCCACAAACATGCTGCCTTTCGTTCAGTTATAACATCACCTAATATCCATCACCATGAGTGAAGCCAACTTCCAAATGGATTTAAATTGCACCAAACATTAGCATCGAAAAATGGCTATTCTCCTACCATGGGGGCTTCCACAATGCACAGAAAGCAGAAAAAACGGATGTTCTCCCTTCTTTATACTGTTTTTGTCACACAATCTCATGAACACATTAAATGGTACATAATTCCTTATTTACGGAAAATCTCACACGATGTGGATTATTTTATCTGCAGAACACTGCTGAACACTGTTTGCAGAATGATACATACAGCACTCCAGCTTTCGAAAAGAGTGGAATATATACAATTACTTTTAACTATGGCAAATTCCTTATGGATGCATCTGGCCGGTTAACATGCTCCCGCATGAAGGAACACCACAAAGTTGGAAACAGAAAAAGACACTCTACTTTTGCAGACAGCCATAGTGTTACGACTTCTGCACCACTTGTTATCAGCAGACAGAGTGGCTGCGCCAAAGACTGAGACGGCGTGGAGTTTTACAATTATTTATTGAACTTTCTTTACAATTCTTCCCTCGTCGTCGTTGCCCAGCCCTGCGGATCCCTCCGCCTGGCTGCTGCTGTGTAGGTTTTCCGACAATGCGCGCAACGCGCGCCGCTGATCGCACTCGGGAGCCTCAGGCCACCAGTGCTTCGCTGAAGCCAGGATGCCCTGTGGTTGAGATGAACTCGTCGACGCTCGGCACCCCAGTATGGGCACATCCACGGAGCTACGTCGCCGTGAGGTCAGCTGCCGACGCCTGCTGCACCGGCGGCTGGGAAGTCATCAGTCGCGATTTCCGCGATGTCCCGTCAAGGACGGACCACGCGCCGTGGGGCCGGGTTGCCGTGAAGTCCGGGCGTCAGTCCCTGGCGGCGCCTGTGACCAAGAACGCGCTGCGACCGGTACTGCTGGAAGTTCTCGCCGTATAGTCAGCCATGGCGTTGACTGAACTCGGGCCGACTTCCAGAGCTGAAGTTGACATCTGGCGGCGAACGGATGACTCCTCCAAGCTGGAACAGACTTTCGGAATCGTCACCTACGAAGATTGAACATTCGGACACGGACCACGTCCGTCCTCAGATCCGAATTGCTTCCTAATGGCTTCTGTCTGTTGCTGCCTGCGCTCCACTATTTATATCCGGAGGAGGACGTTTTTTACCCTCAGTGGTAGCTTTTTCTTATTACTCCCGCAGTATATTGCAGCGTAACTTAGCGTGCTGGCCTCACTTCCCCATACTCAGCACTCTCCAGGTTTCGCTCGGCTCTCGGTCTGTGTGCGTCCTTGCGTCAGTCTGTTTGTAGACTGCTGCTGTCAGTAAGGCTATCTGTGCCTGCCTACTTTGCAACGCCTCGGTCGCCGGCGTGTGTCTGTTCTGCCATTCTCCACTGCGTGAAGCAACGCTTACTACATGTGGCCACAACAATAGTTACGAGGTGCAATGAAGTTTTACGTGACGTCCATAATGGAATGAAGATGAACTATACTGAAATAATGCAATTTAAGTATTACTGAATGACCAGACACAGTTCCCTTACTCGCCAATTATAACTGCAGATAATACTGGTAATCCAAACTGGCCACATTGTAAATTACACATCTTACTCACATGCCCGATTTTCCTTTATTTGAGTTACTATAATTTCTCCTGTTGTGTTGGGCCATTTTAGTTTGTGTGTTCTCAGCTGCTTTACTAACGTGATTTATCTCATCAGCGTAACTTATCTGTTTGTAATGTAGGACCTACTACAGACAAGAACATTCTGTTCAGCCACATCTTTGCAGTATGTCATCAAAGTTTGTTGTTGTATTTAATTTCTTTTATCAACAACTATTATAATTAGTATATAGTTCATAATTTGATGTGTCACATATATTACCTTGCTTAAATTATTTTATATCGCATTTAGACTAAAGTAATCCCTCTTGCTTTCATCCTAAATCTAACGTCAATATTTGTCGTTTCTGGAAATGGAGATATTCTGTAGATGCACTAATTTAAGATCTTTGCTCGAACAGAGTTTCATTGCTCCACATACTTATCTTTGTACCTGATGATGGCGTAAGAACCGAAAACTTGTTTTTGAAATACATAATATACATTGTACAACATTACACCAGTGTTGTTTGTGTTACAATTCGTAACATAAACTATATGTTAATTCATATTATAGTCAAACGTTAGAGGTCTTCTCAACCCTTCGTCTAGGTATTTCGAAACACAGTGGTGTGCAGAACTTAAGGATGAAAGAACCTTTCACATGATGTGTCCCTTCCAAGTAACGCATGTCGATGAAACTTGTGTCTATTGTAGTATAATGAACTATAGTATAGTACAGAAGGTACCTGAAGGAAATGCGCTTCAGGCTTGAACCGGGCGACCGCTAAGGTCCCAAGTTCGAATCCTGCTTTGGAAATCTATGTGTGATAAGTCTTTAGGTTAGTTAGGTTTAATTAGTTCTAAGTTCTAGGGGACTGTTGCCTCAGATGTTAAGTCCCATAGTGCTCAGAGCCATTTGAACCAAAGAAATGCGCAGTACAACGAGCATGACAATTTCATTCACAGACGTCAACTACAACGAAGCTCTAGTGATACAGCGTTCCATTCCCCACCAGCGCGTTGGTGCATGTGGCCGTGCTGCAGTATGTCTTCCTAACGTATCCCACACGTGCTCGATGGGATTTAAGTCGGGGCAACGGATAGACCAGACCATTATCCCAATACCATCTTGTTCCAAGAGGTTCCTCAGCTGCACATTATCATCCAGAAAGGTGAAGTCAAGGCCGAATGCACCCCTCATAAGACGCGGGTAGGGAAGGAGTACAGTGTAACATTAACGTGGACCGATGACTCTACTGAGTCCACACAGACACACACACACACACACACACACACACACAAACACACACACACACACACACACACACACACACACACACACATATATATATATATATATATATATATATATATATATATATATATATATATACACTCCTGGAAATGGAAAAAAGAACACATTGACACCGGTGTGTCAGACCCACCATACTTGCTCCGGACACTGCGAGAGGGCTGTACAAGCAATGATCACACGCACGGCACAGCGGACACACCAGGAACCGCGGTGTTGGCCGTCGAATGGCGCCGCCGTCAGTGTCAGCCAGTTTGCCGTGGCATACGGAGCTCCATCGCAGTCTTTAACACTGGTAGCATGCCGCGACAGCGTGGACGTGAACCGTATGTGCAGCTGACGGACTTTGAGCGAGGGCGTATAGTGGGCATGCGGGAGGCCGGATGGACGTACCGCCGAATTGCTCAACACGTGGGGCGTGAGGCCTCCACAGTACATCGCTGTTGTCGCCAGTGGTCGGCGGAAGGTGCACGTGCCCGTCGACCTGGGACCGGACCGCAGCGACGCACGGATGCACGCCAAGACCGTAGGATCCTACGCAGTGCCGTAGGGGACCGCACCGCCACTTCCCAGCAAATTAGGGACACTGTTGCTCCTGGGGTATCGGCGAGGACCATTCGCAACAATCTCCATGAAGCTGGGCTACGGTCCCGCACACCGTTAGGCCGTCTTCCGCTCACGCCCCAACATCGTGCAGCCCGCCTCCAGTGGTGTCGCGACAGGCGTGAATGGAGGGACGAATGGAGACGTGTCGTCTTCAGCGATGAGAGTCGCTTCTGCCTTGGTGCCAATGATGGTCGTATGCGTGTTTGGCGCCGTGCAGGTGAGCGCCACAATCAGGACTGCATACGACCGAGGCACACAGGGCCAACACCCGGCATCATGGTGTGGGGAGCGATCTCCTACACTGGCCGTACACCACTGGTGATCGTCGAGGGGACACTGAATAGTGCACGGTACATCCAAACCGTCATCGAACCCATCGTTCTACCATTCCTAGACCGGCAAGGGAACTTGCTGTTCCAACAGGACAATGCACGTCCGCATGTATCCCGTGCCACCCAACGTGCTCTAGAAGGTGTAAGTCAACTACCCTGGCCAGCAAGATCTCCGGATCTGTCCTCCATTGAGCATGTTTGGGACTGGATGAAGCGTCGTCTCACGCGTTCTGCATGTCCAGCACGAACGCTGGTCCAACTGAGGCGCCAGGTGGAAATGGCATGGCAAGCCGTTCCACAGGACTACATCCAGCATCTCTACGATCGTCTCCATGGGAGAATAGCAGCCTGCATTGCTGCGAAAGGTGGATATACACTGTACTAGTGCCGACATTGTGCATGCTCTGTTGCCTGTGTCTATGTGCCTGTGGTTCTGTCAGTGTGATCATGTGATGTATCTGACCCCAGGAATGTGTCAATAAAGTTTCCCCTTCCTGGGACAATGAATTCACGGTGTTCTTATTTCAATTTCCAGGAGTGTATATATATATATATATATATATATATATATATATATATATATATATATATATATATATATATCCAGCCGGCCGGGGTGGCCGAGTGATTCTAGGCGCTAAAGTCTGGAACCGCGTGAGCGCTACGGTCGCAGGTTCGAATCCTGCCTCGGGCATGGATGTGTGTGAAGTCCTGAGGTTAGTTAGGTTTAAATAGTTCTAAGTTGTAGGGGACTGATGACATCAGATGTTAAGTCCCTTAGTGCTCAGAGCCATTTGAACCATTTTTGATCCTGAACCTCCAATACGGACATGTTCAAAATGCTTGACGTGCCCTTGTATGGCGTGTGGGAACATTGTTGAACACGATCGTATTCAGGTGTTATGGGCTGAGAAGGCATAATGTTCCATGGGCGTACTGAACCCTGATCTTTGAACACGATAAACTCGTTCAATGTTATAGTGACACTGTACGCCTTCTCCATAAGTGTCCCTTAATGGGTGCATTTGGCCCTGTCTTCATATGTAGGTATATAGATGACAATGTGCAACCACATCAAAGTGCGCAGGTGGAGGAGCTCGGGGAACGAGAGTATATTCGGTGTATGTGTTGGCCCGTCCGTTCCCCCGACTTAAATTCCATCGAGCACGTTTGAGATGTGTTGGGATAGCCTATTGCAGCACGTCCACAAGCACCTACGACGATCCAGCGGTTGCCATCCGCACTGTTTGAGGAATGGAACGCTCTACCACTAGCGCTCCTTACCAACCATGTGGTCAGTATGAGGGCACGTTACTGAGCATTAACTGCCGTTCGTAGTGCGCTATAAAAATCCATGTCCTGGAGTTTGTAATGTCCGCGGGACCCCCATGATTCGCGGTGACTTCAGTTTAGTTACTGTCTTTCCATAAAGTGTCACCACGTTCTGTTCTATAATGTACATGTTCTTTCTGTCCATGGTCGAAATTTAATCGAGCAATGTTGCACTCTGAGACGAAAGGACGCCGCATCACGTAGGAGTTATGTGAATCGGTAAAAAAATGATATTCATACAAATACCGAAGGGAAATGAAAACTTGTTAAATTTTGCAACTTATGGGTGGAAGTATAGAATCGTCTTCAGTGACTAGTCCCGCTTCGAGCCGAGAGCTCCGATGACCTGCGGAGAGGTGTCTGGAGACGCCCAGGACAGTGGTTGGTTATCATCCTGACTGTCGCCCACCATAAGGCACGATAGCCAGGTATGATGATCTGGGATACCGTTTCTTTTCATAGCAGGACTCCTTCGATTGAAATCCGTAGCACCCTTCTGGTCGAGCGGTGCTTCGGCGATGTTCTACGTCCGTTTGCTGTCCCTCCATGACAGGCCATTCAGAGCTTACATTTCTAAAAGATGATACCCGCTTGCCCAAGGCAAGGGTTTGTTCCACTTGCCTTTGTGCTTGACAAAGGCTACCTAAGTCAACAACATCGCTGGATTTCTCACCAATTGAGAATCTTAGGAGCATTATGGGAAGGGCAGGGGCCTTCAACCAGTTCGGAATTTTGACTCTCAAGCTAGCGAAATGAACAGAATTTGACAAGAAATCCCTCGAGAGAATACCCAACAACTCTGTCAATACCAAGTGGAGTAACTTCCTGCATTATTGACTTGCTCAGTTTGTTTGCTATTTATTTTATTTATTTATCGTATGTAAATACACATGCAATTTACAGCGATATTTATATACAGCAAAAGGAATGTGCAAGAGTTATGGTCACTAATTACATCACAAACTGATATCCATAGACTCTTCAAATCCAGTGCTGTTGGCGAGGTGTTGATTTCGTCGTTCCAGCCTCACTAAAACATCTATTGGAACATTCCTCTACAATGTGTTCGACAGACTGTTTACCGCTCCACAATCGCGCAAGGGAGAGTTTGAGACTCCCAATTGGTACGTGAAGGACTTAGATCTGCCATGTCCACATCGAATTCTGTTGAGCACACACCAGGTTCTTCTAGGTAGTTGGAAGCCTGGTATGCATGTAGGGTGTTCGAGGCCACGGTGAAGTATGCTGGTGTCGTTTTACCATGTCTTCTTCCACATATCTTCAGTCTTGAATGGTTCGGGTTCTCGATCGGTACAGAAAGGTTTTCTTGATTTGAGACGCGTGCAGGATGGATTGAGCAGTATTTCCTGGCCGTGTAGCTTTTGGCAAAGCTTTATGTTATTAATCTATTCCCGTCCGCGGATCGCTCTTTCTTGTCGTTTCAAATGTGGTGGGGCGATTCTACTGAGGGCAGACAGCCAAGGTAGTGGGTTTGATGTCAGGGTGCCCGTTACAATTCTCATGATGTCATTCAGATGAACGTCAACCTTACTGACATGCACGATCCTGTACCAGACAGGTGCGCAATATTCAGCCACAGGATATACGAGAGACAAGGTCGCTGTACGGAGAGTGTCAGCTTGTGTACACCAGGAAGGTCCAGCAAGTTTCCGGTTAATGTTGCTCCTTGTCTTTAACTCTTCTGCTAGTGATATGAGATGATTCCTGTACGTAAGTGCTCGGTCCAGTGTGATTCCAAAATACTTACATCGAGCGTTGTTTTTAACTGACTTGTTATAGAACGTGAGATTTAGTGGCGGGTTTGCTAATTAGATGTTGAGGTGGAAAGTTGTCACTTCAGTTTTTGTAGGGTTAAGGCATAACCTCCAAATTCTGTAATAGTCACTAAGTACTCTAACGTCTTGTGTGAGCAAATTTTCTCCCTCCTGTAGGTGCTTGCTTTGTTATGCAATGGCGGTATCGTCAGCGTAGCAGAACTTCCTAGATACAGTTTCTGGCATGTCACGTATGTACAAGTTGAGCAACAGTGGGGCCAGGACAGATCCTTGTGGTAGACCGTTCTTTAGTTTTTATGACTTGCTCGTTTAGTCATGAAGACAGACTCGGAAATATCGGTTTTTTCGCATGTTGGACAGCAGTATTGCTAGTCTTAATCATAGACCAGTGCGCTATAGCTTTAACATTAGTACATCCAGTCACACAGTGTCGTCAGCAGCGGTTATGTCTACAAATGCTACTGAGGTTTTCAGCCTTTTCTGGAAACCAGCTTCGATAAATGAAGTGAGCGCCAACATCTACTCACAGCAGCAGCTGCAGTTTTCCTGAAGCCTGCTTGGAAGGTTGGAACTTTTCTGACAACTGTTTGGTAGATCCTATTGTAAATTAGGCGTTTCAGTTGTTTGTAGCAGATTCTGAGAAGGACAATTGGACGATAGCTCGAGCTGCTTTGAGGATTGTAAGGGTTTTTGCTATCTTAAAAGCTGCTCAGTTGGTGAAGCTCTTTCTCTTGAATAATTCAGCCAAAAAGCTAATGACATTAACTACTGCTGAACGAAGGGATACCTTCAAACAAACTACAAGAAAAATTTAGAGCTTTGCGTTACGCCACTGACAGATCAAGGAGATCAGGACGCCGCTCTGCCGCCCGTTGTCAACTTGCAGAACTCTGTGCCACTATTTCTCATTCAGGCAGCTAACGAAACTAAACTCCCTTTGAGTCCCCCCCCCCCCAAAAAAAAAGGAAATCATGGTTGAGGATTTAGTGTCCTTTCTACATAAACTTGCGGGAAGTTTGATCAACTACCACGTTTACATTTACACCCAGCCAAAACTAGTTACCAAACTTGAAAATGCGAGTGCCTTCTTTAAAATAATGTGAGATCGCTAACAGATTTGATTTTCATCGTTGAATTAGTAACATTTCATGCCGTTTCTCTAATAACCATTGACTCGCCTGGAATAAGCAACTATAATAGTGATGAGACCCCTACATGTTGGTTGGAGGTTTATCAAATTTTAAGTCTGTACCAAAATGATGTTATAAAATTTTCATCATACAAGCAGAAATCACAGTCACATAATTAACCGCGACGACAAGAAAAATGGACTCGGTCGTTTTTTTTTCTTTTTTTTTTCGTCATCAGTCTACTGACTGGTTTCTTCATCTCAGAGTAGCACTTGCAACCTACGTCCTCAATTATTTGCTTGACGTATTCCAATCTCTGTCTTCCTCTACAGTTTTTGCCCTCTACAGCTCCCTCTAGTACCATGGAAGTCATTCCCTCATGTCTTAGCAGATGTCCTATCATCCCGTCCCTTCTCCTTATCAGTGTTTTCTACATATTCCTTTCCTCTCCGATTCTGCGTAGAACCTCCTCATTCCTTACCTTATCAGTCCTCCTAATTTTCAACATTCGTCTATAGCACCACATCTCAAATGCTTCGATTCCATTCTGTTCCGGTTTTCCCACAGTCCATGTTTCAGTACCATACAATGCTGTACTCCAGACGTACATCCTCAGAAATTTCTTTCTTCAAATTAAGGCCGGTATTTGATATTAGTAGACTTCTCTTGGCCAGAAATGCCTTTTTTGCCATAGCGAGTCTGCTTTTGATGTCCTCCTTTCTCCGTCTGTCATTGGTTATTTTACTGCCTAGGTAGCAGAATTCCTTAACTTCATAGACTTCGTGACCATCAATCCTGATGTTAAATTTCTCGCCGTTCTCATTTCTACTACTTCTCATTACCTTCGTCTTTCTCCGATTTACTCTCAAACCATACTGTGTACTCATTAGACTGTTCATTCCGTTCCGTTCGTTCCGTTCAGCTCGGTCGTAGTAAGCGAGAAATATGAAAGTTCCCATACCTTATCCAGTTCAATAAACTTCAGGGTCTTGTGTACAACCGTGGCACTGAAGACAGAAATCATTTGAAACATATGAAAATCACAATGAACATGAGGTCGAGGGTTACAGGTACTGGGGTCCAATAAGTTGCACATTTAATGAAAGACTGGAAGAAACAAGCAGTGATGCTGTCTTTAAGCTCTTGAATAGGTCGCTGACTGAAGATTCAGAACCAAGATGACCTTATGCGAAATGAACCTGTATGAAAAGGAACCTGTTATCGTAATCAGTTCGCACTGTTAACATAGCGCTATCTTTCATACATCCTTAACACTTCTCGTGGAAACTAATTACGAGTGTGTTGAGCGTTAGCCACGTTAAGAAGGTTAATTGACAGTTTGCTGTGAACGATGGTACTGAAATCCCCTGCTATTCCCGCATGACAGAACAGATAGTTTAATTGTGAAAAGGGGCCAAAATGAGTGGCTGTCAGTTGCACTCGAACATACTACTTTATTCATTTGACAAATATTCCAAGAGTAAAAAAAAAAAAAATAAAAAAACAGAAGAAGCCAAACATTAATTTTAGAACTTAATTCCCAGCTAAATGCGCCGTTCTATTTCACACCTCAAGGGCAAAGCAACTTTAATTTAAAACCGGCTGAAGGCCTATAACTTAAGACTCAAAATCAAGAATTTGAATTTTAAAACGCAGAAGGCTCTATCGTGTAACATTTCTGTAAGTTAGGCTGAAGTCCCAAACAATCTCATACCTTAAGAGCAAAACAACTTTAATTTAAAATCGGTTAGAAGCCATACATAAACAAACGACAAGGACAAATAAGAAAAGGCAGCACATCAAACGGCGCTCAGAAGTTTCAAAGGGTCGGCCTGGCATTCAAGCACTAACGCTCGCTTTGGTGAGACAGGCAGTCGGCCCAACAATTCTCAATCCGACGGCAAAGCAACCGACAGACAGTCAACGGACCATGCGACAGGATAACTTCCGCTCCAGCCGACCAGCGCACAACACGGAGTTTAATGGAACAACGCAGAACATATCGGCGCTCACAACGAATTACACATTCAGGTATCAAACTACAAGCCGTGCTGGACAGCCACAACACGACGAGGAAAATACACTGCCTGAATTTACGTCAACGGCCAGGCCAGGCAACCGGAACGTTAACGGCCACAAGGCAGAAGATTCCGCTCGTTAAACTCCACAGGAGGACGGCTGGAATTCTGCCAACTTGAAAACACACATTGTTGCTCGCGGGAATATCTCAACACGCCACAACAAAATTCAAGCTACTGCTCCAGTCTCGCCCCGTCGGACAGTTCATGTGTGTCACCAGCGGTCGGCGAGCACTGGAAGTCCGAGCCTCACCGGCGCTGCGTCCCGACTACACTGTTGCTCCGTTCCGAATGCACTGCTGGTCCGTCTCCAACTAACTAGTCCGACACACAACGACCCGGAAATACTATCGGTCAGTCCGTAGGTGGTACGACAGTGCACTTATCGATACGCGCTGCTGCTGTCGCTCACAGACAAGTAAGACAGGAAGTTAGTGACGCCAGTAAATGGAATAAGAAAACGAGGCGGTAGTACCGTAATAGAAGATGACAAACAACAAATGGCATGAACACGAGTCGTGCACGGCTGAGGTACATTTCCTATACGTCACATATACAATAGACAATTTGGTCTGCGTTCCTCTGATACTCTCCTAAACAAGCTACTTGACCCATTCCACAATTATGATCACCAATGAACTCTTTGCAGCTGCTTGACCGCTGCTCTGCAGACTCAAATAACTGCTTGATAGCTAGTAATAGCGAATAACCTGTTCAGAAATCACAAGAGGGAGAGGTATACTTGGAGAAGGCCGGGAATACCGGGAGATTTCAGTTGGATTACATCATGGCCAGACAGAGATTCCGAAGTCAGATACTTGATTGTAAGGCTTACCCAGGAGCAGATAGAGAATCAGATCACAATGCAGTATTGATTAAGAGTAGACTGAAGTTTAAAAAAAAGAAAGAAAAAAAACTTACTGGCAGTTTGTCAAAAATTCAAATAGAGTTAATATCACTAGCCAAAATGAGACTGAGATGATGCTTCAATGATGTGGTCATGTCAATCAAATTATAAACACCTTCAATAAAATTCTTCAGAGTATCAGACCGCATCGTCATAATTTAAAATGTGCCAACGTTTCGGCCTTCATCAGGGCCTTACGTTTAACGTAAGGCCCTGATGAAGGCTAGCTGCAACGCTGGCCGAAACGTTGGCGCATTTTAAATTATGACGATGCGGTCTGATACCCTGAAGAATTTTATTGAAGAAGACAACGGCCGCGGAAGCCTACGCTTACAAATTATAAACACGTCTATCTCCAATTTCAATTAGTTTGCGTTGTTCGAAAATGCTGCTTGTCCTGTCGTGTACCAGCATATTAATTGCTGGTAAACTAAAATAAAACAGTAAAATAGAATTAAGAGCGATAAAGAAATCTCAGATTCTGATATATGTGCCTTCCATTTCCTTGCAAGAACCCCTACTAATCACATTCATGTGTTTGTTTATTAGTTTCATTAAAAATTGTGATCAATGCATATAAACGTCGTTTTGATTGATCAACTGCAACAAACCACACAACCTTCTTGTTGGATGATCGTTCTTAACACACGTACATGTTTTTACTTTATGCACGAGCAGTTGCGACCTTTCAGACAGCTGCCAATACATTTCACACACCAATGCATTTCCCTCCGTCAATTTTATGTAAGGCTCCCCAGGCGACGCACATCTGTATCCTTCAAAAAAGTAAGCCAGTATTCTTGGAACGTGCAGTGGCCGTTCGTCAATGACAGCCGATTTCTCTTTCCTCTCTGGAATCGTATATCAGTTACATATTCAGGCGCACTCCGGAACATTTTACGTGCTTGCAATACCACGGGCGGTAAGTACTTGGTGACTGAACAAGTTCCGATTTGAAGCGTCGTGAAAATATTGGCGTCCGCAAACTTCGTTTCGGAGGAACCATTCACCATTAATGACATAACGGTATTTCTTATAGCACAAGAGCACTGCTTCTGCTGTAAGAGACTTTCAGTGTGGTATTTGGTGCAATACAAGAGAAAAGGACTGAACAAAAACCAAATGTTAAGTACCGAACGAACACAAAAGATGTTGTAATTGAGTAGTCGGCCAGACAGCAGTAGCCGACCGCAACAGACGCTGCAGCAGATAAGTAAACCGCTTTTGTGTCATTTACGAGTTCCTAACCAGAAGCGAATTTTATTATATTTGTGTGCTTTAATAGTGTAGTTTCTTGAGTTTCTGCGTGTAGATTTAATATGTAATAGCCGCAGTTCTCGCGTTTTCGTTTGCGTCAGAAAGTAAACCGATTTTGTGACGTATTACAAGTTCGTTAACAGGGGCAAATTATTTAGTTTCACCTGAGTGCTTCGGTGGTTAGGTTTTTGAATATTTGCGTATTACTAGACACAGTCCGCGCGTTTTCGTAGGTTCTACAGTAGATTTCTGTAGCGTGAGTCGATAGTCCGTTTATCTGCATAGTTTATTTTTCCACAGTTTTTCATATGGACAGGGAATGCGATTGTCGTGTGCGGATGCGAGCCGAATTGGTGACACTTCGCTCTCAGCTTCAGGCTGTGTTGGCTTCGGTTACACAGCTTGAAGCTGCAGTGGATGGGCACCACTGTTGTGGGCCGGCCGTGGGGATCCAGCGGACGTCCAGCACGTCAGAGTCCTCCGATCGGTCCTCACCGGTGGCCAGCCCAGTTACTGCTGGCTCTGAGGCTGACCCCTCACCTGTGGTCGAGTGAGGGGTCGCCCCAGGGCGAAGCAGGCGGCGAAAGACTTCCCAGGCGGCCGCACGTGAGGTTTGTCTGACAAACAGGTTCCAGGTGCTGCCTGTGGGTGAAACTGTCGCTGAGCCAGATGCTGTCGCCTGTCCTGTTTCAGAGGAAACCACTCAGCCTGCAACATCCGGGCAGTCGCAGATGGTGGGATTATTGGTAGTTGGGAGCTCCAACGTTAGGCTCGTTATGAGGCCCCTTACGGACTTGGCCGACAAGGAGGGTAGGATATCCGATGTGCACTCCTGTGCATACTGGGTGGAGTCATTCCAGATGTGGAAAGGGTCCTCCCTGATGCCATGAACAGCACAGGGTGCAGCCAACGGCAGGTGGTGGCTCACGTCGGTACCAATGATGTGTGTCACTTTGGATCAGAAGAGATTCTCTCTGCTTTCCAGCGGCTAACAGAAGTGGTAAAGGCTGCCTGTCTTGCTTGCAAGACGAAAGCAGAGCTGACCATTTGCAGCATAGTCGACATGACTGATTGCGGACCTCTGGTACAGAGCCAGGTGGAAGGTCTGAATCAAAGGCTCAGACGGTTCTGCGACGGTGTAGGCTGCAGATTCCTCGACTTGCGCCAAAAGGTGGTTGGGTTTCGGGTTCCGCTGAGTAGCTCAGGTGTCCAATATACGCAGGAGGCGGCTACACGGGTAGCAGGGGCTGTGTGGCGTGGACTGGGCGGTTTTTTTAGGCTAGAGGGTCTCGGGAAAACACAAGAAGGTCTTTAGTCACAAAGGGAGCAGGCAGAACGCAGGAAAACCGTAGATAAAGGAGCCATTGGTATAACGTTTGTAAATTGTCGTAGCTGTGTTGGGAAAGCACCAGAGCTCCAAGTGCTAATAGAAAGCACTGATGCTCAAGTCGGGGTGTTCCGAAAGGATAGGCTAAACACGGTTGGCGGTGGCGTGTTTTTTGCTGTCAGAAGTAGTTTAGCTTGTCGCGAAATTGAAGTAGATACTTCCTGTGAGTTACTATGGACAGAGGTCATTGTAGGCAACCGAAATAAAATAATAATTGGATACTTTTACTGACCTCCAAATTCAGATGATACAGTTGCTGAAAGGCTCAGAGAAAACTTGAGTTTGATTTCAAACACGTACCCGACTCATACGATAATAGTTGGTGATGACATTAATTTTCCCTCTATATCTTGGCGGAAATACATGTTTAATTGCGGAAGTACGCATAAAATATCATCTGAAATTGTGCTAAATGCATTCTTTGAAAATTATTTCGAGCAGTTAGTTCATGAGCCCACGCGAATAGTAAACGGTTGTGGAAACACACTTGACCTCTTTGCAACAAATAATCCTGAGTTAATAACGAGCATCGAAACCGATTCGGGGATTAGTGAGCACACGGTTGTCGTAGCAATATTCAATATTCTAATCCCAAAATCCCCGAAAAATAAGCGAAAATATACGTATTCAAAAAAGCAGATAAAAATACACTTGACGCCTTCCTGAGAGAAAATTTTCACTCATTCTAAATTAATGATACAAGTGTAGACCTGATGTGGTTTGAATTCAAAGAAATAGTATCGGCAGCAATTGAGAGATTTATACCAAACAAATTAACAAACGACGGAGCTGATCCTCCTTGGTACACAAAACGGGTTAGAACACTGTTGCAGAAACAACGAAATAAACATGCCAAATTTAAACAGACGCAAAATCCCCAAGATTGGCGATCTTTTACAGAAGCTCGAAATTTAGCGCGGACTTCAAAACGAGCTGCCTATAACAGTTTCCACAATGAAACTTTGTCTCCAAAACTGGTAGAAATTCCAAGGAGATTCTGGTCGTATGTGAAGTATGATAGCGGAAAGAACCAATCAGTGCCTTCTCTGCACGACAGCAACGGAGATACTATCGAAGACAGTGCTGCCAAAGCAGAGTTACTAAACACAGTCCTCCGAAATGCCTTCACAAAAGAAGACGAAGTAAATATTCCAGAATTCGAATCAACAACAGCGGCCAGCATGAGTAACGTAGAAGTAAATATCCACGGAGTAGTGAAGCAACTTAACTCACTCAATAAAAGCAAGACTTCTGGTCCAGACTGTACACCAATTAGGTTCCTTTCGGAGTATGCTGATGCGTTAGCTCCATACTTAACAATCATATACAACCGTTCACTCGACGAAAGATCTGTACCCAAAGACTGGAAAGTTGCACAGGTCACACTGATATTTAAGAAAGGTAGTATGAGTAATCCACTAAATTACAGGCCCATATCGTTAACGTCGATACGCAGCAGGATTTAAGAACATATATTGTGTTCGAACATTATGAATTACCTCGAAGAAAACTGCCTATTGACACACAGTCAACACGGGTTTAGCAAACATCGTTCCTGTGAAACACAACTAGCTCTTTATTCACATGAATGTTGAGTGCTATTGACAAGCGATTTCAGATCGATTCCGTATTTCTGGATTTCCGTAAGGCTTTTGACACTGTAACACACAAGCGGCTCATATTGAAATTGCTTGCTTATGGAATCTCGTCACAGTTATGTGACTGGATTTGTGATTTCCTGTCAGAGCGGTCACAATTCGTAGTAATTGACGGAAAGTCGTCGTGTAAAACAGACGTGATATCTGGCGTTCCCCAAGATAGTGGTATAGGCCCTTTGCTGTTCCTTATCTATATAAACGATTTGGGAGACAATCTAAGCAGCCGTCTTCGGTCGTTTGCAGATAACACTGTCGTTTATCGGCTAATAAAGTCATCAGAAGATCAAAACAAAGTGCCAAACGATTTAGAAGTGGCAGTTGACCCTGAATAACGAAATGTGTGAGGTCATCCACATGAGTGCTAAAAGGAAGTCATTAAATTTCGGTTACACGATAAATCAGTATAATCTGAAAGCCGTAAATTCAACTAAATGTCTAGGTTTTACAATTACGAACAACTTAAATTGGAAGTAACATATAGGAAATGTTTTGGGGAAGGCTAACCAAAGACTGCGTTTTATTGGCAGGACACTTAGAAAATGTAACGGACCTACTAAGGAGACTGCCTACACTACGCTTGTCCGTCCTCTTTCAGAATACTGCTGCGCGGTGTGGGATCCTTACCGGATAGGAGTGACGGAGTATATCGAAAAAGTTCAAAGAAAGGCAGCTCGTTTTGTATTATCGCGAAATATGGGAGAGAGTGTCATTGAAATGATGCAGGATTTGGGCTGGAAATCGTTAAAAGAATGGCGTTTTTCGTTGCGACGGAATCTTCTCACGAAATTCCTATCACCAACTTTCTCCTCCGAATGCGAAAATATTTTGTTGACACCGACCTACATCGGGAGGAACGATCACCACGATAAAATAAGGGAAATAAGAGCTCGTACGAAAAGATGTAGGTGTTCATTCTTTCCGCGCTCTATAAGAGATTGGAGTAATAGAGAATTGTGAAGGTGGTTCGATGAACCCTCTGCCAGGCACTTAAATGTGATTTGCAGAGTATGCATGTAGATGTAGTACATGATGGAAGAAAACGTTTTGTGAGACAATAGCTAAGTACAATGGACGCACTCACGCCATGTGTTGAACATTCCTTCGTTGATCAATTAACGAAACTTTTTTTTGTTCCATTTCATGGAATCATTAATAATTTTGGAAAAATTGCAGGAGGAAGGCCTAATTTTTCTGTAGCTATAGCATCATTACGTCAGCGATTGCTGGTGAAGACTTTCTTGTTTCTGTCATTATCACAAAACGGGGGACAATTCAGAATATATGATATAATCAATACCAGGAGTATTTAATGATAGAGAATGGTTCTGCGAGGGGAGAAAAAGCTCCTCACATTGTTCATATAGCAGTTGTAAGCGGACTTCATTACACTCTAGATGTTTAGCTGGAGAACCTTACTGAAAAGTATGGTGATCCTTCTGGAACGCTAACGTTTTCCTGGCTTTGTGAGATCTGTTGTTCAGCATAATAAAATACAAATTTTGATTCCAAGACAGAGTAATACGGAGAGCCAACTGACTGTATTCATGCAAATAGTATACTCCTGGTACTCAACGGCACTTTTCAATTCCATTCTTTACTTTCTTAATTTGGTGTTTTTAATTACACAACAGTTACCTAAAATTTCTAATTGCTGTACATCAAAATTCTGCAACATAGGTGCAGATGGTGGCCTGAAGGAGAGTTTTAAATGTAGCTTTGAGGAGCAAAGCTTTTGAGATAAATATATTTTTATCAAATGCCATGTTTCGCACGTCTAAACACATGGGGTGGTGTTAACTGAAAGAGAGGTTTCACTGCAGCATCCATGCTAAGAAATAAAGGTTTAGGATAAAGAATTTTTTCTTCGGACGTCTTTCCACGTTGACAAAGGAAATGGAACATCATATAATTGTTTCAAAAAAATGGTTCAAATGGCTCTGAGCACTACGGGACTCAACATCTTAGGTCATAAATCCCCTAGAACTTAGAACTACTTAAACCTAACTAACCTAAGGACATCACACACACCCATGCCCGAGGCAGGATTCGAACCTGCGACCGTAGCAGTCCCGCGGTTCCGGACTGCAGCGCCAGAACCGCTAGACCACGGCGGCCGGCTATAATTGTTTCCTTTGTCAAATATTTTCATACACTTCCTCCTTCTCTAAGAGGTCTCACTCTTATTCATTCATCCAGTGAGTTTCCAGCATATTACTTTAGCGTCATTTTTTATTTCAGAGTTAACACACTGCACGTCCACAAAGAACTGACCCAATTTTTTTCGTAGTACTACCCATGTTTACAAGCTTTGTCTCTGTTTTCCCTGTCGGTATATACACTGACCAACCAGAACAATATCATCATCATCCACCTCTCCGCAGCTTCTGGCCGTGCGGTAGCGTTCTCGCATTCCGCGCCCGGGTTCCTGGGTTCGATTTCCGGCGGGGTCAGGGATTTTCTCTGCCTCGTGATGACTGGGTGTTGTGTGATGTCCTTAGGTTAGTTAGGTTTAAGTAGTTGTAAGTTCTAGGGGACTGATGACCATAGCTGTTAAGTCCCATAGTGCTCAGAGCCATTTTGAACCACCTAATAGCTGGTATGTCCACCTTTGGCACGGATTACAGCGGCGACGCGTCGTTGCATGGAATCAATGAGGCCTTTGTAGGTCGCTGGAGGATTTTGGCACCACATCTCCATACAGAAGGCACCCAATTCACGTAAATTTCGGGAGACCACGTTCAGTCACATCCTTCATGTGTTCGATCGCGTTCAGATCTGGCGAGCTGGTGGGCCAGCACATCATTTCGAACTCTCCATTGTGTTCCTCGACCCACCCCATTAATCATCAGGTCTTGTGACATGGTACTAATCTCCCTGAAAAATGCCACTGCCGCAGGGAAACATGATCGTCATGAAGGCGTGTACGTAGTCTATAACCATGTACGATACTTCTTGGCCATCATGGTGCCTTGCACGGGTTCCGCTAGACTCATGGATGCACTCATGAATGATCATCAGAGCATAATGGAGCCGCCGCCTGCTTGTCTCCGGCACGCGTTACAGGTCTAAAGGAGCTGTTCCCTGTATGGAGATGGCTTCCCGCCTTGCTATCGGTATGATCTGCAGCGGATAGGCACTTGGTGCAGGGAGTGGCAACTGACCCTTAACATAGACAAATGTAATGTATTGAGAATACATAGAAAGAAGGATCCTTTATTGTATGATTATATGATAGCGGAACAAACACTGGTAGCAGTTACTTCTGTAAAATATCTGGGAGTATGCGTGCGGAACGATTTGAAGTGGAATGATCATATAAAATTAATTGTTGGTAAGGCGGGTAACAGGTTGAGATTCATTGGGAGAGTCCTTAGAAAATGTAGTCCATCAACAAAGGAGGTGGCTTACAAAACACTCGTTCGACCTATACTTGAGTATTGCGCATCAGTGCGGGATCCGTACCAGATCGGGTTGACGGAGGAGACAGAGAAGATCCAAAGAAGAGCGGCGCGTTTCGTCACAGGGTTATTTGGTAACCGTGATAGCGTTACGGAGATGTTTAACAAACTCAAGTGGCAGACTCTGCAAGAGAGGCGCTCTGCATCGCGGTGTAGCTTGCTCGTCAGGTTTCGAGAGGGAGCGTTTCTGGATGAGGTATCGGATATATTGCTTCGCCCTACTTATACCTCCCGAGGAGATCACGAATGTAAAATTAGAGAGATTAGAGCGCGCACGGAGGCTTTCAGACAGTCGTTCTTCCCGCGAACCATACGCGACTGGACCAGGAAAGGGAGGTAATGGACAGTGGCACGTAAAGTGCCCTCCGCCACACACCGTTGGGTGGCTTGGGGAGTATAAATGTAGATGTAGATGTAGATGTATTGGGATCCAGCGGGCCATGCAACGCTCTGCCGCTGTTCCAATGTCCAGTTCCAATGGTCACATGCCCATTTCTGTCGCAGTTAATTATTTCGTGGTGTTAACATTGACACATGAATGGGTGGTCGGCTACGGAGGCCCAACGTTAGGATTGTTCGGTGTACTGCCTGCTCAAGTACACTTGTACTCTGGCTAGTATTAAAGTCTGGTATTAGTTCAGCCGCAGTTCACCGCACTGCTCTTGTTTGCAGTCTGCCCAGCTTACAACGTCCGACTTCCCTAACGAGGGGTGTCGCCCAACCCCACGACGTCTGGATGTGGCTTCACCTTGGTTCCGTCACGTGTTGAAGACACTCACCACAACATTCCTCGAACACCAGAAAAGTCGTACATTTTACGAAATGCTAGAGCCGCGCCTCCGGGCCATCATAATGTGCCATCGGTCAAACTCAGATCGCACGCCTTCCCCGTGCTACGTACGGACAACACGCTCACTGATACCATGTGCACGGTACATGTGTCTCACTAGCAGTCTTTCCTTGTCAGGTGACACTGCTGTCACCTGCACTGATTTATATTGATGGTAGATCGGTGGTCGCAATGTTTTGGCTGATCAGTGTAACTGGTTTTCATTGCCACTCACCCTAACCATTCCAGAAGAGTACAATCTGCTACATTTTCGTTTCTGCAGCTACTGCGATATTGCCTTTTTAAATTTGCCTTTCATGCCTTGAATTATCAATTGAACACACATCTTTAAGGAATTAGGAGACTATTGGCAAACATTTTCACTGTGTTCTTACAGTAACCGACGATCGTGGTACTGTAAATTACTTCTTGTCTCCATAGTTTCTAGATCCACCAGTTCAATGAAAATTTCTTCTCCTTGCACCAGTTTATCTTTCATCGCTCAGCTTACATTCGAACTGCTTCTTCAGACAACATTCACTCTTGTTGATGGTTAAAATATCTGGGTTTTTACAGTGTTTGTATCTTCACACTACAATGTTATTCGGATATACATGAAAGCAGTCTATACAAACACAAACATTATAACCATCAATAATGTATCTATGCGTCGACGGCCCAAAGAGTGACGATAAAATATTTGTCTCGTGCTGTGCGAGCATGGGGTAGATGAGTTCATGATACATGGAAGGCGATCGCTCCCAGTAAACGGGAAATGTGGCCTCGAGTTCCTGTCCGGCACGAAAATTTTCATGTGACACAAATAGCTGGCGTAAAACCAAATTCGTATAATAGTAATCGATATCATAATATTATTTCTGTTGTGTCCTCAGAGTCACCCACGCTGACATTGTTGAATAATATTTCTCGCAAAAAACATTCTAAAGGCAAGTTCACATAAATATTTCTTTATTTAAAACAACTCGTTTCGACAGATTTTCCTGTCATCTTCAGAGCTTAGATATTTCTTTTATTAAACGTCTTCATTTTAAATATAATTTCACACCACTTTTTCATGTGGACAAAAAACAGCACATTACTACAAAAATATCTTTTGGGTCCTGAAGATGTCAGCAAAGTCTGTCGAAACCAGTAGATCTAATAAATAAATGTTTATGCAATCTGGACCTTACAATGTTTTTAGCGAGTAAAAGATGATCGCTCATTCTCTGTTCTTAAAATTCGAAAATACACTAAATTTTTCTAGGTTTACAGCGCCGTCACTTCGCATAAAACACTTGAGCTTACGATCGATGTCTCTACCACCATCGTCAGGAGTTAAAATAACTGAATGATATTTTTACTCAGTGATTTTAACCCTTGATGACCATTGCGTAGGAAGCTATCGAGTGTTCGAGTGTTTTATTCGAAGTAACGTGGCTTGGAAAACGAGAAGATTAAACATTAGGTCTTCTAAAGCTGTCTGTGTCTTAGAGTGAAATGAAGAACAAACTGAAGACGTATCCTCGCATTGTGGGGAGCTACTGGTTGGACATTACCCTATTTGCAGTAATAGGCTTTGTATGAAGTTCGCACTTTGTCAGGTTATTTTTATTGTACTCATGTCTGGACATCGTAATTCTTTCGGATAAATGAGGAGTTGTGACCCAATTTAAATATCAAATGAAACCATTTTTCGAGTAAGGATGATATTTATTATTCATCAGATTTATACCCCATCAACATGAAACTTCTACTCTGGTAGGTTGGTTTGGGGAAGGAGACCAGACAGCGTGGTCATCGGTCTCATCGGATTAGGGAAGGATTGCGAAGGAAGTCGGCCGTGCCCTTTCAGAGGAACCATCCCGGCACTTGCCTGGAGTGATTTTAGGGAAATCACAAACTTCTACTCTGCCTTTTTTAAGTAAATTTAGAATGTGTATTAATATGTCCCTTGTTTTCCTCCAAAAGATTGTTTTCGGAAAATTTTATGCTCATCTCCGAAATTTTTTGTATTGGTATGCATGCAGAGTGAAGCAACGAATGGCAGTTTGTGCCAGTATTGGAATTTGAACCCTGGTCTCCTGCTCACTAGGTAGATTTATAACCACTACGCCATCCTGGCACAGTGGCTTAGCACAACTGCACGGCCTACACTAGTACGCCTCCCTCCTCGATCCAAATTCCCACCATTCATGCCTCAGCCCACTCGGTATTTCCCATAAACTCAAAAATCATTTCAGAAGCTCTTCAACTGTGTTCGAATAGCACCTCAGTATCGAATGAAACGGAGGATTCCGCCTGAAACCTACGGATAAAATCTTTCTATTTGGTTCGATTTACTTAGGAAACATATTTCATCACACTAGGCTAACACTATGGCGTGCCGACAACGACAAATTTTAAAACTGCATTCATAACTCCATAGAAAGAAATTAAATGCCTTGTTTCTTTGGATACTTTTAGCATTCTTGACAATATATTCTTTTCTGTGTTTCTTTCTATTATCCGGTTACAATTTATGATGTTCTTGAAAACAATGCTATACGGCAATACAGATTCCTCTTGCACCTCATCTACAGTGAAAATCTTGCATTAATTTAACATACTTTTCAGCAGAGTCATTGATAGGTCTTCACTCGTTAACTATGCTTTTAGCTTCTAAAAATGAAATGAAACTCGTTTATTTCGAAGGTCATTCTTGGAAGAAACGAAGATCAGATTGCAGCAGGAGATGCACAAATAACGATATGGAACAAATAATAAATGGTTCAAATAGTTCTGAGCACTACGGGACTTAACTTCTGAGGTCATCAATCCCCTAGACTTAGAACTACTTAAACCTAATTAACCTAAGGACATCACACACATCCTTGCCCGAGGCAGGATTCGAACCTGCGACCGTATCGGTCTTGCGGTTCCAGACTGTAGTGCCTAGAACCGCTCGGCCACCCGGCTGGCAATAAATGGTAAACAGAGTAATATCAAACCATATAATGGCGCATCGGAATCAATTTTTCATCTGTAAATTATCTCTCTCTAAATTTGGTTTGTACGTCTACTTCATCGCGGAAGAGCGATTAGAGAGACAACTATTCTGATAGATACCACAAATGATGACTAAATTTCCATACAGCTGCTTTCGAAAACATGGAATCTATCCTGTCTTGTAATTCCATATCTTTTAAGAATCAGATATCCAGATTAAGAGGTTTCTCAGCTCGAGTGAAATGATGCCACTTTTTCACATATACATCTATAATGAAAAGATATATATCTCTTAATGCATTTTTATTTTCAATAAATATTTCTAGTTGTGATCTTAACATAAAAATTTTAACCAATAATTTGCTCTTGCCATCTATATTGTTTAACACAACGTTACATGACCGTATGTTTACATTATTTTCCAAAGATTCCTTCAAAAAATATTACACGGAGCTCCATGGTTTACAGCAGTCACTTCCCAGTCAATATTAATTTAACTAATCCACTTTCATGAAACTCTAACATTTGATTTATACTCACTGAAAAACTAATCCACACTCTTCTTGCCAGTGTGAACATTACTGAATTACTGAAAATTCCTAGTCTTCAAATGGTTCAAACGGCTCTAAGCACTATGGGACTTAACATCTGAGGCCATCAGTCCCCTCGACTTAGAACTGCTTAAACCTAACTAACGTTAGGACAACACACACATCCATGCCCGAGGCAGGATTCGAACCTGCTACCGTAGCAGCAGCGCGGTTCCGGACTGAAGCTCCTAGTCTTCTCTCAAGCGTTGAGAAACTGTTGTTTCAGGGCTGGTTGTCACACGAAGTACTTTACACTCAAATACACTTTTTAAAATAAGTTCGTGTGTGTGATGACGGCGTGGGAAATAAAAATCACTGTTGAATTTCTAATCAAGCAAGATGGATGCATCATTAAGACGACCAGTGCTTGAGGAAGGTGCGTCACTGCAAAGAATTTTTCATTTCCTTCTGCGTCCTAATATATTAACGCATTCCAGACAGCGTTTGTCCGTTATTTACTGGAACGCCAGGGAGTTCTCTACTGTCCTCAAATTTAACGAAGGCTGGAGTCCTCCTTCGTTTGGTTCCCTGACATTTAATGCTGGCAATAGCTTACCATCCCAGTGAACAGAAAGAACTGCAAGGATAATAATCTTAATAGCAATGGAAATTGGATAGCGACTGCAAAATAAGTGTGACACGATCGTTAACAAATAAACAAGTGACTGCATTTCGCGTGCACGTACTCATAAGTTGTGGAGGTGACGTCAGCGCGACATCTGGGAGCAAAGTGAAATGTTCTGTTCCTTGTGCGAGATCGCCATCAAGTCGGCACGGTTAACAGAACTCAGATCACAATAAAATTCTGTACAGACATGTTTTAGAGTTATTAAAACAATATCGAAGGGTGAGCGCTCAAAAATATTGAAGTCGGAAGATAAGGGACACCCTTTTGTATATTTATCTGGAAACTTCCAATTAGTCGTGAATGGCAAATGGTTCAAATGGTTCAAATAGCTCTGAGCACTATGGGACTTAACATCTATGGTCATCAGTCCCGTAGAACTTAGAACTACTTAAACCTAACTAACCTAAGGACAGCACACAACACCCAGTCATCACGAGGCAGAGAAAATCCCTTACCCCGCCGGGAATCAAACCCGGGAACCCGGGCGAGGGAAGCGAGAACGTTACCGCACGACCGAATGGCAAATCATGACAAATAAATAATTATTAAAGACTAAAAAAAATTCTTGCAGGAAAACTAGATTCAACAGTTTCATCACACATAGAGAACATAAATCATTATTTTGATCCCGTGCAAATAAATATTCTTCCAGAAACATATGTCGAATACTCTTTTGAATAATGTGAAAGGCCAAATGACTAAAATAGCGCATGTATGAAGTGGCTCCTGTAAATAGAAACAAGTGTTGTCAAACTACACTCCTGGAAATTGAAATAAGAACACCGTGAATTCATTGTCCCAGGAAGGGGAAACTTTATTGACACATTCCTGGGGTCAGATACATCACATGATCACACTGACAGAACCACAGGCTCATACACACAGGCAACAGAGCATGCACAATGTCGGCACTAGTACAATGTATATCCACCTTTCGCAGCAATGCAGGCTGCTATTCTCCCATGGAGACGATCGTAGAGGTGCTGGATGTAGTCCTGTGGAACGGCTTGCCATGCCATTTCCACCTGGCGCCTCAGTTGGACCAGCGTTCGTGCTGGACGTGCAGACCGCGTGAGACGACGCTTCATCCAGTCCCAAACATGCTCAATGGGGGACAGATCCGGAGATCTTGCTGGCCAGGGTAGTTGACTTACACCTTCTAGAGCACGTTGGGTGGCACGGGATACATGCGGACGTGCATTGTCCTGTTGGAACAGCAAGTTCCCTTGCCGGTCTAGGAATGGTAGAACGATGGGTTCGATGACGGTTTGGATGTACCGTGCACTATTCAGTGTCCCCTCGACGATCACCAGTGGTGTACGGCCAGTGTAGGAGATCGCTCCCCACACCATGATGCCGGGTGTTGGCCCTGTGTGCCTCGGTCGTATGCAGTCCTGATTGTGGCGCTCACCTGCACGGCGCCAAACACGCATACGACCATCATTGGCACCAAGGCAGAAGCGACTCTCATCGCTGAAGACGACACGTCTCCATTCGTCCCTCCATTCACGCCTGTCGCGACACCACTGGAGGTGGGCTGCACGATGTTGGGGCGTGAGCGGAAGACGGCGTAACGGTGTGCGGGACCGTAGCCCAGCTTCATGGAGACGGTTGCGAATGGTCCTCGCCGATACCCCAGGAGCAACAGTGTCCCTAATTTGCTGGGAAGTGGCGGTGCGGTCCCCTACGGCACTGCGTAGGATCCTACGGTCTTGGCGTGCATCCGTGCGTCGCTGCGGTCCGGTCCCAGGTCGACGGGCACGTGCACCTTCCGCCGACCACTGGCGACAACATCGATGTACTGTGGAGACCTCACGCCCCACGTGTTGAGCAATTCGGCGGTACGTCCACCCGGCCTCCCGCATGCCCACTACACGCCCTCGCTCAAAGTCCGTCAACTGCACATACGGTTCACGTCCACGCTGTCGCGGCATGCTACCAGTGTTAAAGACTGCGATGGAGCTCCGTATGCCACGGCAAACTGGCTGACACTGATGGCGGCGGTGCACAAATGCTGCGCAGCTAGCGCCATTCGACGGCCAACACCGCGGTTCCTGGTGTGTCCGCTGTGCCGTGCGTGTGATCATTGCTTGTACAGCCCTCTCGCAGTGTCCGGAGCAAGTATGGTGGGTCTGACACACCGGTGTCAATGTGTTCTTTTTTCCATTTCCAGGAGTGTATTTACTTACCATTCTCTAAGACTCAAATACTCTATATCTGCAACAAATCACTAGGTTTTATGTCCATAAATCGGAACAGCGCTACACAAGGTATTTGCACGGTCCATAAGGAATTTTTTTTACCCCGCATTGTACTCAGCAATGCATATTACTAACATATTTCAACAATGCTGCAGATGGGCACTTGTATACCGACATCTGAGATCTTCGCTTTCGCATTCAATGATCGACTAAGTGATTGAGCTGTAAGTTGCATCCGCGCATGTCTTCGATGTCAAGTTCACACTTCAGGTGTATCTCATTGATTTCTTTACCTTCTTAACTGTTTCAGTGTTTACTGTTCTTTGTAACGACTGAAATATCTAGTAATGCGGCGTTGGTCGTGAATAAGAACAGCAAACAGTAACCTCAGACGAAATATGCTCGTAGTGTTGAAGCATTCCAACGGCAATCTACTGCCTGAGTTACATAAATTTTACATTATATATAACTGAATTAAACAGTCAGAGAGTGTCAGCGTTAAACACAAAACATGTAGCGATTAGTTTCATTGTGCTTATGGTACAGTAGACTAGATTATATTATATGGAAGAATATTACAATTTTGTTTCATTGAACCAAGCTTTATTCATCTTCAGCGTCTGAGGCCTGTCGCGTTTAGACCAATTTTAATAATCTCCTTCTTAGGTTGCTGCAGTATGTTGCCATTTCTATGGGTGTGTCGCTAGTCAAGGTTTCCTCAGTAACTCCGTATCTCTAAGGAGCGATCAAAAGATTTCCGTTTGAGGTCGTTGCTGCAGCCTGCGTACGACGTAGGGCGTTTCCGGTGCCGGTGTGTGAGCACCGACATTAGGGCAGTGGAGTAGTGTGGCAATCGTATCTTTCCGATGTGCGTGCAGTAAATGCGGAAAGTGAAATGTGGCGACCTTATTACAAAATGCATCCAGTCGTGATCAACGTGCTATCATTCTTTTCTTGGCGACAGAAGGACAAACACCGGTAGACATCCATAGGAGAATGAAGAATGTGTGTAGAGCAGCATGTGTGTCAAAGACCACCGTTGTATGAAACTGAGACAAGTGGGGCTGTTGCTTCATGGTAGCCCATTAGCCATAATGCAGAAGTCGTAACGTACGAGTTACAACACCTCAACACCTCACGTGTGAGACACAAGAGCACCTGCTCTGTAGACCTGATCGCTGCCGTCGCGATTATCACGCCTTCGGTCCGTTAGGCCTTGGAGAGTCGACGATTTCTGTCGCATGAGGGTGTGCAAAATGCAGTTACGGACTTCATGACGCTGCAGGAAAAGGTATTTCAGGAAATGGGACTCTGCAACCGGTTGTGTCGGAGGGATGATTGCCTCAATTCCTACGGTGATTTTGCCTGGTCTGCATACCGAGTATGGATTCTACGTCCTTCTAACGGAAACTTATTTATCGCTCCTATTACGAAACACTGAAATAGAGTTGCGAAGCATAGTAGCTGCAAGGAGCGATAGTAGCTACATGTACATCTACATTTGTGCTACGCAAGTCACCTCATGGTGCGTAGCGAAGGGTACTTAGTGTAATCTGTCACTTCCTCCCTTCCCCATTCCTGTCGCAAATGACGCGTAGGAAGGAGGACTATTGGTAAACCCGTACGAGTTCGAATCTCACAAATTTCACCAACTTAGATCTTGTCTCGTAATATGCGTAGTAGGAAGCAATTTACCGGTAGACGCTTCAAGGAAAGACATTTCCCGAAATATTAACAGTAAACCACATCGCGATCCACAACGCGTCTCTTGAAGTCAACGTAGTTAGGTGAGAATCTTTTGCGCTTCGAAGCGTACTAAGCGAACCTGTGAAGAAATATGTGCTCTCATTTTGATCTCTATTTCAGTTATTCTTCCTATCTGTTGAAGATCGTAAAGGGTCGCGAAAGGCCCACGTATCAGTGGATGGTGTGGTAAGTAAATTCCTTTGTCGGTGGACTCTACTTCTACGATTACTTTTTGCCCTCGTGCAGTTTTAAATCGATCTGTAGTTAACATGCCGGCCGGAGTGGCCGTGCGGTTCTAGGCGCTGCAGTCTGGATCCGAGCGACCGCTACGGTCGCAGGTTCGAATCCTTCCTCGGGCATGGCTGTGTGTGATGTCCTTAGGTTAGTTAGGTTTAATTAGTTCTAAGTTCTAGGCAACTGATGACCTCAGAAGTTAAGTCGCACAGTGCCCAGAGCCATTTGAACCATTTTTTTTGTAGTTAACATCGTGAGAGTGTCGATTCCGCAGCATGTGGTAAATTCAGCCACACGATCACTGTGCATGCGGTCTACCAACTGTTATTAGAGCAGATCCACGCTAAACGGACGAGAAAACCGGGACTTGGAGTTTGGCCATACGATAGTACATATTATTGGGACTTTTCACCAGCATGCCTATCCTGGTTAAATACTGATAATGTGAGATTGATAATTTAATACATCAACGAGCCACAAGTAAAATATTTTTTTAAATGTAACCATTATATGGTTCTGATTTATTTCAGGAGCCATCTCGAGATGGATTTGTAATAATAAATCCGAGATGGTAATGGTTCGATTTAAATTAACTTCTTAAAACAATTGTGGCACGTTTCCATTTTAAATTATAATCCTCGTAATTATACTACAGGTAACCGCCCGGATTGCAGTGCCTGTTAGGGCTCCAATGGGTCGGACCCTCCCGCTGCATTAACGACGAGTGTTGGCGTGCGGGTAAGCCAGGGCGTGGTTTTAAGGACGCCACTTTCACTTGATTAACACTACACGCAGACAGCTGGTACACCCCTTTCGTCGCGGGACGCGGGGTTGTCGACGACGGGTGAGGGCCAGGGAACAGAGTGGCGACAGGGCCTCAAGACACACGCTTAAACTAACCATGTGAACTCCGTTACTGAACAAATAACCACGCCTACCCTGTGCCGATGTGGGACAAAGCAGCAAGAAAAATAAGAAGTTAATTGTACTTCAACCGCGGTACTATAAAAGTCTACTTTCGACAACACAGAATTATCTTAATGCCTCGCTCCGACGTACTTTACCCACTGCGTTGTGCACAGTTATTCTGTCAGAGGCGTCAGTTAGCTTGTTAACGATGTCGACGACACATAGAGATCACAGAAGCACAGCAGCTGTATTAAGAATTCCTCCTAGTTTGTATGCTGCAAGCACGGTCACATGACACTTCTCTTACTCACGTTCGCCATTACTTGTTGTTTTCATAAGCTGAATTCAACGCTAAGCAAGTTGTTTTCAACATTCTTCGGGTCTTTTCAGTCTTGCTTTGTTCCGACGAGCAGTCTTAGGGTTGACCTCCTCATCCAATCCATTTGTGTACCTATTCAGAGTTTCATTCTGTCACGGTTGTGTTACTTCCTGTAACGCAGTTAGGGGGCGAAGGAGAAGTTGCTAGAAGTCACTTCTCTGACAGACTTGAGGTTCATTTCATGCGTTATATGAAAAGTTAAAATGGTTTTCAAGGGCGAGAAGCACGTGTAACAATGCAGTAATTGCTTCTCCGTGCCTTGTCGCTGTAGGTTATTACAGCCGCTGCCCGTCTAGCGATGAAATGGATTTTCAAAAACATCACAGATGCCCTCTGCCCTTTCTCTGCCAGGTTATGACAGCAGGTGATGTCAGTACGGCATCCTCCTTCAGCTGGAAGCTTGAGTACTAACTAGCCTGTTTATAGTGTGAATAACGCGCGGCATTTATTGCCGAATGCGTATCAACAAAGTAACATAATATTTCCAGATTTTCTCAAAATTCAATATATTTAACGCAGTTTCCTGCGAAATTATGACTGCCCATGGAAATTATTGGTGTGTGGTCACAAGCCGAGGTGCATAATGATGTTTTATTCTTATTTCACCTGTGAACTGATTGATGAATGTTTTTTTGTGTTATTTGTATCCTTGATGTTGTTCCAAGTTATGGGTGCGAAGATAATGTCTCATTTATCTCTTTTACTGGTAGCTATGACGAGTAAATGTCGCCTTGTTTGTCATACTATTGTTAATCTATTGACCGTTTTGCTCAAGTTAACTATTCTGCGCATTATCGACGCAATGAAATTGTCTTTCATAGCTGGCAAAAGTTCTTCAACTTACAACGTTGTAACATACCCTCTGTTCCTATGGATTTATGCTCTTTTATTAATAAGTATTATTCAGGGACAAGTATTTCCTCTTAACAAAATGTGCTAATTCAAAGAAAGGCATGTACGTTACCCAAGTACTACTGTCTGGAGTGCCACATGCTCCACTCACATTAGTGTCTAAGTGTTATCCGTTGCACTTCCTTGTAAAACATACGAGTGCTACAGACATAGCGGATAGGAATCCGATTATAGCTAAATTCCGTTAGGAATCATAAACATAGAAGATTAATGAGAACTGGAACCCTCGGCTTTTATAAAGCGATAATTGCTGTAACTTTTGTGGTTAAGTAGTTACCTTTCAAGTTAACTGTGGGAAACTTAAGTCTTTCTGACAAGTCTGAGATCTTCTTTTATAGTATTACCTGTATATTATATTTGGTCATTTATATTATTAGTGCGACTTCTGAATATTGATTTAAAGATAAACTACGTGAAATATTTTCTGTAACTTGATTTCCTTTGTTCCCGAATGCTTTGTCCTGCGACGAACTTTATTCCAGGTGTGACAAACATTTTTAAATTTAGCCAAATGTAGAAAAAACAAGAGCAATGTGAGTCATGCGTTGGTACTTTCATTTCCTTGGAAACTGTAAATTTGTATTGAAGAAAATTTCTCTTGCACTTATTCATCGTGTTTATGTCACCAGCCTCATTCGTTAAATCGAATCTTCTGCCCGAAGGTTATTTTTATGGGGCCGAATTAGTAAGACGTTACTTAAATCAAATGGCGAAACATCTTATTAATCATGTGGTGAAGACCAAGGAAGCTACTTGCTGCAGGACACAATACAGCAGCGCTTCTTTTTCTTATTTTTGTATATGTGTTAAACGGGTTACGATTATGATTACGTTTGTACCAATCTGTTCGCTTACCCCACAAAACTGCTAGTATGTCTCAGATATGGAAAAGATGGCATAGGCGTCCCAGTACAAACGCTATTCTCTGTCAGCTCTTGGATCAATGATAGTGAATTAATTCCGCAGCGAGGCAAAATTTTATCTTCTGTACACTGTTGGTGGACATTATTGTTTAAGGTGTAGGTGGGTAAATTGTACTCCGGTGTGCATGCATATTCAACATTAGTCAGATTTGCTTTGCTTGTTCAAAAAGCCAAAGCAATTCTCAGCTTAAATTAACAATTTGCTTTGCTTGTTCAAAAAGCCAAAGCAATTCTCAGCTTAAAATAACACGCTTGAACCTAATGCATGTGATCAAGGAAGAGATGTTCGGTTCAGACGGAGTTCAGAGAGATACGGAGAAACCAAAATGAAATTAGAAGCTTCCAGTAAAAACGGAGAATAATTGTTCTTCTTTCATTATTGTTTTGATAAACAAGACAGATGGATTGAGATAGTAGCTACATCAGGCTTCTCGGAAACGCAACTGGGTGATCACAAAGGACGCGCTAGAACTGAAACCTTCAGTGGTTTGGTTAACAGCATACTCAGAAATAAGTTTTTGTTTATTCACTATTAGCAGCAGTCCGTATACATCTTTTTTATCTACTTATCACTCCATTACTAAAACTAGATTGTCTGAAAAATTTCACCTCTAGATTTAGGGGAGCGAAAAAAAAATTAAAAAAGTCAGGATATCGTTCTTTCAAAGGTAAGTAAGTACTATAAGTCTTATAAATTACCAAGCGACAGGAGAAAAGCGCAGGTGGTTCCTGTATGTAAGAAGGGTAAAAGAAAGTGGCGCCAAAATTACAAAGCGTTTTCATATCATCGATTTGCAGAAGAGTTCTTTAGCATATTCTCGAATATAATAAAATACCTAGAGAAAGAAAAGCTTCTGCACACACATCAACACGGGTTTAAAACGTATCGCTTCTGATTTTCCCACGATATCTTGCCACCTGTGGAAGTAGCGCAACAGGCAAGTTCCATATTCCTAGATTTGCCGAAGGCGTATGACACGGTACCCCACTGCAGGCCATTAGTGAAGGTACAAGCATACGGAATAGGTTTCCAGATACGTGAGTGGCTCGAAGACATCTTAGGTACTAGAACCCAGTTCGTCCTGAGTGTTCATCAGAGACAAATGTATCGTAGCAGTGCCTCAGGAAAGAGTTATAAGATAGCTCGCATTCTCTGAATACATAAATGTTTTTTCGGATAGGGTGAGCAGCAATCTCTGTCTGTTTTGCGATAATGCTGTGGTGTACGGGGAGATCTTGTCGTTGAGTGACTGTAGGAGGATACGAAATGACAGAGAGAAAGTTCTAGTTGACGTCTGAATGTGCAGTTTTCTGTAAATATAGAGAAGTGTACGGTAAATCAGATGAGTAAACAATGATCCCATATTGTGCGAAAACAGCATTACTATTGTGCTGTTCTATACAACCAGGTCGGTTAAATATGTAGGCGTAACGTTGCAAACCGATGTGAAATGGAGCGAGCACGTGAAGACGGTAGCAGGGAAGGCGAATGATCAACTTTGGTCAGTTGGGAGAGCTTAAAGAAACTGTGGTTCATCTTTGGAGGAGACCTGGTATACTGCATAACACTAATGCGACGCAGTCTTGAGTTCTGCTCAATTGTTTGGGATCCCCTCCAGCTTGTATTAAAGGAAGATATCGATGCAGTGCTGAGACGGGCTGCTAGATTCGTTAACCAGCTTGTTAACCATACTGTATAACATTAGTGCGACGCATTCTTCTATTCTCGTCGAGTGTTTGGGATGCCCTCCAGGTTGGTTTAAGGAAAGACATGGAATCAGTTCTAAGACCGGTTGCTAAATTTGTTACTGCTAAGTTCGACCAACACATTAGTATAAAGGAGTTGCTTCATGAATGCAAATGGGAGAATACCTGGAGGAAAGGCGACTTTCTTTTCGCGGAGACTATTAAGAAAATTTAGAGAACCGGTGAGAGAAATGAGGGGACACAGTACGTGAAATTCGTTGAAATTTGACATTTTCTGTTTTCTACTCCATTATGTACTTTGGACTTTCCGGATAATTTTGGTATAATACATTAAAATCAGACAATTGTAAGACCTTCAAATAATATTTTGAATGTTGATGTGTGACTGTCAAATTTCGTGACTACGCACATACTGCCACAGGTGAGCATTTATATCTTGGGAACTACACAGTCTAGAATGGTGTGAATTGCTTTGTTTTGTGCCTACTGCTACGTCTCAGAAGTTGGCATTATGAACAAACAAATCAGTCCTTTGCTTCTTACACGTTTTCGTTGGAAGTAGTGTGATTATCAGATATATTTCTAGTAAGCTAACTGCTATTGCATTTATACGTAAATAAAATGACTAAGCGTAAAAGTTACTGTGAAAATTTAGAGATGATTAAAAGAGCACTTTCTTCTATCGAATGTTAGTCTATGGAAAGTCATGCCATCCCTTGTGTCCACCTCCACCAACCACTTGGTGTAAATATAGGCAAGTTGAATTTTCTGGCAACCTGCATGAATTCACGCATAAATATTCTCTTCCTTAGTAATAGATTCAATCAAACCTATTTACAGAGATTTGGCAAATCCTGAACTACTTAAGAAGTGTTTAAATGGGAAGACACAATATGTGAATGAGTCCTTCAATAATGTCGTGTGGTGCCATGTGCCTAAAAATGTATTTGTTGGCCTTATGACTCTAAAGTTAGCAGCGCCTGATGCTTTAATAACTTTTAATGTTGGGAACTATGAAAGACTAAACGTTCTGGAGGAGTTAGGAGTAAGATTTGGACAGAACACAGCTAAAGGGCTGCGGGAACTGGATGAGATTCGTGTACGTGATGCAGAGTTAGCTGCTCAGCTAATGATAAAAGAACCATGAAAGAAAAGGAGGAGGCAAGCACTGGGCTGTTGTGATACTGAAGAAGACACAGACTATGGGCCAGGGCAATTCTAGTGCATAAAAGACGCAGAAATTTAAGTCTGTATAAGAATTTTTAATAAAAATAGTTTTAAATCTCAATATCTCTGAACTACATTTTTTGCAATAAATGACCCGTTTTCTAAAAACGTACTGATGGTAGAGACATGAAATTTTCACAGCATGCCAAGTGTAAGATTCAACACACATGGAACTATAATAATTAAAATAGCCTCAGTTGTTTTGTTTTTAAGTTCATTTATTTACAAAATTCTGTCAAAAAATTGAGTGTTTGAAGAAAAAGAAAAGATAACATGCCCCACAATACAACTTTAGTAATACTTCTGAGTCAGTGTATCTGAAAGGTGCAACACATAACCATGGAAAATTTTAAGTTGGTGTGTTAAAAAGATACCAAGATAATGGGTCACAAAGTTAACAGTGGCGGCATAGGACATAGAATGTCCCCTTATTCTGAGGCGGGTTGCTGGATTTGTTACCGGAAAGTTCGACCAACACGTGAGTATTAAGTAGTTGCTTCATGAATGCAAATGGGAGAATACCTAGAGGAAAGGCAACGTACTTTTCGCGGAAGACTATTAATAAAATTTAGAGAAGTGGTGAGAGAAATGAAGGCTCTTATGTAGATATCTAGACAACCGTTTTTATCTGCATTCTGTTTGCTAGTGCAATTTGGATGGAAATGACTAGTAATGGTACAAGATTCCCTCTGTCACAGACTATACGGTGACTTGCAGGTTATATATGTAGACATCGATGTAATTATTTAACATGTCACAACGCTACTTACGTTCAGTGAGATATTACACCTCTCACTGGGAGATACTAATTTGTGGAGGAAGCGCCATTTAGGCGAGAAATATTCTATATCAGTCATTTATATTCAATGACGAACACTTCACATATACTTCTGTTTCCTTCTTTCTATTTAAGGAAAATTGGTATGTTGTTACAGCTTCTCTCAGCTACCGGATCCAACAACAAAACGATAGCATTGCGTATATATTGAAAGCATGTATTGACTAGCAACTTAGATGAAGGTTTTAGTAGGGCAAAACGCTAACTTCCGAGTGCTTGAAATCAGTGTAGGTGATTCACTGTAGCTTTGAAGATGCCCTGCAACTCCTCCGCATTGACACATTGTTCGTTTAACTAAAGAAATTGCGGTGACGGATGTACTATTCATCAAGCACAATAAGTTACCGTACGTAGGTATCGTTTTTGAATTTCTGTCCATTGCTGAAATTATTTGCTCAAAGACATCTTTTCAGACAGTCCAGCAGTAAACACTGGTTTTCCAGAGACCACCTTTATGTTGTGCCAGCTACAGCAGCTATCAAGGGGATCTGAATGGGTAGAACTACTGCACTTCGATAACACCACCAGGAAGTTTCATTATTTGTGTTCGAATTTATTTTTTGTCCTCATTTGTTTTCTCTTGGTGCTGAAAGTTCCCAAAAGAGGCAGAATCTTCTACACTGTCGCATTTACCTCATCGGTCTCAGGTGGGTAAATGAAAGACGCCACAAGCATGGGACGTGCTTTTCAGACTGCCTGAGGGATTCAACGGTTTTTCCTTCGTTGGCGCCCATGCTGCTCGGGCGGGCGAGTTTTCCTCCGCACCTTCGGTAGCCGACGGCCCGCAGATTGGCCTGTCCGTCATACGGAGCGGTGCGCTCCATCACCTTTCGATCCTCACCACTCTGTGAGAGCAGCCTGCCTAGTTCATCAGCAGCAGCGAGCAACGCAACTTCTTTTGGAACGAAACTATGATGAAAGTACTGCTCATTATTTACTATTTGCGCAAGACACGCCGTAAGATGCCTTTATTGCTAGAGAAATTATTCGTTTCATGATTCTGTACTTAGCTTTCCTCTAGCAACTTAGATAAAATTTGTTCTAAAAAGCTTTTATACATCACGGATTGTCACGCCGTTAGGGATTTAATTACGAAATAAATTTGTGTGATTGTTTTTAGTACGGATATACTGAAATTAATGTTCCAAATTTCCGAATATCTTGTATGTGGAAAAGGCGAGTACCTAGTGGAAATAAATCATTGTTTAATTTCTTATGTTAACATTCGTAACGTTTTAGGCTGCATTCACCCACCTGCGCCAGATACAACTATAGCATTTGTTCATTTTGAAAAATCCACTTTTACTGCTAAAAAAACTCTGACACTTTTCTTGATGTATAATCAACGAAAATTTTACCCCACGTTACCTAATGGCAAATCCAGTTACAGCATGTATATCCTTTATTCAGCAAAGGCGAGAAACAACAATAATAGAAATGACAGCGTGGTAGGTAGAGAGCTACGCATCTCGAAGATGTCCCTAAAAGCCTTGAAATCCTTACACTTACTTTTGACTATAGTACTTTTTAATTTTATATCTTGCTAATGATATAAATCAATTCTAGACGACAAACAGTGTGAAAGTTACCTTTAGCATCTCTTAATAGAAAATTTTCAATCGCGTTTACTGGCGACTACGGCACACACACACCTCAATACAATGTAGGTAGAGAAAGAAGGACTAATTGATCGCTTAGGGGTTCAAGTATATTGTAGTTTTTGGTGTGTGGGTTACGGCGCGAATAAGATGATTTACAACATGTTTTATGAAATTCCCGTTATTCTAAATTTCTCTCATATCCTGAGGTCTTGGAGACCCTATAGTAGAGCATATTTTAGCGCCCATTCGAATATTACATGGTCACAGATAAATGTACGGTGTACTTACACACATACACGTACACACACACACACACACACACACACACACACACACACACACACAAACACACACACGGAACGAGAGAGGGAGGGGGGCGAACATAATTATTTAATGGTGGATGTTTTGACCTAAAAAAGAATTCGACTGTGGAAAGTGTAGAAAGTGTTTGAAATCTTTCGCAAGTAATAATACATGACTAATACATATAACTCTCAACAACTACGAGGATGACATGTGTGGAAAACGAGAGAGAAATGTTTGGATTAATAACAGCGAATGTCAGGGATGAATTGTTTCGCCTTTAGTTTTCAAACTGCATAGTGAAGAATTAACGACAGAATTAGAACAAATATTTAAATTTCAGTTTAAAATTTAGCATATAATCGTTTCATTCGTAAAAGGAAATGAAAGTGGCTCTGTAGACTTGGACTGAGAGCAAACTAATAGGAACAAAAGTATTGCGCAGTGACGGAAATAAAAGTAGCAACAAACTTAACATCAAAATAGGGTACCATGTTGTAGACGAAATTGAAATATTTTGATAGTCTGGAAGATACATAACCGACGACCACTGTAAACTGAATGTTATGGTTACATGACAAGCAGTCGGCTGTATTTTTGCGTCATCAGTCTTCTGACTGACTTGATGGTGCCCGCCACGACTTCCTCTCCTCTGCACTAATGTTTCAACTCAGAACACAGCTTGCCACTAATTACCTCAGTTATATTTTGGTTGAATTCCAACCTCTTTCTTCCCGTACAGTTTTTCCCTCTAAAACTACTTCTAGTATCAGGGAGATTATTCCTTAACGTCTTAACACATGACACATCACTCTGTCACCTGTTGTTATCAGTGTTTTCCTTGTGTTCCTTTCTCCCCCGATTCTGCGGAGAATCTCTCATTGCTTATCTTCTCGATCCAATTAATTTTTAACGTTATTCTCTAATAGTACATATCAAACGCTTGAATTCTCTTCTGTTCCGGTTTCCCCTCGACCATTATTCACAGCCATACAATGCTCTACTCCAAATGCATATTCCCTGAAATTACTTCCTCGAGCTACGGCCAGTGTTTAATAGCTGCAGACTTTACTTGGCCAGTGTAGCCTTCTTTCCCTGTGATAGTCCGCTTTTTATGTCCTCATTTCTTAGCCCGTGATTAGCTATTTTGCTCCTAACATGGCTTCCTTAACTTCATCTGCTTCATGTTCACCAATTTTGATGATACGTTTCTCGTTATTCTCATTTCTGCTTTTTCCCGTTACTTCGTCTTTTTCTGGGTTACTCTAAACCCATTCACCGTACTCACTAGACTGTTCATTCCAATTAACAGCTCTTGTAATTGTTCTTCACTTTCCTTGAGGATAGCAAGTCATCAGCGAATCATATTATTCATATCCATTCACCTTTAATTTTAATTCAACTCTTAGACCTTTATTTTTTTTCCGCAAGTCGACTGCATAGTGAAAATGAAATACCTAGTTGCCAAATTCTAGGTTGGCTGTTGTCAGACCCTGTCTCCGTGAGACAAACACTGAAGCAATAGAAATTCAAAACTGAGCTTCCAACCAGAGGTACAGATATTACAGGACGTCACCCATCTCTTACCAAGGCCTTTTGTACAAATCAGTTGTCATTTAAAAACTGGCAGACATTATGTTTAGCTGTAAAATGTCAGCATTACGCACTCGAGCTGTTTATCACGTAGTTTTAGCAGCAGTCTTAAATTGTTTGATGATAACGCTGTTATCTGCACTACAAGATTTTCCGAAGATGAGTGCCAGAAACCTGTGCAGGATTCTAAAGTAATTCCACTTGTTGCACGGAATATCAGTCGCGGTTCAACGAAGTTAATCACGAGATTATTAGCATTAATAAAATAATAGTTCCAGAATGCAGGACTAGTGGAAAGCTTCTGGTGCTTTCATCAGCAATTATTTGTTTCTTTGAAATTATTCTGCACAGTGAGTCGATAGAAGATGACCAGTGCGATAATTTTTAGGAGAAAAGATATGTCTACGTTACATATTTCAAAGTTGATCAGTTTCCATCTATTTTGCTCTTGAGATGATTTGTGCACACATTGAGAGCTGATCTGGTTACCAAACCTTTGTACATCATGTGGTAAACCCTGTTTCAGCTAATCTCAGACTCTCTTACAAACATCTCAAATTCGTTTGTTCTGTTCTGGTATACTTCACATGCTATCTGCCGGTACAGGTTTTGACTCTCGACTAGTTTAGGTACTTGCAGCGCTTTGCCAAAATAATTCTTTGAAGCACAGAGAGTATCTGAATCAGTCAAAATCACATACCTTCTATGTAGCTTTTGTCCCATACGCTTGAGCCAATACCTCAATCGTTTACGTCGCGTTATTTCGCCAAATGTAACAAAAATTTGATGTCACTGAACCACGACAAGGCTCTTGGGCTTGTTACATTGCACTGGCCGTTGCTTATGTATCTTTTGCGGTTCAGTCTGATTGACGTTACTTTGGGCCTGACGTGTTTCTTCCTGAAAAAGCGCATACGCTCACTGAAACAGATCTCACTGCTTAGAGATCATTCTGTTTAAGGAAATGGAACACACATTTTCATTTGTAACTTGCGTTAGCGACGCTATTTTATTGTTGTTCCTTATTTCCCTGTTTGTGTTCCATTCTTTATCGTTACAGGATCACTGTGTATTCCGAGATATGTATCTAGAACAATCAACTTACACTAATCTAAAAAGATACTTCTAGGTCATAGTTTCTCAAATGGCCTGGTGGCTTCCTACCCCTTATCGTGTCTACGGATCATGAGTACGTAACTACACCATCACATGCACTGTATAAAGCGTTTTGAAATTTCTAGTATTCGAGTACCTCTTCTGCTTTCCCCTCTATTGCTCCACCAAGGCTCGAATTAAGCATTCCTTAATGGTGCAGCAAATATCCCTCTGACTTGTACTATTGTGTCGTACACAACAGTAAGAAGAGGTGAGCTACAGTCAAACCCAAATGGCCTTAATGACTGTATCTAGGACTTCATATTCTGCAACACTTTTGTGCAATGATGGAAAGTCGGTAGAAATTAAATTACCTTGTTCAGAATGAGAAGGTTTGTTTGGTAACATTTCCTTTCGGCAGTACGTTGCACGTTAACCAATCTATTACGATTATCACCAAACAAATTTTCTGTGCCCTTAACGTGCACAACCTTAACCCTAAATGCCAGTATTCGGATAACCAATGTTGCTATTTGCCTCGTCTTACAAGGCCTCCTCGGGACCTCCATCAACACCTGGTTATCAGTCTCGAGCTGAAAGGTGGTATGTTCAGTATAATAACGAATCATTTCTATGGCGGAAAGAGCCGCCAGAGATTCCTGCTCGTAACCGGAATATTTCCTCTCCACATGATATAATCCTCTGGATGAATATGCAACTGGTCACATAACTTGATCTCCTTCGTACAAGGAGGTAGATCCTACCGCAGACATTCATGTGCACATCTGTACAATGAATACATAAAATTCTATAATGCTAAAACTAGAGCAGAAATCAATGCTTCTTGCATTGCCTGGAAGGCAGCTTATTGAGATGAACGTCATTCAAACTTCTGTCCTTTTCGCCTAAGGTGATTTAGCGGTGCAGTGTTTTGGGCAAATTTAGAAACAAATTTCCCAAAAAATTGCCATTGCAATAAAACTGGCAATGGCTTCGGCATCCTTAAGCCTAGAACAGTTGAAAAGTGCTTGCACTCCCCGTAGGTCAATAAATACTCCCTCTGCAGAAATTATTTGACTAAAAATTTAATCGGTATCTGTGCAAACTTGATTTTATCTGGCTTAAAAGTCAAACCAGCACGATGTAATCTATCAAAGATGTGATTCTAACGATCCCACTGTTCTTCCACCGTTCCACTACCCACTACACACAACATCATCAAGGTAGCAGAAAACGAAATCAAACATAAAATCTGAAACATTGAATCAATGACTTGTCAAAATACTGCCTTTCCAGTGGCTAAACCAAAGGGCATCCGTAAAAATTCCAATAAATGTTAGTGTGTAATGAATACAGTGACTTCCCTAGAGACCTTTTGTAAGGGGATCTGACTCTAAGCTACTCAGCAATTACTGTCAACATCACTGCACCCTAGAGCCAGGCGAAAGACGAATGGAGAACAGGAGGCGAATAGATATGTAAGTTACCTTTTTATTAAGTTTCCTAGGATCTACAACAGGTCTTGAGCCCCTCGGCCCCACGGCTTAGGGACAAAAATATATAAGGTGATTTTGATTGTGTAATGATCCCTGCTTGAACATTTCCTCAATGTTCCTTTCGTTCCTTTAGTCTAGGTGGTGATAATCGATACGTGGCTTCCTGACTGTAATTTGATCTGTGAGCTGTATTTCACAGTAAAAAAAAAAAAAAACTGAAGTGATTCCCAGTTGACGATCAAGAGATCACTAAAGCGCTTACACAGGTTACAACCGTGAGTCCTCTGCTTGTTACTCAAATCATTCAGCTCCATCAGTGACACTTCACTTATTGGTGTTGCCGCCCCATCCACCAGTGGAATATTTCCCTATATCAACTCACTTTTAGAACCATCATGGGCAGTGAACGTAAATCTGTGATTCTAGGCAAACCTGAAATAACAAGTACACTCCTGGAAATGGAAAAAAGAACACATTGACACCGGTGTGTCAGACCCACCATACTTGCTCCGGACACTGCGAGAGGGCTGTACAAGCAATGATCACACGCACGGCACAGCGGACACACCAGGAACCGCGGTGTTGGCCGTCGAATGGCGCTAGCTGCGCAGCATTTGTGCACCGCCGCCGTCAGTGTCAGCCAGTTTGCTGTGGCATACGGAGCTCCATCGCAGTCTTTAACACTGGCAGCATGCCGCGACAGCGTGGACGTGAACCGTATGTGCAGTTGACGGACTTTGAGCGAGGGCGTATAGTGGGCATGCGGGAGGCCGGGTGGACGTACCGCCGAATTGCTCAACACGTGGGGCGTGAGGTCTCCACGGTACATCGATGTTGTCGCCAGTGGTCGGCGGAAGGTGCACGTGCCCGTCGACCTGGGACCGGACCGCAGCGACGCACGGATGCACGCCAAGACCGTAGGATCCTACGCAGTGCCGTAGGGGACCGCACCGCCACTTCCCAGCAAATTAGGGACACTGTTGCTCCTGGGGTATCGGCGAGGACCATTCGCAACCGTCTCCATGAAGCTGGGCTACGGTCCCGCACACCGTTAGGCCGTCTTCCGCTCACGCCCCAACATCGTGCAGCCCGCCTCCAGTGGTGACGCGACAGGCGTGAATGGAGGGACGAATGGAGACGTGTCGTCTTCAGCGATGAGAGTCGCTTCTGCCTTGGTGCCAATGATGATCGTATGCGTGTTTGGCGCCGTGCAGGTGAGCGCCACAATCAGGACTGCATACGACCGAGGCACACAGGGCCAACACCCGGCATCATGGTGTGGGGAGCGATCTCCTACACTGGCCGTACACCACTGGTGATCGTCGAGGGGACACTGAATAGTGCACGGTACATCCAAACCGTCATCGAACCCATCGTTCTACCATTCCTAGACCGGCAAGGGAACTTGCTGTTCCAACAGGACAATGCACGTCCGCATGTATCCCGTGCCGCCCAACGTGCTCTAGAAGGTGTAAGTCAACTACCCTGGCCAGCAAGATCTCCGGATCTGTCCCCCATTGAGCATGTTTGGGACTGGATGAAGCGTCGTCTCACGCGGTCTGCACGTCCAGCACGAACGCTGGTCCAACTGAGGCGCCATTTGGAAATGGCATGGCAAGCCGTTCCACAGGACTACATCCAGCATCTCTACGATCGTCTCCATGGGAGAATAGCAGCCTGCATTGCTGCGAAAGGTGGATATACACTGTACTAGTGCCAACATTGTGCAAGCTCTGTTGCCTGTGTCTATGTGCCTGTGGTTCTGTCAGTGTGATCATGTGATGTATCTGACCCCAGGAATGTGTCAATAAAGTTTCCCCTTCCTGGGACAATGAATTCACGGTGTTCTTATTTCAATTTCCAGGAGTGTACTATCTGCCCAGTCAGTAACTACCCCGAACTTCCCTATAACATCCAAGCCAGTAATAAAAGAAGTTGACAAATTAGTTATTACCCTAGCTTTAACCTTTCACGTGAAGTGTTGTCTTCTCAAACAGACATGGAACACCCCTCTGATCTCCATATGAGTGTCGTTAACTACTACTGTTTGCATTGAATCATGTTTAATTTTTTTCCATCTGCAACAAATACTATTTCTACTAACCCAATCCAGATCCAACGTCATTAGGACTCTGTCAGAATTCAACAGTCCACGAACTAGCTCTTTATCAACGTAACATTGTATGTATGGAAGCTGTTTAGACTATCTCCATTTCGTGGTTGTAACTGACCCAACCCGCAATTCTCGCATGTTCGCCACACGGGATGAGTCAACTACCGTTGTTCTGCTACCTGTCTCGACTTACAGGACATCGCCGGGACTGTTGGCCAATGCCACCTCAAAATAAAACGCCTTGGCCTGCATATGCGGTGCTATTAAATGGTTTGGCTTCTGTTATTTCTTCCTCTTTCCTTCACTCATTAACATTGAAACATATTGCATGTGACTAACCATAGCACTGAAGAGAAGAAACTCGTAGAAGTTTTCACAAAACACCGCTCTTTGTCGGTCTTCAGACCGCATAACTTCTGGAACATGTACATTTAACGACGGACGTAATCCTGACCCAGAACTCTTGTACTCAGTTTAACTCTCGTTTAAATGACAGGTAAATTTTTGTTGAATAGTTTGGTCGCGCCCATAACGCAAATGAATGAAATCGTGCACTACATTTTCCTCTTATGAAATTCGTGCAAGATTTCACGCTGCATAATAACATCTTGCATATTTCCCAATAAGCACTCATTAAGATTCGTGACTACTAATTGTAAAAAATGAAATGGTCGTACGGGATAACGCTTACTTTATCACTACCTCGGAGATTTTGTGCCTCATCTCTCGTGTGCCAAGTATAATACCATGGTCCGACTCTCCTAAACCTTTATAACCTGCCATTGTAGTAAGAGTAGACGATCTAACAACTGTGCCAGACACTTGTTGTCTTATGTTTGCATTGCCAACCGCAGCGTCGTATTCTGCCTGTTTACATATCTGAGTATGTGAATGCACATGCCTATACCAGTTTCTATGGCTCTTCAGTGTATATAAGCTGGCAGCCCTGGGAGACTGATGCGGTGTGTGTCCTAGCAGCAAATGTGCAATGAGCCCCACACAAGCTGCCGCCCCCTGCACCCTCCGCAGAAGACTCACTTTAAAAAGTGCGTTTCGTGCTTAATACCGCACGAGATACAAACAAAAATCACAGGACTTTAAAATATTTGCCATATTCTCTTTTCGTTTATATTCTTAATTTTTTCTTTGAAAGACTATATTTCAGTTACCGATGTGTCATAATTTTCTGTAATCATTAAAGCGAGGAAGTAAGACATATATTGATCAAGTCATGTGACTTAATGAACAAGTAGCCATCTTTCATGAATTTCCGGACCTTCACAAGAACGAGTGAAATCTAATCAGTGATCGCGGTTCCTAGATATTAGACGCTGCATTAGCTGGAGAGAACGAAGAGAAGTACTCGTATATTCAGACAATATTTAACAACATATGCAGCTTTCTTATTCATTTATATTAATGAAATGTTAAAATGTTTATTGACTGTTACTTGATGGTAAAATTTTACTGCAGAAGATAAAGTTTTAACGTAATAGCAATGAATAGCTATTTATCTATTCACGAAAGTACTATAAGTTCCTGATTACTAGTAAATGAACGTCCCTTCTTTACTTCTAGCTCGAATCTTCGTTTACCTGTTAAACGCAGTGAGACAAAATGTGTGCAACAAACATATTAATAAATTCCTGGGATTCATTTAATTATAGCTCCAATACAGGAAAAATAAGTCGTTGGTCTCATGACTCGACTAAAGTGAATATAAAAGAATTTGAGGGAGAAAAGATCTTAATCATTGTTTCGTGCTACTGTTTGGTACGAACCATCTTACAGCGTTTCAGGTCTTCAGGAAGTAAAACCTGACTGAGGTAACTGATTCACAATCAATAAAAGACGTTTACGAACGATGTTTTGTAAGTTGCATTTATCGATTTGACAGTATTTTACAGCTACGTTGCAATGAATACTATACCTCTTCCGCGGTTATGGAGGCAAGATGGAAGGAGATTTTCACCTGAAATCAAGTTAATGTTGAATACTCAAACAATGTTTTGTGAACATAACAAGTGGTTAGTGTATTTACTAAAATGATAACAACTAGATCTACAAAATGTTACCAGTTAATGAAGTATGCAGAAATGCGGACTGGAGAACAATGAAATTTATTGGAACATCAACAATGCTGCCATCATTTATAAAAGAAGATTGAAGTTGTCATCTCAAACGAGACGTCAGTCTCAAGGCTACGTGGAAAGTGTCGAACAAGATGAGAACAGTTTCTTAGCAAAAGGGCGAGAAAAGCTTTATAGTTTGTCCGATCTACTGCTAGGACTACAGTCAGTGATGAGACATGGAGAATATATATAGTAGACATACAACGCCGGTCAGTGAGGTGCCTAATCAGATGGTACTTGTCACTGGTGGTACCTGGCACGTCATTTAGAATGGAACATCGTAACGACGTCATTTACTAAAATCTGTAAAGCACAATACTCTGTCTGTGCTACAAGCTTAATTTGGTTTGTTAACCGGTATTCTGCTTTAAAGGTTGTCATCAGACTTTAACTATCGTCGTCTAAGGTGTTACTTGCAAACAACATTGGAAAAGATATTACTCATCCAGACTGCGGCAAAACAGAGTGTTAGTTACCTTTCATAGCACGATGATTAAGCAAGTAAAAGAGTAAAAGGTTGAAAAAATATAAAAGGAACAATTCAGGAAACCAACATTAACACTAAACCCTAAAAACAACCCCTATCTAACAATTCAAATTACTTTATCAATCCTAATAAAATAAAATTAAAGCTCATGGCTCGTTACTACGTATGGTCGGTTTCCAGTTAGAATACAGACTGTACAACCAGCGTTATGACTCGACGTTGGCTACGAAATGGTTGTGGTTGTATCAGTGCGTGACCAGAATCAGTATTCATCATATATTTTGGCGATGGAGCAAAATGCTGCAACTCTCCAATCGGGCCATTAACAGTTTATACTTTGTTTCAGGTTCCTTAATCTCTTTCATATAGTCGTCGTCCTTCTGGGAGACGAATTACCCATTGCGTTTCTAGGTGTGGCTTCGGCCAGGGGGATTCCTGACAAGGATCCTCAGTTTTTAACTAATGCTCTCTCAGGTGGCGTTTAGATTCGGATTGGAGAACACATTGCTGTTTAGAGTTGTTCGAGCCTGTCGTAACTGGGCTCTAAACTTAACAAGTGTTCTTGATTTACATTACCTGATACGATTATTAATATCAAGTATGTTTCAAGTTATTTGAATCCGCCCTTGAATTCTTAAGTTCAGTAACAGTAATGAATGGCCGGCTGACGTGGCCGAGCGGTTGTAGGCACTACAGTCTGGAACCGCGCGACCGCTACAGTCGCAGGTTCGAATCCTGCCTCGGGCATGGATCTGTGTGATGTCCTTAGGTTTTCTAGGCTTAAGTAGTTCTAAATTCTAGGGGACTGATGACCTCAGAAGTTAAATTCCATAGTGCTCAGAGCCATTTGAACGATTTGAAATGTGAACAATAATGAATATCACCAGAAAGTGATTACAGTCACACTAATTTATGAATAAGCAGCTTAATAAAAACGTATTGTTATTGGATATGTACCAGTTATATTATCAGTTCCAGACTTCCATGCAATAAAGTTTATGGATCCAATGGGATTTCTGGAGAAACATTTGTTTTATAACACGGTGAAAAAGTTTGATTAACAGCCTAATTATGTTTCTCCTAATGTTAGTTAATTTGAACGCTGCAATAATTGGATGACTAATGAAATTATGTTACATCAGGTGGCAGTGTGAAAATGCTGCAATAATCATTTACAATTTCTGGAGACCTGGAACAAAACAGAATACGAAACGGTCTACAGACCTGAGGGACTCCTCAGACTAAATTACATTCATGTCGTTTTATTTCACATTGCTGATTTCAGAAGATGAAATAAGACAATAAAGGAAATATGGTCAATTCTGAGGACTGAAAATCACGACTGTGTATCCCTCAAAATCATTGGAAGCAATGGAAAGGCTAAAACAAATAGATTGACAGTACAGCTAATAAGGGCAGTCGCAAAGTGTTTAATTTTATGAAATATCAACCACTTTACGAGCATTTCCCAGAAAAAGTGAGAGATGATACGGCCTGGGCAGAATAACACATACCAAACTTTGTAAATGGTAATTAGTTGGTTGGTTGTTTTGGGGAAGGGGACCAGACAGCGTGGTCATCGGTCTCATCGGATTAGGGAAGGATGGGGAAGGAAGTCGGCCGTGCCATTTCAGAGGAACCATCCCAGCATTTGCCTGGAGTGATTTAGGGAAATCACGGAAAACCTAAATCAGGATGGCCGGACGCGGGATTGAACCGTCGTCCTCCCGAATGCGAGTCCAGTGTCTAACCACTGCGCCACCTCGCTCGGTAAATGGTAATTCATCAAACTTCTATAACAATATTAGGTGCGCAGTTATAGAAAAATAAGGCCATGACAAGGAAAATGACAGAGAGAAAAATAATAAAGAAGAAACTGCAATTAAACTAGAGCTCAACAGGGGAGAAGCTTAACTGTTACATCAAGTGCCTGTGGAAAGTGCGCAACACTGCCTACTAAGTCATCTCGTGACTCCCTCGGACTTAGTAGTGAGGGCAGCTTCGTACAACGAGCAGCCACAGTGTTTTAATCGTCACCCATAAAAGACAAAGTAACGTAATTAAACTAATTTGTGGTTTATTTACTGGTCCATGTTAGCTGTCATGAACATCGAAATCGCTGTGTCACAGTATCGTAGCAGACCGCTAGAGGATTGTAAAGTGTTGATCGATGTTCACATCATGTATGTTTGGATTGACTGAATGCAATGGCAGAGCTGCGCCACAACACAATAATGAGCTGTTTCTGCAGAGCATCACAGTAGTTTTGCATGGGAGTGTTTTGAACTACTCTGGATTTTGTATCGTGCCATGTGTTCCAGTGTTATGAATGTGATTTTAGTAGAAACGAAGTTAGCTGGTGCAACAAACATAAAAAATCATAAGCGCATTAGTACCACAGAACTAGCCAAAAGAGACCATGAGTCGTTACACCAGAATATTTCCTTTAATAACCTCAGAAACTGTAGTTTGGGTTCACCTAACACTTCCCAGAGCAACATTCTGCACTACTGAAACTCCTGTACAAATTAAAAGGTCTGGATCAGAAGAAAACTTTTCAATCTATGCTCCTTCTTGTTCTTGTTCTTCTTCTTGTCGCAGAGATCTTACAGCTGTCACTGTAACCCGCATTTCCGTCGCCAAAAGCCTAAATCTCGCCATCCTCTCTCATTATATTCCTCTTCATCACTTTTTAAATACCTCTTAACCACCCTTTGCGTGGCCTTCCTTTCCTTTCTCTTCCAGGAGGCTGCCATGAAAGTGCTCTGTTTCCCAGTTGTCTTCTTCCATTATTTTGACATGTCCTAAACATCCCAGCTGCCTTTCCTCTATTGTGACCATAATACTGTAAAAGGTCTACGTCCTTTCTTTTATCTCCTCATTTCTTACTCGATCAAGACGTGAAATTCTACTTTCTTTTCTCAGGTGATAAATTTATAAAGCTCTAATTCGCTTTATATTTCTTCCTCTGCATTCCTAACACTCCCTTCCACAAATGGTTATTAGTTCTTCCGTGGATTTGTACAATAGTGTTTTAACCTTTGAACTCATTGTCCAGGACTGAAATACAGGATTTAATTTTCACATATATGCCCTTCCCTCTCTGATGTCTTTTCGGATATCAATTCCATATCTTCCAACGCGTGATAGGATACTACTAGAATACTTAAACTCTTTAAATACGTTAGTCTGATGCTCACCACTGTTCAAGTCCTCTGCAAAAAATTGATTTTTTGTCATATCACAATTTATTTTCAGACACAATTTCTTACATTCCTAGCCGGCCGTTGTGGCCGAGCGGTTCTAGGCGCTTCAGTCCGGAACCGCACTGCTGCTACGGTCGCACGTTCGAATCCTCCCTCGGGTATGGATGTGTGTGATGTCCTTAGGTTAGTTAGGTTTAGGTAGCTCTAAGTCTAAGGGACTGATGACCTCAGATGTTAAGTCCCATAGTGCTCAGAGCCATTTGAACCATTTTCTTACATTCCTACTACAGCTGCTTAAGCATGTAAGATACGTCATCTTCACTTTTGTGTTGCAACGGCCTGATCATCAGCACATAAAAGTGTGTATGTACACTGGCTAGACTGGATTAGAATAGATTAGATTAGAATCAGTTTTCGTTCCACAGATCCGAAATAAATGGTATTTGATTCTCGTGGGTGTGTAATATGTCATAAAGTGTAACATAAATAACATGAAATATATGAATACACTACTCACTGCACTGATCATTTGTCAGGAGGTTGTCAAATGGGTGAATACATTACAGTAAACTGGAACTGCTGATATTTACAGAATTAATACGCTGTCTTAATGAAACATAGTTAAGCACTTTTAATAAATTTTATCATACATAAAATACCTAATCTGTTGCGACCAAGTGCTGTCAAAGCTGAAATCTAACAGACATTTTTTGCTTAAGCTGGTCTAACAATCCCTGTAACGATATTCATCTATAGAGTAGGAGGAGTTACTTATCAAAAAGTCTTTCTGACTCTGTTTAAACTGTGCTTTATCCGCAACCAATATTTTGATGGTTGCTGGGAATCCCAGTCCCAATTTCCCTGTACCTCCAACGCCAGAGATCTAGTGCCTTCTGCATAATCTTAAGGGAGTGGGAGGCAGGCAACATTCTTCATTAACTTATTTTAAGATTTCTTTCCAGTTTTTAAAGAGAAGTTCCTCCGACTTTTGAAGGATTATGATACTTCTTACATAAAGTTCTGGCAATTCCGCTGCCTACAGTACTTTGAACGATATCTTTAGTGGCGTTGTGTCCAATGCTTCCCCAGCATGTATGGTGACCAAATAACTGCTTTGATTCCTTTCGAGTCCCTCGTCCCTGATCTGTCTTAGGTTAAAGATGTTACTGAAAGCTTTTTCTCCTTCATCTATTGTAATCTTATCCTTCTTGACTCTAAAATCCTCCTGTACGACCTGCTAACTGAACTTGTTACACGCCTCCATAAAGGCATGCATTCTTTTTCCTTTTAATGTAAGGGACTTATAAAAGCAGAGTTTAATTCTGCTGGAAATTCCTCCCTTTACCGTACACATTTATTAAGTAATACTTATGATTCAAAGAATATACTTGTACCATACATAAATAAACGAACTGACACATTTGCAAGACCTGGTGATTTCCTCATTTTCATTTGTTTGTGGCCGCCTTCTTACCTCTTTTCGTGGTTATTTCATCTGCCTCTTCACCATTCTGTCTCTCTCATATCTCCCAGTTTATTCCTCGCACTCTACCCTTTCTACTTTCAGCAAACCCTTAAAATGCTTCCCCTTTCTTTTCTTTTACTTCTTCCATGAGATTTGCAACCATTTTTCATGCTGTTCCCCGTATATCTACCGACTCTCTCACCTGTATTCACCCAGATATCATTTTTCCTTCAACAGATGTCCTTTATTACTTCTACATACATTCTAACATACAAATTTGTATCCTACTTTTCAGTTGTTCTCAACTAATTATACTAGAACATGACTTTTAGGTTTATTTCTCCAGTGCTTTAAGTCTACCGCTGTGGGCGCCGATTTCCTTCTACGTCTTGCTGCCCCATTGCTTCAAATGCTGTTTCACGTAATCATATTCTAATTCATTGGTGTGTATGATCCTCCGTTCTTTCTTCTAGGTGTCTCTGTTTGTTAATATAAAATTGAAAATCTGTGGGCAATCACCAAAGCCTGTTGAAAATAAAACCATGACTTTTGTACAAGAGTTGTTCCAGTATAAATCTTTTTCCTGTACAGTGCACACTAAGTGATTGTGGAAGTTACGTTAGAATGAGTCAATGTTATTAATCCCAGTTAACGCAAAGAACTGTGTGCAGGGATGGTAAATTTAGAAGTCGTACACTATATGTTATTGTGACTATTTTCCTTCTGTTCTAAAATTAAAACGAAACTCCTCCTGAACAGATCTTGAAGGCTAACGGTACCGATAGGCCGTCGTGTCATCCTCAGCTCACAGGCGTCACTGAATGCAGATATGGAAGGGCATGTGGTCAGCACACCGCTCTCCCGGCCGTATTTCAGTTTCCGAGACCCGAGCCGCTACTTCTCAATCAAGTAGCTCCTCACTTTGCCTCACAAGGGCTGAGTACACCCCGCTTGCCAACAGCGCTCGGCAGACCCGATGGTCACCCATCCAAGTGCTAGGCCAGCACAACAGCGCTTCACTTCGCTGATGGGAACCGGTCGTTGGCTATTTTTTCTGTTCTACTAATATTTACGTGCATGTAGAAAAAGACCTCAAAATATGAATCGCAGCATATAACAGTGATATTATAAAAAGTAATCTTCCGCATTTCATTGTCAAACAATTTGAAAATTATGCCTAGGGGAAAGATAAGAACATTTAGCTTCCACACAAGGTTTCAGAATGTTATGCTTTCAAAAGGGAAATTGATTTATCTCCAGTCTACATACTCTAAGACGGTTGATTTCAGTGGTTTTAAAAGTAACATACTAGAAGATTTTCTGGACTGAAAATTGGTGTACTATGTTTTGTTTATATTTTATTCGCTAAATCATTTACGTTAAATTCCCCACTTTCACCATGGGACTAGTATACTCCATCATTAGAATAAATTTATGAATCACTTGTCATCTATACTGGTGGATCAATGACATGCAGTAAGGATGCCATCAGACCAAGAAGCGAGATCTAAGGGTCTCTTCTCTTCCCCATATTATGGCATACAGGACATAAAGATCTTTCCTGATAGCGGAAGACAGTGAAAGAGTTGGGTTGGGTTGTTTGGTGGAGAAGACCAAACAGCGAGGTTATCAGTCTCATCGGATTGGGGACGGACGGGGTAGGAAGTCGGCCGTGCCCCTTCAAAGGCACGATCCCGGCATTTGCCTGGAGCGATTTGAGGAAATCACGGAAAACCTAAATCAGGATGGCTGGACGCGGGATTGAACCGTCGTCCTCCCGAATGCGCTCGCTGACAATGAAAGGCTTTCCGTTGTTTCAGAGTCGGTAAAACTTCTCAGTGTCTTACATTCTAATGTTGTTAATTCAAGTCTTCCGTGGAATGGAGCAACTGACGAGATACCATCCATTAATGTTACTCTCTACGTGTGATTAACGTCACATGAGTATTACGTGTTTTAAAATAAATGGGAGGAAGATCGTCAGCGGCAAACAGGATCTTGACAATCAATTAAAAATTATCAGAGACAAAAAAAAATTAAAATGTTTAGATGGAGTGAAAAAGCCACATTGCTGACTAATGTATCGTAGTTTTGAGGGCAAAGAGAAAAGATAGTAAATTCAAATTGTCACTAACATGAAAACGTCAGTACTTTGTATAATTTTAACTTTAATTATTCTGGTGTTAAGGACTTCAATGCAAAGGACTTCGTAAGCATTTGATATATATGGGTTTTATCTTCTACATCAGAGTATATTCTTTAACATCCTTCATGGTACAATTTATTGTAATTCTTCTTACAAAAAAAAAAAAAAAAAAAAAAAAAACAGCTCACGTATGTGTCAAGGAATGTACACATTACACACTTACTTCTGTAATTTCTGCCTCTTTTCCGACCAAGTTTTGGTTACATATTATTAGCCGTCACAAAATTCTTCAACTATACTTTTGAAAATGTTGATTGCGTTGTAGTACTGTTCTTCGTCGACAAACGTTACAATTATCCCTTTAAGAAGAAAAATATCTTTCTTGGATTGCAATAAACACTGAAGGGACGGCATTATTACTCTCTAAGTAAATTTATGCTCGCACTAACTATCGCTGTGGGAGGGTCGTGAAATGAGGCTATTACAATGCAACACTGACTAAAGTTCCCTAAATCTCGCTCTCACGTTTGTTTCTCTCAACTTACCTAATTTACAGTAGCTGCTATAAAGTGCGAAATTATTCTCTCCTGCTTACAGTTTCGCCACACATCTGCTCTTGCTAGCCATTTCTTTCAGTCGTCTCTATAAACAAATGTAACGAAGGTTTACAGATGCGATTTCTAAAAATAGTCTAACATGACCCTGACAAGGACGCTTTACATAATTTGTATGAAATTTGTCTAATGAGGGTAAATGTGTTAAGCAAATGGCAGTAATCGTTGCAAATGAAGGGGAGGAATGTTACTGGTGTAATAAATCATGGCACTCAGTGTAAGGTAAGTAGATTACTCTCACTACACTAATATTTAGCAGTATTGACTGTTATTGCAGTGTAGTTTGTCACTCATGGCGGTTGAGGCATACGCAGATAAGAAGCCACCTCTCACAACCTTATGGGCTTCCTTTGCGCGTATGATGAAAACTTCACAGTGCTTTGCTAGAATACAGCAGTTCAAAATGCTGATGCATAAAGGCTGTCTCTCTTTGAGAGATTAGACAGTAGAAGTCGGTTATTTGGAAAAAAAATTAACGAAGTTAAGGAACGTGCTCGAGTTAGGTCACGTAGATCCCAGAAAAACTTTTCTATACGGTTCTAACATTATTTATTTTCTAAGAGATTGTCACAGAGACAAGCTGAACATTTGTAAATTTTCAAATTATTTCTTCTTATCCACCAAATACGGCTGGAGTTGCCTCTGTTTTCTCTTTTTTAAGTGTTAATTCGGGAAGTGTTCCGTTTCTTCACCTGTTTCACCTGTGATAGTAAGTATTCCAGCGTGATAAATGAATGTATACTTAGGTAGCACATTATTGATATAACACTTACAATAGGAATCGCAAGTAAATGTGATTCACACAAGAAAATCGTCGCTTAAGAAATACAGAATTGTCATTTCTCACACATCTGCCACTTCCACTAAGTTAGATTGCCGGAACAAACTTAAATGATTTTGTAATGATACCGACAATGCGGACCCGATTATCAACCATGACGGTCGCTTCTGCCTCAGAATGGCGTGTGGGAGAATGGTGGGTCGCCTTCTAACTGCACCACGGTGGACGCGGAATCAAGGGAAGTCAGTTAGGAAACCCATTCTTTATTCCGAATTATGTCCGAACGGAAGCTAATGACACTCCGGTGAGAGTGTGGTCATCCAGGACGCCACAGCCTCAAAAATTCGGAGTACTGTGACACAATTCGTTTAGAAATTGCGGTATTTTCGTTCCACACAGAGAACAGAATATAGTAGCGTAAGAACCTAGTGGGAGCAAGACGCCACGAATGGTGTGATCGGATTAAAAAGTGCGTAAGTCAGCGATGTAGTCTTTCGCCCCTGCTGTTCAATTTATAATTCGAAGAGGTAATGACGGAAATAGTAGAAAGGTTTAAGACAGGAATTAAAACTCAAAGTTATCAGTGTTAAAATTCGCCGATGACACTGCAATCCTCAGTGAAAGTGAAGGAGAAATTTGGAAATTTGTGGTAAGGTCTTTGTGGTGAGGTCTTCGGCCCTAAGCTTACGCACTTCTTAATCTAACTTAAACTGACTTATGTCAAGGACAACACACAGACCCATGCTCCAGGGAGGACTCGAACCTCCTACGGGGGAGCCGCGCCGACCGTGCAAGGCGCCTGAGACCACGCGGCTACCCCGCCGGGCAAAGTGAAGGAGAGTTGCATAATCTGTAGAATGGAATGAACCTTTTAATGCGCAAAGAATGTGGATAGAGTGTTAAATGACAGACAGACGACAGTAATGTAAAGTAGACGAAATGAGAAATGCGAGAAACTTAACGTCGTAACTGGTGATCATGAAATTAAGGAAGTCTGCTACCTCGGCAGTAAAACAATCCCTGACGGACGGAACAAGGAGGATATAAAAAGCTAACTAGAAATAACAAAATGAGCATTTCTGGACAAGAGAAGATACAGGTCTTCATTTGAGAAATACATTTCTGAGAATTTACGTTTGGAGCACAGTATTGTACGGTAGAGAGACGTGGAGTGTGAGAAAACCGAAAAGAAGAGAATGATGCATTTAAGTTGTGGTGGTAGAGAGGAATATTGAAAATTAGGTGGACTGCTACGGGAAGGAATGAGGAAGTTCTCCGCAGCAACGAAAAGGAAAGGGATGTATGGATAACACTGACAAGAAGAAGGGACAAGATAGTAGGGCACCCGTTAGGACATCAGGGAGTTACTTCCGTGGTACTAGAGGGAGCTGTCGAAGGTACAAACTGTAGAGGAATACAGAGATTGGGATACATCCAACGAATAATTGAGGAAGTCGACATAAAAGTTTTCTGGGTTTGGTACCGCGTCATAATGTAAAAAACTACTGCTGCTATAGAAAAGCCAACGTTTCGGCCACGATTGCAGCGGCCTTCTTCTGGGTCTAATGGTGCGTTCTAGCTATGCAGTGTCCTTTATATTTGTTGTTAGTGTTCACTGCGCATGCCATTACGTCATAATTTTAAAAAGGTAGTTGGTTTATTGGTCACTTAAGGAAGAAGGAGAGGGAACTGTAATTTTAATAGGTTATTGCGGTGGAGGGAGAACATGACCTCTGTTGTCCATTGGCTCATGTGTTATGTGCCATGATTGGTGGCCACCGTCGAATGAGAAGTTTGCTGTGTGTTTACCAGCTGCTGGACGTCGGCCGCGCGGCGGCAGTTACTCGCCGGTAGTGCTCGTGCCTCGTGTTGACAGTGCGGTCTGATGGGCTCTGATTGCTGGCAGCCAAGATGGGGCAAGCCTGAGTCCATCCTCCCTGTTCATGTTGTTAGGGTGTTTGAGAATTTCGATGGCCTCTCTGATTTTGCGTTTCGTCTTGGTTGGCTGCTTGGCCAACACACAGGCTTCGCTGAATTTTATTTCTTTTCCGCAGTCAAGGTGATGTTCTGCCACTGCGGATTTATTGTGTTGCCCTAGACGAATGTAACGCTCGTGCTCCCGAATGCGCGTTGCTATTGGCCTACCAGTCTCGCCGATGTATGCCTCTCCACATTCGCATTCCACCTTGTAAACACCTGCAGTGTGTAATGCATCCACCTTGTCCTTGGTGGAGCCTAGCACGTCCTGGATCCTACGACCACTATAGAAGACAGGCTGCACTCCAGCGCGGCGAAGGTGTTTGCCTATTCGGTCAGTGACGTTTTTAACATACGGTAAGCGTACTGTTGGCTGCAGTTTGTCTATTTCCTGCTTATATTTCTTGCTTGTGTTGGTCGACAAGGCTGTGTTTATCGACTTATGGCTGTAGCCATTGGCTAAAAACGTTGTGCGTAACCTTTTGAGCTCAGGTGTGATCTTATCTACTTGAAGAGGTGTCGGGATCAGGACATTGTACCTAAATTTCTTTAGTTCAAATTTAATATCGACACTCACAAAGCAAGAAGCATCTACAGGCGAGCAAGTAAATCTCTTCTGAAGGAGCGTATTCAGCAGGTGCGGAAAGAACTTGACTTCAACAACAAACAGTTGCTGCAAATACATCTTCTGCTAGCATCTACGTTATCGCCAACCGACTGGAATAACGTCGACAGAATCACTCACCTGCAAGCGTATGCAGCTAGTGAAACCGCCGCCATCCGCCAGAAGAAGAAATTTGAGCAGCTAGCAAAGTCAACACGGAACACTACGCCTCGACTGGATACGTCTCGAACAGTGGTGAACCTCCCTTCTCATTCCATCAGCAACGCAGCTACAGAAGCGCTAGCTAAAGGACTAAACTTTGCCGTCACACCTGAGCGGATTCCCACGGAAGAAATTATCGAATCCGTGGAAACAGCACTCCGTCACACATCTGCGATAGAAGCTGAGAAAATTAGACAGGAAACTGTTCGAGTCCTACTACGTGCCAAGCCACAGAAACACAACCTTAACAGAGAGGAAAGAGCAGCTATCAGGGAACTGAAGAACAACGACGAAATTGTGATATTAACAGCAGACAAAGGCAATGCTACTGTCATCTTAGACACTTTGCAGTATGAAGACAAGATGAAAGAATTATTAAATGATCCCATCTACATAGAACTAAGGGCGGACCCTACGGCGAAGATAATTCGAAAGACGCAGGCCGCGATTAAGGACTCGAGAATTGACGCTGACACAGCCAAGGGTCTTATTCCCAGAGTACCAGTCTCTCCTAGAATTTACGGTGTTCCAAAGATACATAAGGAAAGTTGCCCCTTGAGGCCAATAGTGAATGGGATCAATTCGCCCACTTACAACTTGGCAAAGTACCTAGCCCGCAAGCTAAGACGTCTAGTTGGCAAGACGGACTCTTATGTGAAGAACTCGACACACTTTATAGAACGCCTAAAAGGAGAAACAATTTTACCTACGGACATCATGGTCAGCTTTGACGTGAAATCACTGTTTAAGAACGTGCCAGTAGCTGAAACCATCCACATCCTTCAGGAGCATGTCCCGCCAGACATATGCGACCTGGTTGAGTTGTGCCTGACTTCAACGTACTTCAAATGGCAAGGAAAATACTACGAGCAGACAGACGGCGTAGCAATGGGGTCTCCCCTATCTCCGCTGGCGGTCGACATATTCATGGAAGCCTTTGAAGCAACGGCCCTAGGTTCAGCTCCTTTACGACCACGTTGCTGGTTTAGATACGTGGACGACACGTTCGCTATATGGCCTCATGGTGAAACGGAGCTACACAAGTTCCACGAACATCTGAATAGTATGCACGGGAAGATACAGTTCACGCTGGAAGTAGAAAAGAATGGTACTATCCCGTTTCTAGACGTCGAAGTGTACAGGAGAACGGAGGGCACACTGGGGCACAGAGTATATCGTAAGCCTACACATACTGACAGGTATCTGCACGCCCAATCCAACCACCACCCAGCGCAGAAGAACTCTGTCATCCGCTCTTTGGCAATCCGTGGTCAGCGCCTAAGTGATGCTCAAAACATCACACCTGAGCTCAAAAGGTTACGCACAACATTTTTAGCCAATGGCTACAGCCATAAGTCGATAAACACAGCCTTGTCGACCAACACAAGCAAGAAATATAAGCAGGAAATAGACAAACTGCAGCCAACAGTACGCTTACCGTATGTTAAAAACTTCACTGACCGAATAGGCAAACACCTTCGCCGCGCTGGAGTGCAGCCTGTCTTCTATAGTGGTCGTAGGATCCAGGACGTGCTAGGCTCCACCAAGGACAAGGTGGATGCATTACACACTGCAGGTGTTTACAAGGTGGAATGCGAATGTGGAGAGGCATACATCGGCGAGACTGGTAGGCCAATAGCAACGCGCATTCGGGAGCACGAGCGTTACATTCGTCTAGGGCAACACAATAAATCCGCAGTGGCAGAACATCACCTTGACTGCGGAAAAGAAATAAAATTCAGCGAAGCCTGTGTGTTGGCCAAGCAGCCAACCAAGACGAAACGCAAAATCAGAGAGGCCATCGAAATTCTCAAACACCCTAACAACATGAACAGGGAGGATGGACTCAGGCTTGCCCCATCTTGGCTGCCAGCAATCAGAGCCCATCAGACCGCACTGTCAACACGAGGCACGAGCACTACCGGCGAGTAACTGCCGCCGCGCGGCCGACGTCCAGCAGCTGGTAAACACACAGCAAACTTCTCATTCGACGGTGGCCACCAATCATGGCACATAACACATGAGCCAATGGACAACAGAGGTCATGTTCTCCCTCCACCGCAATAACCTATTAAAATTACAGTTCCCTCTCCTTCTTCCTTAAGTGACCAATAAACCAACTACCTTTTTAAAATTATGACGTAATGGCATGCGCAGTGAACACTAACAACAAATATAAAGGACACTGCATAGCTAGAACGCACCATTAGACCCAGAAGAAGGCCGCTGCAATCGTGGCCGAAACGTTGGCTTTTCTATAGCAGCAGTAGTTTTTTACATTATGACGCGGTACCAAACCCAGAAAACTTTTATGTCGACTGACTCTGGCCGCGGAAGCCTACGCAATTAAATTGAGGAAGTAGCTGCCAAATGCTACTCTGATATTAAGGGGTTGGCACAGAGTGGCATAGGAGAGGAATTCGCTGATGGCTGCTTTAACCCAGTCAGAAAACTGAGAACTAAAAAACAAAAATGAAAGAAAGAAGACATACCGCCAACACGGAAATCGTTATCGGCCATGATGGTCGCTTCTACCCCAGGGTGACGTGTGTGGAAATAATGGGTTGCGTTCTGACACAACAGCGGTGGACGCTGAGTCAGGAGGGCTGCATTAGTAATAACATTCTTTATTTTGCAAGGCGTCCGCACAGAAGTTGATGACACTCCAAGGCGAGTGTGGTCATCCCGGACGCAACTGCCACAATAATTCAGCGTACGGTGACAAAATTCGCTCAGGAGTTGCACTATTTCGATTCTACATGTAGAGTATAATATACCTTCTTATTGAGAAGGCCTTCAGTCGTGCATATCGCAATCACTTAACGCAATGTACAAGCAATATCTCTTGATAGTGTCCGTGAGGGTACAGCTACTTTAACGGAATTAAATACGTGTAAACTGCTTAGAACTGAAAATACTGTCTCATTTTCACAAGATTTATAAATTTAATCCTCACATATGACGCGTTTCAGCCGTTTTAGGCTTCATCGGACGCTCTGAGGAAGTTTAAACTGGTATAAGTATAAATTGGTAGATAATAATTGGCAACCAATGCTGTACAATCGTAATAATGTTACGAGATGTTCAATTGACTCTTTTATTAGATAATTTTACGCGTTTCGGGATTACACCCTTCTTCAGACATCACAAAATTCAACTCCTTCCTAAACAACCAAGCGTAAAGCCTTGACTACTCAAAGAAAGTGTCCAACACCATATGACTAGAACTCGACTGCTTGTGTCGCAGTTATAGTCATATGTTATTTCATTCCAGCTTAAATGTGTGCCATTTGAGCATTCCATGCCCACTATCTCCATTAGTTCCAAACTATTAGTTTTTGTCAGTTTTCCTTCGATATAAATATGTGTCATACTTGTGTGTCACAGAACGGGACTGTAATGTCGTATCACACATGTTAGGCACAGTTGAGTCCTTCAATTTTTCTCTGTAGAATTGCGTGTGCATATTACTTTCTAAGTAGCTGTTTTAGCGCTACTTCTTTCTGATTAAGAAATGGGAAAGCCCAAAGTATCTTAGAAAAGGAAAATGTCATGCGTTCAAGGAGACAGACATAGTAATTTACATGGGAAACGTAAACACACACCAAATGCCGCCACGACAAAAAGCGAAAATCTGTTTTAGTCCAATGAAATCTCCAGAAAAAAGCGTAAATTTGACCTGCTACATAGATGTAACGTTTAAGGAAATAAAAACTGAGTTGATAGATAAACTGCAAATGCTGATGAACCATTCCATTTCATAATTAGGAAGTTATTTATTTATTTATATATTTATTTTATTGATTTGTTTAACCTGGCAAGATAAGGGCCATCAGGCCCTCTCTTATATCTAACCAGGCATTCTACTTATTTTACATTCATATGTTTTCGTAGGCCTGTTAAACTATTCGTAGATGGTAAGTACTGTTATAATTAGACATTATGAAAGAGACAGATTGTAGATAGGAGTGCTAGCAGCAGGGAGTATGAGGTAGACTGATGGTGAAGGGAGTAGAAGAATAGAGACATGGTGAAAGGTAGTTAAAGAAATGTAAAGGAAAAGAAGATTGCGTGGCTAATAGAGATAAATGAAGAAGAAGAAGAGAAAGGAGCAAGATAGGAGACACCAGCTTTGCTATTTGACAGAGGAGAGGATTGGCGTTGTACATTAACTTTGTGGAAAACGTTATGAGGACGATAGTAGGAATTGCTTTAGCTTCTTCTTAAAAGCAGCAGGTGATTGAATTTTGCGCAAGGTAAGGAGCAGTTTGTTCGAGAGGCTGACAGCGGCATCTGAGAAGGAGTTTGCAAAATTTTTTGTTTTGTGAGTGGGCACAATTAGGATAGCAAAGAAGAGTGACCCCGTCTTTCGAGTATGATGGCATGAAAGGTGTTTAATCTCTGAAGCAAGGTACTGGAGTGCTCGCGCGATGAGGAGTCGGTGAAGTAGACATAGAGTGTGGTAGTCACGCAATTTGTCCGGCCGCAGCCACCCTAGATTGGAGTATGAAGCACTAACATGAACATATCGGCGAATGTTGCAGATGTAACGCACACAGGCATTTATGGTTAGTTCGAACCGTCTTTTGTTTCCACTACTCATGCCTTGTTGAATTGCATCACAATTGTGGAGGTTCGGCAGAACAAGTTGTGGGGCGGCGGGTGGAATTAATTGTAGTTATATAAACATGTAATGTAACTGCAGTAAAGAATGCATTTCCCTGCCGTTTAACCATATGTGGGGCGGCTGGTTGGAATTAATTGCTGTTAAAAATAAATGTTTTGTATTAATTATGCTGTCTTTTGCCGTTCTCAACACTGGCTCTCTAACTACAATATTGGCAACCAGAAAGTGATTAGCAAAACGTGAAGCCTGTAATTAGAATTCCTAGTGCCCACTTCATCTGAGAAATAAACTTATAGCTACAGCTTATAGCTCTGAGGAATGAGGAGATTGTCTGGGATTCACAATCAAAAACGAACATGAAAAAAAAACGTTCGATATATTCTGAAAGTCACAGATGAAAAAAAAGAAACCACACAATCCAACTACAAGAGCAGTTCAGAGTCTAATGCGCTGATACAACTACAACTGTTCAAATTAGAAATGGCTCTGAGCACTATGGGACTTAACATCTATGGTCATCAGTCCCCTAGAACTTAGAACTACTTAAACCTAACTAACCTAAGGACAGCACACAACACCCAGCCATCACGAGGCAGAGAAAATCCATGACCCCGCCGGGAATCGAACCCGGGAACCCGGGCGTGGGAAGCGAGAACGCTACCGCACGACCACGAGATGCGGGCTTCAAATTAGATGTTTAAATGAACGCTCGCCATAATTTGATGATAATGTTCATCAAATGCCACGCTAAATAATGGTAGAATGTTTGTCCCGCAGCGCCACGTGAAAATACGACATACGAAAACTGAAGATAGATCATTAAAGTCATCGCAGAATTAACACTTCACTCGAAAATGATTTCATGGTTACGCATATCCCGAGTAACTTAATACGGCATCCGAGGCTGTTTATAGCAATGATACCGACGCGACGCGACTCCCGACGCAGATGGTGTGCTATTCAGCGTCTGGAGAGAACTGGGGCCTTCCTTCCTAGCGCAGCGTTCTTATATATAAAACCATGGTGCGGACAGCTAAGGGAACGCCTGATCAAATCGGCTCTCCCAACTAGCCGCTGGGCTATTAATACACCACTTTAAGTCGTTGAATAAATCATAGCTTCTTTTGCTGACGGCCGATGAAGCTCTCAATTTAAATGTGCTTTCAGCGCACAGGTAAGTAATCATAATAAAAGTCTGACGTGGCTAAGTAAAATATTTTGGGCGACAGAATTAATTTAATTACACTACACGCAGTAGACGAGCTCTGAGCTTGCCCTTTAGAGAAACGCTATCGCTATAGTTTTATAGTTATTCATTTGAAATTATTCACATCTTTGTGATTATAGCGGATCTCCATTCTACTTAAATTTAAACATCCTAGCCTTATTTATTGGCCTACTTAATCTATCTTGCTTCCTTAATTTTTAAGACAAAACCCAGAAAATTATGAATTTACACTAAAATTTTAACTTGTGAGATCCAAAGTACTGTTCCTATTAAATTATTATGAAAAAGGAATCTAAATATAGTTTTTTAAGTCTCTAGCTCTTTTCTGTTGCGCCAATGATTTTTACAGAAAAACGTCCAAATTTTGAAAATGGTTAAAGTAATTGAACTGACATTCAACACATATTGATTTAGTATTACGCCTGACATGCTAGTACCGTTTCAGGTTATTTACTTGATTGACATTCATGACGTCAGAGCTAGTTACAGTGGACTAGGCTGGCACACAATGGAAAGACTGATGAGAATTTTATAACGCGTGAGTAGGCTGCTTTCCTACATCACCCTGTACTTAAATTTTATTTTTGAATGTTAATGAATGACTAAAAACATTTAATTACCAAAAGGGAAGGAAGAGTACATCTTAACTTCCTATGAAAATTAAAATTGAATTGTAAACATATAGAAATATTAAAAGGAAAACTGATTACCTACTTTAATTATTTAAATTACTGGCATGTTCACTGCCTCTTAAGCAAAATTATCTCTCAAACTTTAAGCAAAATCAATGAAACACTTTGGCATACACAGTGCCTTAGACAAACAAACACATAAAAGTATGTAAAATTATGAAAATCTTAAATCCATTAAATACATTTTATATTCACAAATTCAAAGAAAATAACGCAGTTTTTCAAGATACATAAACAGATGATTATAATTATCTTAGCAGTCTTTTCTAAACCTGAAAGAAAATTTCACAATCACCACAATTTCATTTTTACACGCGTGGCTGTAGCCGCTTAGGCTGGCGTTCTACACTTCCATTCACAAGGGTAGAGGAGGGGAAGTTGCTATGGTGTGCGTTCTTCACGTTCACTCTAAATTATATGGGGAAAGGGGAGGGGTCACTGTGAGTTGTGTCCAAGTCACTCCACGCTTTCACGCAGCTACCAGGCTGCCATTATCTGGTTTGTCCTGTAGAACAAACAAAAAGAGTGCCTCAGACTCTGTTCACTTAATATCTAAGGGTGGGTCACAATGAAATGGGGATATATACATTTTATCTTCCAATATGTTCCTGGAACAAAGTTAACAGAACCATTTTCAATTTTACTTTCGCGGTTACTTAATTGTCAAAATCGATAAACAAATATCTCAAAACGCCGTTAGTCACGTGCTAGAGAAAATTTATGCTCAGGGCATACAATCATAAATCCTATTTAATTTCAATTTATTATTTCTGGGCCTCAACACTGAACCAATGCTCGGTACATTCCTGATACATTTGTATTTTATTCACTTAGCTGATTCATCTTTGATTACCTTATGCTTAGAGATAGTATGAGTATATTTGATTAGTAGTTGTATTCTTAGTTTCTTTGTACATGTGTGTAACTTGTGGTAATAGTACAGTTCTGAATGTTCAAAACACACTACGTTTAGTTGACTACTAACTCCACTTATTGGTCCTTTGCTGTTGTGTCTGTTCCACATCTGCAATTATGTATTTACTTCATCGAAGTGTATTTATGCTGAGCTATAAATAATGTTTAACGTCTGCCATTACGTTACTCAGTAAATGATGCTAGTGTATGTACTTATTTAACACTCACTCTATTAACATTTAAAGCATAGCATAGCACATTTATTTCATAGCTATAGTGTATTGCAGCTGATCAGTTTGCTCACGTGGCAATCCATTTCCACTCGATCGGACGCTGAAACCACAGGTAGTCTCTCTCGACCTACCACTAAAGTGCATTAAGTAATTATGGACGAGCGTAATGCTGAATTCCTTAAACCTATAGGACACCATGAGCTGCTATGTCTCATCTAACGTAAGGGTACCAATGGTCGCATTAACGCCTCCAACTCATAACCTCAATACATGTAGGTGTGTCCTGTCACACACTACACCAAAATAATGGCCGGCTCCAACCTTAGAAATACTTCAGGGACGTGTCCTTCACGTCTCAACCACAAACACTGTTCAATTCTATTACACTGCCATTCCTTGCTACACAAGGTGAGTTCATTTTTACAACTTATCTGTATATTTTTTCATAACACTAAGCACTCTCTCTTACTATTAATTAGTTAGCTCTAATGCATACACTAGGTTTCACTGCCATTTGAGATCCTGCTTGTACACGAATTTGTATATCTTTTTTTTTAAATTACGGTTGGTGGACCATTCCAAATAAAACAATACTTTGTACTTACAATATTACCAGGGTTCTATACATAACTGTTACTCAAATACATTTGTATCTTAATTACATCATACTTCTCTGCTGTTTACGTCACTGTTAGGTTTGTCACATTAGGTATTTTCTTCACTAATCGGTGGATAGAATGGTTACAGAACTCATGGCTTGATAGCCATGATGGAAAATTTTTGTATTGGAAAGAAGAGGTCGAAATTTTAGGTGGATAGGAAAGTTGAAGAATGAGTGAGACCTGAAATGGAAAAGAAGTTCTCACACGGCTAGGACTGCACAGCTGCCACACTGTGTAGAAGTTACAGAACAACCTCCTCCCTACTGAATTCATTAGTTTATTATTGGCTTGATAACCATAACGGAAATTTTAATATTTGGAAAGAAGGGGTCGAAATTATTATGGATAGGAAAGATGAAGAATGAGTGAGACCTGAAAAGGAAAGAAGATCTCACACAGCTGGGACTGCACAGCTGCCACACTGTGTAGAGGTTACAGAACAACCTCCTCCCTACAGAATTCATTCATAACCTTTGACCACGCCAGGTCGATTTGAAAATACCTTATGATGCCTTTTTAAAACCTGTCTTAGTTCTTCCTTCTGATTAGCTGAAATTTTATCGATTTCTTGCAATTTAGCTTTTATTTTGTCCAAAATAATTGCTTCTTCTTCTTCTGTGTTTAGCTTACTTTTACTAAGATTAACACCTTCGTCCCAACATCTATTTTTCAGAACTCGTACAGGCAGCTCCCAAGTTTCATCATTAGTTACTACATGTTTATCAATAAAAGGTACCGTAATTACTCCGGTTATCGGCAAGACCATTTTTAACTGGCATCTTTCAAAGTCAACAACACACTGATATCTCGACAAGAAATCTATGCCAATTAAAACCTCAAAACTGAGATTGTTTACAATTAAGCATGGATGATCAATTAAATTACCATTAATGTTAAAGGGCAGCAAAGCTTATTGCTTTACGGTTTTTGACACCGTGCCAGTAGCACCGATTATTCTTAGTCCTGATACCCTCATTACTGTAAGCTTGTCTTTACCAGGTAATGCATCAAAGAAGGACTGATATATTGCACTCACCTCACTTCCACTGTCTAAGACTCAACGTACATTGATACCCAACATATTCACTATTATTATAGGGTGGCTTATTCTAGGTTGTACAGGTGGTTCCTCAAATTCATCCAAAAATTCCTTTTGGATTTGTCTCCAACCAAAGTGATCGACATCTGTCTTCATTACATTTAGGTCAAAGTGTGTAAGGGTTTCCTGAATTACATTTTCAGCTGCCTTTTCCATTAATTTCAAATCGAAACACCGCACGACTTCATTACACTTAGTTCGCTGAACATGACCCAAATTACTGTAGTCTGAGCGATTCTGCGCCTCCAGACCGGGCATAACACTAGTTACGGCTAAACCACTTTCTCTATTATCGTCGGGTTCCTTCTCTAGTGACAACTGGTCACAGCTACTGGGTTCATCGACCCCCAACAGGCTACCCTCTACATTCTCACTTACCTCCTTTCCTAAATCTATTAGTACAGTATCAACATCCTGCACAGGCACTTTAGTTAAGAGCACATGATCCTCATCGTAAATATAAGAATGACTTTCTTCTGCTTCTTCACCTGACAATTCAATATTTTGTAGCTCCTCCCTATCGTTACACTGCTGCGCCTTCTCTTCCTCTTCCCACTTAGAAAGCGTCTCTAACACGGTATCTATCAAATATTGTGAGTGATCTAATATTTCTGCTGTATCCTTAGATGCTACCGACCCTTCATCCACATGTTCAGTTTGAGTATTCTGATTTGTCTTACCAATTACTGTAACTACTGGCTTAGGAAAAATAACCGTCTGGTGAGCACCAGTGTCCTCATAGACGGGAACTAGTTTTCCTGCCTCGGCCTACTACTGTTTCCTTTATTTGCATTATAGTTAACTGGCATCGCATTGCTTTCCGCACTATTGTTTACCTGCATAATTTTGTTCGAAAAAAATTACTATCATTTGGATGCCATTGTTGGTTCTGATAAATATTTCTCCAATTCTTACCTCTCTTAGGATGCCGAACACCTACTGTTCTGATGTTTACATTACCATTCCGCTCGTTCTTAAAATTACTACTAGTGTTATTACCATTTCTGTTATTACGTGCTTGCTCCTCATTGGCAGCAACACGTTCTACACGTTCCAAATACTCAGTGGAACGATCAAGATTGTCTCTAGGGGCAGATATATTTCTAGTTTGCCAATAACAAGGCAGTTTGGCTTCAAGGCCTAGTATTATCATTTCAGGTTTCAGCTTTTCGGCCAAATGTGACAAACGTGTGATCCATGACCTGGCAAACTCTCTAATAGATTCCTTGCCTGCATTGAAGCGTTTTCCACTCCAAAATTCCCTCAACACTTCATTTTGCTTATTACTAGACCAATACTCATTAATGAAAGCTGTTTTAAATTCCGCTAATGTTTTACACTTCAACATAACATCAGCTGACCAACGCATGGCGTCACCTGCTAAATGGCTTCTAATACACTCCTGGAATTGGAAAAAAGAACACATTGACACCGGTGTGTCAGACCCACCATACTTGCTCCAGACACTGCGAGAGGGCTGTACAAGCAATGATCACACGCACGGCACAGCGGACACACCAGGAACCGCGGTGTTGGCCGTCGAATGGCGCTAGCTGCGCAGCATTTGTGCACCGCCGCCGTCAGTGTCAGCCAGTTTGCCGTGGCATACGGAGCTCCATCGCATCTTTAACACTGGTAGCATGCCGCGACAGCGTGGACGTGAACCGTATGTGCAGTTGACGGACTTTGAGCGAGGGCGTATAGTGGGCATGCGGGAGGCCGGGTGGACGTACCGCCGAATTGCTCAACACGTGGGGCGTGAGGTCTCCACAGTACATCGATGTTGTCGCCAGTGGTCGGCGGAAGGTGCATGTGCCCGTCGACCTGGGACCGGAGCGCAGCGACGCACGGATGCACGCCAGGACCGTAGGATCCTACGCAGTGCCGTAGGGGACCGCACCGCCACTTCCCAGCAAATTAGGGACACTGTTGCTCCTGGGGTATCGGCGAGGGCCATTCGCAACCGTCTCCATGAAGCTGGGCTACGGTCCCGCACACCGTTAGGCCGTCTTCCGCTCACGCCCCAACATCGTGCAGCCTGCCTCCAGTGGTGTCGCGACAGGCGTGAATGGAGGGACGAATGGAGACGTGTCGTCTTCAGCGATGAGAGTCGCTTCTGGCTTGGTGCCAATGATGGTCGTATGCGTGTTTGGCGCCGTGCAGGTGAGCGCCACAATCAGGACTGCATACTACCGAGGCACACAGGGCCAACACCCGGCATCATGGTGTGGGGAGCGATATCGTACACTGGCCGTACACCACTGGTGATCGTCGAGGGGACACTGAATAGTGCACGGTACATCCAAACCGTCATCGAACCCATCGTTCTACCATTCCTAGACCGGCAAGGGAACTTGCTGTTTCAACAGGACAATGCACGTCCGCATGTATCCCGTGCCACCCAACGTGCTCTAGAAGGTGTAAGTCAACTACCCTGGCCAGCAAGATCTCCGGATCTGTCCCCCATTGAGCATGTTTGGGACTGGATGAAGCGTCGTCTCACGCGGTCTGCACGTCCAGCACGAACGCTGGTCCAACTGAGGCGCCAGGTGGAAATGGCATGGCAAGCCGTTCCACAGGACTACATCCAGCATCTCTACGATCGTCTCCATGGGAGAATAGCAGCCTGCATTGCTGCGGAACTTGGATATACACTGTACTAGTGCCGACATTGTGCATGCTCTGTTGCCTGTGTCTATGTGCCTGTGGTTCTGTCAGTGTGATCATGTGATGTATCTGACCCCAGGAATGTGTCAATAAAGTTTCCCCTTCCTGGGACAATGAATTCACGGTGTTCTTATTTCAATTTCCAGGAGTGTATATGAGATTTTCTCTCGTTTAGACCAAGTTGGTGGAATCACAAATTCAAAATCGTTCCAGAAATCTAGCGGATGGATATGTTTATCTGGATCGAACTGCAAGAACTGCCGACACCCAATAATAGCGGCGTTTGCAGCTACAACTTGTTGCATATTACCATTACCAGAAGTTATTGAAGCTACTTTACTCTCAATGTTAGCAATGTTAGTACTAATATTTTCTACTCTCATTTAAACATTATCTACTCTTTGCACAATATGAGTAGTATCAGTTTTGATTGCGTCTATTTCTGCTTGACATTTGTTTACTTCTATATTAACATCTTTAAGCCTATCCGAGCACAGTTCAGATTCCGCCTCGATCTTTTCTGTTAACTTGTGCTCCAGCTTCGCATCTTCCATTTGGCAGTCTTTGCGAACCTCAGCTACTTCGGATTTTACTGTTTTATACATTTCAGAAAATTGTTGAGCAACCTTTTTCTTAATATCCTCATGGCTGTAATCAATTTTATAATTAAAACTGTCCAGATCCTCTTTCAACTTATTGCAGCCAGTCTTGAAGAAAATTTCTAATTCAGCTTTATTGGATTCTAATTTATTGTTCATTGCCTCAAACCTTTTATTAAAATTGGTTTTGCTGGCCACAAACTCATACTTTCATTCAGCATTACCGACTGACAATTTTGCATTACTGGCAGCTATTGCTTGTAACATAACATTTAAATCAATAGCCCCAGTATCTTTGGGTTGCTCACTAGCTGGCTTTTTATCACACTCTGGTGACGAAAAACTAGCTCCAGCACCAGAATCATCCAAACTAAATGAAACTTCTGATTCATTAGTCATACTAACTTCTTCTTCTTAAACTCTACCAACTCTAATGACTGTTTCGTTTTTAATTCATCAAATAAACTATCATCCAATAAATTAACAATTTCTGCTTTCTGTTTTACTACAGGAGGCTCTATTATTGAATCATTGCCCCTTCTCACACTACTGTCAGAAGACAATACTTCATATTTCACTTTAATATTATTATTTTCATGCATATTTACACTTGAATCATTGTCTGGATTTCCACTTCCCTCAATAGACATAGCTTCTGATTTACGTTTAACCTCAGTTTCTTTTGGCGGTTCCATCGCCGAAAGTCTTTTAGTGCAGGTTAGTAAAATTTTTAACAGCTTTTCACTTAACTTAGTTCCTTCTGCACGACGTATGGGGTTGCCGGCGCGGCGTACCAGGATTACTGATGTGACGCAGGGCGTTGAACAGCAGATGGCACTCCGACGGCTGTTGTGTGTTTGCGTGACCCGCAAATGCAGGTGCCGCTCCAGTTGCTCCGGCGGACGACTGCAGTGAGGCGAAAATGGCTTCTCACGATGCCGGCAGCGCCGCTAGACTCAGCGCCAGCTCCGTTAATCCAGATGCGTTGTTAATCCAATTGCGTCGTCCACATGCACACATAACACTATCACTGTTCTGTCACTCAGTTGCATTGCCGCATTTCACTCCCGAATCCGAATATTTAAAATCACTTTCACTTTTACTCAGTTTGATTTCCCGGCCGATGCACCATATGTGGGGTGGCGGGTGGAATTAATTGTAGTTATATAAAAATGTAATGTAACTGCAGTAAAGAATGCATTTCCCTGCCGTTTAACCATATGTGGGGCGGCTGGTTGGAATTAATTGCTGTTAATAATAAATGTTTTGTATTAATTATGCTGTCTTTTGCTGTTCTCAACACTGGCTCTCTAACTGCAATATTGGCAACCAGAAAGTGATTAGAAAAACGTGAAGCCTGTAATTAGAATTCCTAGTGCCCACCTCATCTGAGAAATAAACTTATAGCTATAGCTTATAGCTCTGAGGAATTTGGAGATTGTCTGGGATTCACAATCAAAAACGAACATGAAAAAAAAAACGTTCGATGTATTCTGAAAGTCACAGATGAAAAAAAAAGAAACCACACAATCCAACTACAAGAGCAGTTCAGAGTCTAATGCGCTGATACAACTACAACTGTTCAAATTAGATGTTTAAATGAACACTCGCCATAATTTGATGATAATGTTCATCAAATGCCACGCTAAATAATGGTAGAATGTTTGTCTCGCAGCGCCACGTGAAAATACGACATACGCAAACTGAAGGTAGATCATTAAAGTCATCCCAGAATTAACACTTCACTCGAAAATGATTTCATGGTTACGCGTATCCCGAGTAACTTAATACGGCATCCGAGGCAGTTTATAGCAATGATACCGACGCGACGCGACTCCCGACGCAGATGGTGTGCTATTCAGCGTCTGGAGAGAACTGGGGCCATCCTTCCTCGCGCAGCGTTCTTATACATAAAGCCATGGTGCGGACGGCTAAGGGAACGCCTGATCAAATCGGCTCTCCCAACTAGCCGCTGGGCTATTAATGCACCACTTTAAGTCATTGAATAAATCATAGCTTCTTTTGCTGACGGCCGATGAAGCTCTCAATTTAAATGTGCTTTGAGCGCACAGGTAAGTAATCATAATAAAAGTCTGACGTGGCTAAGTAAAATATTTTGGGCGACAGAATTAATTTAATTACACTACACGCAGTAGACAAGCTCTGAGCTTGCCCTTTAGAGAAACGCTATCGCTATAGTTGTATAGTTAACCAAACATACCCTACTGCATGGGAAAGAAGCATAATTTGACCCATCCCTAAGATCAAAAATCCGTAACTGCCTAGTGATTACCGACCAATTAGCATACTGACTGCTGTTTCCAAAGCACTTGAATATATTGTTCATGATCAAATCACTGAACACCTGCATGAATTCGGTCTATATGACAAATTTCAATCCAGTTTTTGTAAACATCACAGCACAAACACTGCTCTAATTAAAGTAACTGATGACCTGAAATATGCCATTGACAGCCGAAAGGCAACAATATTGACGCTACTAAACTATGGTAAATTGTTCGATCAATGAATGCCCACAGAGATTAAACTATCCAAAAAAGGGGAAAATCGTCGACTAAGGACGAAAGGAAACCAGGATAGAGCTTGAAACAGCAAAATGAACCAAGGAAAGATGTAGTGCAAGGGGTATATCACTCACCAGAAACAATCGCAAGGTAGAGTAAAATACTTTTAAAACCTCAAAGGTGATTTTCTCAGTTCATATGCTTACAAAAAGTTTCCTGGTGACTTTCTGTTTAACTCATGAATCGTAATTTTCAGAGGATACTCTGCTTGGATGGTCCACAACATACAATAGAATTTATGCTGAAGATAGAAAACTTTATTAATTTACGCATTTTTAATGGATGTACAAAATGGTACAGAAGCAGTTACGGAAGTCAATTCATAACAAAATAATATCCAGAATGTATGACTTGATGATTCTAGGGAATATCCTGCGTGTGTTTTAATGGAATAAATTCAGTTTTAGTAAGTGCATAATGTCTATGTGTTATCAAGTTAACAACATCAGAAACATTGATATTGTTGCAAGACTACAGTTTAAATATTAACTAAGACCTCTAAAAACTAGTTGTTTGTGCACCTGTCTGCCTTTCGTTGCCTTCACACTATAACCACGTAGAATTGCTTCTTATATGTTTTGAGAAACAAAAATTGGAATGTGTCCTCGATCTACTTACGGTTAACTGTAGGTACCCCCTAGTCGGCTATGCGTCTTGCGTACTCTGCCTGGATCTGCTCTCACTGAGTTACTTTCCGAAACATTAACTTTTGTGAGTGATCTAATATTTCCTCTGTATCCTTAGATGCTACCGACCCTTCATCCACATGTTCAGTTTGAGTATTCTGATTTGTCTTACCAATTACTGTAACTACTGGCTTAGGAAAAATAACCGCCTGGTGAGCACCAGTGTCCTCATAGACGGGAACTAGTTTTCCTGTCTCGGCCTACTACTGTTTCCTTTATTTGCATTATAGTTAACTGGCATCGCATTGCTTTCCGCACTATTGTTTACCTGCATAATTTTGTTCGAAAAAAATTACTATCATTTGGATGCCATTGTTGGTTCTGATAAATATTTCTCCAATTCTTACCTCTCTTAGGATGCCGAACACCTACTGTTCTGATGTTTACATTACCATTCCGCTCGTTCTTAAAATTACTACTAGTGTTATTACCATTTCTGTTATTACGTGCTTGCTCCTCATTGGCAGCAACACGCTCTACAAGTTCCAAATACTCAGTGGAACGATCAAGATTGTCTCTAGGGGCAGATATATTTCTAGTTTGCCAATACCAAGGCAGTTTGGCTTCAAGGCCTAGTATTATCATTTCAGGTTTCAGCTTTTCGGCCAAATGTGACAAACGTGTGATCCATGACCTGGCAAACTCTCTAATAGATTCCTTGCCTGCATTGAAGCGTTTTCTACTCCAAAATTCTCTCAACACTTCATTTTGCTTATTACTAGACCAATACTCATTAATGAAAGCTGTTTTAAATTCCGCTAATGTTTTACACTTCAACATAACATCAGCTGACCAACGCATGGCGTCACCTGCTAAATGGCTTCTAATACACTCCTGGAATTGGAAAAAAGAACACATTGACACCGGTGTGTCAGACCCACCATACTTGCTCCAGACACTGCGAGAGGGCTGTACAAGCAATGATCACACGCACGGCACAGCGGACACACCAGGAACCGCGGTGTTGGCCGTCGAATGGCGCTAGCTGCGCAGCATTTGTGCACCGCCGCCGTCAGTGTCAGCCAGTTTGCCGTGGCATACGGAGCTCCATCGCATCTTTAACACTGGTAGCATGCCGCGACAGCGTGGACGTGAACCGTATGTGCAGTTGACGGACTTTGAGCGAGGGCGTATAGTGGGCATGCGGGAGGCCGGGTGGACGTACCGCCGAATTGCTCAACACGTGGGGCGTGAGGTCTCCACAGTACATCGATGTTGTCGCCAGTGGTCGGCGGAAGGTGCACGTGCCCGTCGACCTGGGACCGAACCGCAGTGACGCACGGAAGCACGCCAAGACCGTAGGATCCTACGCAGTGCCGTAGGGGACCGCACCGCCACTTCCCAGCAAATTAGGGACACTGTTGCTCCTGGGGTATCGGCGAGGGCCATTCGCAACCGTCTCCATGAAGCTGGGCTACGGTCCCGCACACCGTTAGGCCGTCTTCCGCTCACGCCCCAACATCGTGCAGCCTGCCTCCAGTGGTGTCGCGACAGGCGAGAATGGAGGGACGAATGGAGACGTGTCGTCTTCAGCGATGAGAGTCGCTTCTGGCTTGGTGCCAATGATGGTCGTATCGTGTTTGGCGCCGTGCAGGTGAGCGCCACAATCAGGACTGCATACTACCGAGGCACACAGGGCCAACACCCGGCATCATGGTGTGGGGAGCGATCTCCTACACTGGCCGTACACCACTGGTGATCGTCGAGGGGACACTGAATAGTGCACGGTACATCCAAACCGTCATCGAACCCATCGTTCTACCATTCCTAGACCGGCAAGGGAACTTGCTCAGTTTGATTTCCCGGCCGATGCACCATATGTGGGGCGGCGGGTGGAATTAATTGTAGTTATATAAAAATGTAATGTAACTGCAGTAAAGAATGCATTTCCCTGCCGTTTAACCATATGTGGGGCGGCTGGTTGGCATTAATTGCTGTTAATAATAAATGTTTTGTATTAATTATGCTGTCTTTTGCCGTTCTCAACACTGGCTCTCTAACTGCAATATTGGCAACCAGAAAGTGATTAGCAAAACGTGAAGCCTGTAATTAGAATTCCTAGTGCCCACCTCATCTGAGATATAAACTTATAGCTATAGCTTATAGCTCTGAGGAATTTGGAGATTGTCTGGGATTCACAATCAAAAACGAACATGAAAAAAAAAACGTTCGATGTATTCTGAAAGTCACAGATGAAAAAAAAAGAAACCACACAATCCAACTACAAGAGCAGTTCAGAGTCTAATGCGCTGATACAACTACAACTGTTCAAATTAGATGTTTAAATGAACACTCGCCATAATTTGATGATAATGTTCATCAAATGCCACGCTAAATAATGGTAGAATGTTTGTCTCGCAGCGCCACGTGAAAATACGACATACGCAAACTGAAGGTAGGTCATTAAAGTCATCCCAGAATTAACACTTCACTCGAAAATGATTTCATGGTTACGCGTATCCCGAGTAACTTAATACGGCATCCGAGGCTGTTTATAGCAATGATACCGACGCGACGCGACTCCCGACGCAGATGGTGTGCTATTCAGCGTCTGGAGAGAACTGGGGCCATCCTTCCTCGCGCAGCGTTCTTATACATAAAGCCATGGTGCGGACGGCTAAGGGAACGCCTGATCAAATCGGCTCTCCCAACTAGCCGCTGGGCTATTAATACACCACTTTAAGTCGTTGAATAAATCATAGCTTCTTTTGCTGACGGCCGATGAAGCTCTCAATTTAAATGTGCTTTGAGCGCACAGGTAAGTAATCATAATAAAAGTCTGACGTGGCTAAGTAAAATATTTTGGGCGACAGAATTAATTTAATTACACTACACGCAGTAGACGAGCTCTGAGCTTGCCCTTTAGAGAAACGCTATCGCTATAGTTTTATAGTTATTCATTTGAAATTATTCACATCTTTGTGATTATAGCGGATCTCCATTCTACTTAAATTTAAACATCCTAGCCTTATTTATTGGCCTACTTAATCTACCTTGCTTCCTTAATTTTTAAGACAAAACCCAGAAAATTATGAATTTACACTAAAATTTTAACTTGTGAGATCCAAAGTACTGTTCCTATTAAATTATTGTGAAAAAGGAATCTAAATATAATTTTTTAAGTCTCTAGCTCTTTTCTGTTGCGCCAATGATTTTTACAGAAAAACGTCCAAATTTTGAAAATGGTTAAAGTAATTGAACTGTCATTCAACACATATTGATTTAGTATTACTCCTGACATGCTAGATCCGTTTCAGGTTATTTACTTGATTTTTAAAGTATTGCGCAACATTCATGACGTCAGAGCCAGTTACAGCGGACTAGGCTGTCACACAATGGAAAGACTGATGAGAATTTTATAACGCATGAGTAGGCTGCTTCCCACCAGAGTGCTTACACGAGCTGGCGTTTCAAGTCCTGTGGAAATACGTTCCGAAACTTTTTGAGAGCATAGAGACAAGTGGACGTGTTCCGGCACACACTGACTGTATTCTCCGCCCAGTTGAGATGCTCATCCAAAATTACACCCAAGTTCTTATGTGCTTTCTGATTCGGTATTGGAATACCGTCGAGCAGGATAGGAGGCAGTCGTTCGCGGAAATCTGAACTTATTAATTTCTGATGGGCTGTTAATATTACTTGTGTCTTTTTTGCATTTAGCTTATGCCCCAGGTTTTTCGCCTATGTCACTACTGAAGACAGATCATCATTCATCTGAGCGACTGCAGTGTTTACATCTTCAGGTCTGTCGCTCAGGTAGAGCTGGAGGTCGTCGGCATAGAAATGATATTTACAGGAGGACAGAACCGACGAAATATCGTTGACATACAAGGAAAACAAAAGTGGTGCTAAGACTGTTCCTTGTGGCACTCCCGAGGAGACATGTTTCCAGGAAGATTTTTCATTTACTCGGACAACACATTGCTGTCTGTCATTTAAGTAGCTTTCAAACCATTTCATTGCACTATCTGAGAAATTAATCAGTTGCATTTTTCTGAGCAATATGTCAAAGTTAAGAGTGTCAAAAGCTTTGCTGAAATTTAGTAGCGTCAATATTGTTGCCTTTCGGCTGTCAATGGCATATTTCAGGTCATCAGTTACTTTAATTAGAGCAGTGTTTGTGCTGTGATGTTTACAGAAACTGGATTGAAATTTGTCATATAGGCTGAATTCATGCAGGTGTTCAGTGATTTGATCATGAACAATATATTCAAGTGCTTTGGAAACAGCAGTCAGTATGCTAATTGGTCGGTAATCACTAGGCAGTTACGGATTTTTGATCTTAGGGATGGGTCGAATTATGCTTCTTTCCCATGCAGTGGGGTATATTTGGTTCACGAGAGATGAATTAAATATGTCAGTTAAGACAGGTACTAAGATATCATCAACATTCTTAATCATGGTTATACTGATACTTTCATTACCTATCGCATCAGAAGAGATTCTCATTATTGCTTTTCTTGCCTATTTATTGTTATGTGTTTTAGATGGATGGTATCATTGTTAGTTATACATTTGGGAGATTCTTGTGGACATGAAAAGCAGTTTCCGATTTTGCCTTTCCGACCCCCAAGCTACGGAGGTTCTTCCATAGAGTCGTGAGCGTCAGATCGCTGCATACAAGGGAGCGAGCATGCCTGATTCTAGCATTGCGAATGCTTTGTTTCACACTGTTCCGTTGCTTTATATATTCTTCGAAACGTTCGGATTTCGGATCTGCCTTGTAACGTCAGTGGGCAGCATCCCTATTATTCATCATCTGACGTAATTCAGCTGTGAGTCATGGAGCAGGAGATTTTCTTACACGGATTGTGCGTAAAGGTGCATGTTTGTCATAGAGGGCAGGCAGTTTATCACCAAGTTCATTAATTTTGCCATCGATTGTAGGTTCTCTGATTATTTGATGCCGTGAGATTTCTGAGCAATCAGCTGTTAGAGCGTCAAGATGAATACGTTTTATGTTCCTTCAAGTTATGTAACGCGATTTGATCTTTGGGGGCTGCACAGAGTAGGCCAGGAATATTACATAATGTGCTGAGAGGCCTGGGGCAGAGGTCTGACCAACATCTCTTACTTTGTCAGTCTGTTTCGTTGCGATTACGTCTATAAGAGTGTGACTGTGCGCCGTATGGTGTGTAGGTTGTAATGGAAGAATTTTCATGCTATTGCAACTAAACCGGATTGCGGAGGGAGTGTCTCTTAGCAGGTCTATGTTCAAGTCACCCATTAGGATAACATGTTCGTATTGACACTGAAATACATGTAATTCCGACTGAAAGAAATTCATTGAGCTTATTTTTTTATTTTATATCCAAAGAATAAGCATGATAGTGGTGCTGTAATTACTTCCAGTGATGGAGTGGATGGTAGGTTAAAAGGGGTTGCGGGACTTAAAATACGTGTGTGTCAAACTATGGTAAATTGCTCGATCAATGAATGCCCACAGAGATTAAACTATCCAAAAAAGGGGAAAATCGTCGACCAAGGACGAAAGGAAACCAGGATAGAGCTTGAAACAGCAAAATGAACCAAGGAAAGATGTAGAGCAAGGGGTATATCACTCACCAGAAACAATCGCAAGGTAGAGTAAAATACTTTTAAAACTTCAAAGGTGATTTTCTCAGTTCATATGCTTACAAAAAGTTTCCTGGTGACTTTCTGTTTAACTCATGAATCGTAATTTTCAGAGGATACTCTGCTTGGATGGTCCACAACATACAATAGAATTTATGCTGAAGATAGAAAACTTTATTAATTTACGCATTCTTAATGGATGTACAAAATGGTACAAAAGCAGTTACGAAAGTCAATTAATTATAAAATAATATCCAGAATGTATGACTTGATGATTCTAGGGAATATCCTGCGTGTGTTTTAATGGAATAAATTCAGTTTTAGTAAGTGCATAATGTCTATGTGTTATCAAGTTATCAACATCAGAAACATTGATATTGTTGCAAGGCTGCAGTTTAAATATTAACTAAGAACTCTAAAAACCAGTTGTTTATCCATCTGTCTGTCTTTTCGTTGCCTTCACACTATAACCACGTAGAGTTGTTTCTTATATGTTTTGAGAAACAAAAATTGGAATGTGTCCTCGATCTACTTAAGGTTAACTGTAGGTACCCCCTAGTCGACTATGCATCTTGCGTACTCTGCCTGGATCTGCTCTCACTGAGCTATTTTCCGAAACATTAACCTTACAGCTGGGTTATCTGAGATAGACATAAAACTGACAATATCGTCCCTGCCACTCAACCACAGTTTCGAAATAAAAATAGTTTTATTTCAAGTGAATAAAAAAAAGTAGTTTAAAAGAAAATTTCGTATAAATAACCAACGTGAGTAAAAATTAGAAACTTTTATGCAAATCAAACTTAATATTCAAAAATATTTAATGCGTATTTACTCATTTGTCTCTGTTAACAGTTTGTCCTCATTCTGAAGACTGGTTTAATGCATCTCTTCATGCTACTGTATCCTGTGGAAGCTTCTTTATCTCCGAGTAACTACTCCAACCTACATCCTTCTCAATCTGCTTACTGCATTCATCTCTTGGTCTCTCTCTACGATTTTTCCCTCCACGCTTCTCTCCAGTACTAAGTTAGTGATCCCTTGATGCCTCAGAATGTGTCCTACAAACTAATTCCTTCTTCTAGTCAGGCTGTGCCACAAATTTCTTTCCTCCCCGATCGAATTCAGTACCTCCTAATTAGTTACGTGATCTATCCATCTAATTTTCAGCATTATTCTGCGGACCACATTTCCAAAGCTTCTAGTCTCATCTTCTCAAAACTGTTTATCGTCCATATTTCACTTCTATTCATTTCTATATTCCATACAAATACTTTCCGAAAAGATTTTCTGACACTTAAATCCAAACTCGATGTTAAGAAATCTCTCTTCCCCAGAAGTGCTTTTCTTGTCATAACCAGTTTACAGTTCATATCCTCTACTTCGACCATGATCAGTTATTTTTGTTGGGTCTTGCCCACTCATCTCACGTAGGGTGTCTAAGGGATGCTGCATTCTCGGAATGCTATACAGTTCAAGCAAATAACATTGCAGTTTTGTTTCAATAAAGCAGATTTATTATACTTAACTTGTATTTACAAGGTTCTGCAAGCGATGGGCGCCTTGCAACCAAGTCAGAGTTCATGCAAGTTCGTCACAGAGTTTAGGGATCACTAATAACTGAACTCGTAGCACTCTCGGCTAAGCCGCGCTAATGCTGTCTACTAACGTCCGCTACTGAACACTACTGTATATATACTGAGCCGATCTCAGCGGCCGAAGCTGGCAGGAGCGGCTCTTGTATTCACTTCGGCTTGAGGACGTTGCTGTCGTGGTGCGATCCTGTTACGCGCACCATTGGCCGACGTCGTTTCACAACCTTCTCTGGTCTTGCGTTCTTTGTCTTCGTTCCGGCCCTTGTGATTGCGACAGAACAATTTTTCTGCGCAAATAGCCAAACTCGTCTACTACTTTAAGTGCCTCATTTCCTATTCTAATTGCCTGCATTACCCGATTTAATTCGACTACATTCCATTATTCTCGTTTGTTTTTGTTTATGTTCATCTTATATCGTACTGTAAAGATGCTGCTCTTCCAAGTCTCTAACAGAATTTCAATGTCATTGGCAAATCCTTATTTCGTCTCTTTGGACTTTGATTCCTACTCCTAAATTTTCTTTTGTTTCCTTTAATACATGCTCAATACACAGATTGAACAACATCGAAGATAGGCTACAACCCCGTCTCATTCGCTTTTCAATCAATGCTTCCCTTTCATACCTCTCGAATATAATAAGTGCCTTCTGGTTTCTGTGGCAACGGCCTTGCCGCAGTGGATACACCGGTTCCCGTGAGATCACCGAAGTTAAGCACTGTCGGGCGTGGGCGGCGCTTGGATGGGTGACCATCCAGCCGCCATGCGCTGTTGCCATTTTTCGGGGTGCACTCAGCCTCGTGATGCCAATTGAGGAGCTACTCGACCGAATAGTAGCGGCTCCGGTCAAAGAAAACCATCAAACGTCCGGGAGAGCGGTGTGCTGACCACACGCCCCTCCTATCCGCATCCTCACCTGAGGATGACACGGCGGCCGGATGGTCCCGGTGGGCCACTTGTGGCCTGAAGACGGAGTGCTTCTGGTTTCTGTACAAATAGTAAATAGCCTTGTGGTTCCTATATTTTATCCCTGCATCTTTAGAATTTGAAAGGGAGTATTCCAGGCAACACTGTCAAAACATTTCTCTAAGTTTACAAATGTTATAAACATAAGTTTGCCTTTGCTCTATGAGAAGTTGTACGGTCAGTACTGCCTCGCGTGTTCCTAAATTTCTCTGGCATCCAAACTGATCTTCCCCAAAGTCGGCTTCAACTAGTTTCTCCATTCTTCTGTAAAAAATTCGTGTTAATATTATCCAGTCGTGACTTATGAAATTGGTAATTCGGCAGTTTTCATACCTGTCAGGAATTGCTTTGGAATTGGAATTATTATATCCTTGTTGAAGTCTGAGGGCATTTCACCTGTCTCATGCACCTTGCTCACCAGGTGGAAGAGTTTTGTTAAGGGTGGTTCTCTCAAGGTTACCAGTAGTTTGAATGTTGTCTGCTCCAGGGTCCTTGTTTCGATTTAGGTCTTTCATTGTTCTGTCAAATTCTTCACGCAGAATCATATCTTTCTCCTCATCTTTATCTTTGTCCACTTCGATTTCCATAATACAGCCCTCAGTTACATCTCCCTTGTACAGACTATCTGTATACTACTTCCATCTTTCTGCTTTTCCATCTTTACTTGGGACTGGTTTTCCACTCCTGCTTGGACATTTCTCACATTCTGCCAATATCATTCTTTAGGCCTTTGTATTCCCCCTCAACTGCTTCATTTACTGCATTTTCATAATTTCTCATTTCATAAATTATATTGTATTAGCCAAGGATTTCTACTAGCGCTTCCGTTTTTACTTTCTTGATCCTTTGCTGCCTTCACTATTTCATCTTCGAAATATGCCCATTCTTCTTTTACCGTATTCCATTTCCTAATGCTCCCTCTGAAACTCTCTACAACTTCTGATCCTTTTTCAGTTTATCCAGCTCTCATCTCACTAAAATCCTTTTTCCCTTTGAAGTTTCTTCTGTTTTAATCTACAGTTCATAATAAATAAATTGGGGTCAGAGTCTACATATGCCTCTGGAAATATTACAATTTAAAACCTGGTTCAGAAATCTCTGTCTTACCTTTATGTATTCAATCTGAAACATTCCGGTGTCTCCGGGTGTCTTCTATATATACAGCCTTCTTTCATGATCGTTAAACCACGTGTTAGCTATGATTAAATTATGCTCTATACAAATTTCTGCCGAGCGGTTTACTCTCTCATTCGCTTCGCTCAGTCCATATTCACCCACTATTTTGCCTTCTCTTCCTTTTCCTGCTATCGAAATGCTGTTTACCATGACTATTAAGTTTTCATCTCCTTCAACTACGTGAATTATTTCTATTATCTCATCATACATTTCTTCAGTGTCTTTTGGATGTGGGTTTCATGTCTGTCTTGCCTACAATAATGCGTTCACTACGCCGTTAATAGTAGCTTATACACGTTCCTGTTCTTTTCATCTTTACTAAACCTAAATATGCCCCCATTTGATTTTGTATTTAAAATCTTATATTTACCTGACCGGAAGTCTTGTTCCTCCTGCCACCGAACTTCACTAACGTCCACTATATCTAACTTTAACAAATCTATTTCGCGTTTTAAATTTTCTAATCTATCTGCCCTATTAAGGGATCTGATGACATTCCATGCTCCGATCCATAGAACGCGAGTTTTGCTTAGTAGAGTTATTATGAACAGAAAGGAGAGACCAACAGTCTCTAGGAGTAACATAGTTCGTCTCGCGTTGTCAATGAAACCGGCAGAACTGAAGTTTGCTCCTGGCGCCGAACTGCTTGCTTGTATTTACAGTATTTTATCTAGCCATCTTCAGAAGAGTTGAAAACTTATGTCCTTCCGTTTTGCAGGAAGGAGCCACATTTTCCTCAATTTTATAGCTTTCGTGTAAATATCTCTTCAACTTATATGTTACAGTAGAGCCATCATCGATACCTGTGCAAAAAAGCGAACTACTTTACTTTCGTGGGCAGAATTGGGAAAAGGAAATACCTCTTTGTGTTCGCACATACCTCTTCACCATTGCTGCTTCACAGTTTCGCCTGGCGAAGTTAACAGCTCATATGACTGACTCAGGGAAACATCGAAAGAGGGTATTGCGGCAACAGGTATTCATCATGCTAAAATTTCAAAAATCACAGCACCGACATAGCTTGTGGAGGTGCAGATGTGACGGGAAATCTGGGGTGGATGGTGTCGTTGTTATCCAATATTTTCGTCCGACACCTGCGTCCTGTTATGATTTGGAAGCTAGTAGCGCTGCCATTTCAGAAACACTAGACTGCTAGGCTTGCACATATTGTGTTGTCTCGTAAGTTCCTTCGCTTTTGTTACATTGTGATCACAAAGAACGCCTGGGAGCACACCTCCCCGCAGGACAGCTACGACAGTGTGATTGCAGGCCTGCCTTCTTAGACATTTCACACACAAAGCTGCGCACAATATACACTAATGAGCCAAAGCGTTATGACCACATGTTTCATAGCTTATTTGTTCGTCTTTGAAACGATATACATGACAGATTCTTCGTATCATATAGCCGACAGTTTGTTGGTAGGTTTGTGGAGGTATGTGGTATTAGATGTGTATGCATGGGTGATGGCGCCCGATAGCCCCCCAGATGGGTTGCGTAGGGTTTAACTCGGACGAATTTGCTCGCCAAGACATCAACATAAGTTCACTGCAATGCTTCTCAAACCACTGTAGCACGTTTATGGCTCCGACACAGGGACAATTACACAGATGAAAAATGACATCGCCGTCGGGTAAGACATCAAGCATGACGGGATGCCGGGAGTTCGCAGCTCTCAGCATGTCTTGGATCACTACCACAGGTCCCATGCAACGCAGGTGAACGTCTCCAATAGCACCATTCTGTTCCCACCAGCCTGAGTCCATGGCGCGCTGCACGTTTCAAACCGCCGTTCATCTGGATGACGGCCTTTGTGGAGACGATCATCGACCTAATATAGGAAAAATGTTATTCACCCCAAGAGCCTATACATTGTTATTGATGGACGGTGAAATCCCGATGATCCTATGCCCACAGCAATCGTAACTGACGATGTTGTTTGGTCAACATATGAACCCAAAAGGAGTGGTCTGCTGTGGAGCACCATGTTCAACTACGTACGATGAACCGTGGGCTCCAAAACATCTGTGCATGCATCAGTATTGTGGTCTTTTCCGAGAGATGCCACAGATCCCAATCTGTCCTACTTTACAAACCAGACAAGCCTCCGAACCACACATTCTGCGATGAGTCTTTATCTACATCTACATCTACATCCACACTCCGCAAGCCACCTGACGGTGTGTGGCGGAGGGTACCTTGAGTACTTCTATCGGTTCTCCCTTCTATTCCAGTCTCGTATTTTTCGTGGAAAGAAGGATTGTCGGTATGCCTCTGTGTGGGCTCTAATCTCTCTGATTTTATCATCATGGTCCCTTCGTGAGATATACGTAGGAGGGAGCAATATGCTGCTTCACTCTTCGGTGGAGGTATGTTCTCGAAACTTCAACAAGAGCCCCTACCGAGCTACTGAGCGTCTCTCCTGCAGAGTCTTCCACTGGAGTTTATCTATCATCTCCGTAACGCTTTCGCGATTACTAAATGATCCTTTAACGAAGCGCGCTGCTCTCCGTTGGATCTTCTCTATCTCTTCTATCAACCCTATCTGGCACGGATCCCAGACTGCTGAGCAGTATTCAAGCAGTGGGTGAACAAGCGTTCTGTAACATACTTTCTTTGTTTTCGGATTGCATTTCCTTAGGATTCTTCCAATGAATCTCAATCTGGCATCTCCTTTACCGACGATCAACTTTATACGATCACTCCATTTTAAATCACTCCTAATGCGTACTCCCAGATAATTTATGGAATTAACTGCTTCCAGTTGCTGACCTGCTATATTGTAGCTAAATGATAAAGGAACTTTCTTTCTACGTATTCGCAGCACATTACACTTGTCTACATTGAGATTCAATTGCCATTCCCTGCACCATGCGTCATTTCGCTCCAGATTCTCCTGCGTTTCAGTATAATTTTCCATTGTTACAAGCTCTCGATATACCAAGCATCATCCGCAAAAAGCCTTAGCGAACTTCCGATGTCATCCACAATGTCAAATATATATATTGTGAATAGCAACGGATCTACGACGCTCCCCTGCGGCACACCTAAAATCACTCTTACTTCGGAAGACTTCTCTCCATTGAGAATGACATGCTGCGTTATGTTATCTAGGAACTCTTCAATCCAATCACACAATTGGTCTGATAGTCCATATTCTCTTACTTTGTTCATTAAACGACTGTGGGGAACTGTATCGAACGCCTTGTGGAAGTCATGAAACACGGCATCTACCTGTGAATCCGTGTCTATGGCCCTTTGAGTCTCGTGGACGAATAGCACGAGCTGGGTATCGCACGACCGTCTTTTTCGAAACCCGTGCTGATTCCTACAGATTAGATTTCTTGTCTCCAGAAAAGTCATTATAGTCCAAAACAATACGTGTTCCAAAATTCTACAACTGATCGACGTTAGAGATATAGGTCTATAGTTCTGCACACCTGTTGGACGTCCCTTCTTGAAAAACGGGGATGACCTGTGCCCTTTTCCAATCCTTTGGAACGGTACGCTCTTCTAGAGACCTACGGTACACCGCTGCAAGAAGGGGGGCAAGTTCCTTCGCGTACTCCGTGTAAAATAGAACTGGTATCCCATCAGGTCCAGCGGCCTTTCCTCTTTTAAGCGATTTCAATTGTTTCTCTATCCCTCTGTCGTCTATTTCGATATCTACCATTTTGTCATCTGTGCGACAATCTAGAGAAGGAACTACAGTGCAGTCCTCCTCTGTCCGCAGCTCGTTGTCGTCCGGTAGCGTTCTCGCTTCCCACGCCCGGGTTCCCGGGTTCGATTCCCGGCGGGGTCAGGGATTTTCTCTGCCTCGTGATGAATGGGTGTTGTGTGATGTCTTTAGGTTAGTTAGTTTTAAGTAGTTCTAAGTTCTAGGGGACTGATGACCATAGATGTTAAGTCCCATAGTGCTCAGAGCCATTTGAACCAGTCTTCCTCTGTGAAACAGCTTTGGAAAAAGGCATTTAGTATTTCGGCCTTTGTTCTGTCATCCTCTGTTTCAGTACCATCCTGGTCACAGAGAGTCTGGACAATTTATTTTGATCCACCTACCGGTTTGACATAAGACCAGAATTTCTTATGATTTTCGGCCATGTCAGTACATTGAACTTTACTTTCGAATTCATTGAACGCCTCTCGCGTAGCCCTCCTCACATTACATTTCGCTTCGCGTATTTTTTGTTTGTCTGTAAGGCTTTGGCTATGTTTATGTTTGCTGTGAAATTCCCTTTGCTTTCGCAGCAGTTTTCTAACTCGGTTGTTGTGGCTCTTTTCCATCTCATACGATCTTACTTGGCACATACTCATCTAACGCATATTGTACGATGGTTTTGAACTTTGTCCACTCATCCTCAACACTATCTGTACTTGAGAAAAACTTTTGTGTTGAGCCGTCAGGTACTCTGAAATCTGCTTTTTGTCACTTCTGCTAAACAGAAAAATCTTCCTACCTTTTTTTAATATTTCTATTTACTGCTGAAATCATAGTTGGCGTAACCGCTTTATGATCGCTGATTTCCTGTTCCTCGTAACTGTTTCAAATAGTTCCGGTCTGTTTGTCACCAGAAGGTCTAATATGTAATCGCCACGAGTCGGTTCTCTGTTTAACTGCTCAAGGGTAGTTTTCAGATAACGCACTTGTGGGTGCTGTTTGCGAGAGGGCTGTGTCGCTGTGACCGGGTTGGGAAGTCGCTGTTGAGTAGCGCCGCCATGTATGATGACAGGTAATGGCGACGCGCTTGCTGCAGTGTAGCCTGGAGCTCAGCTGCTTGGATAGCGGATGTAAGGGAACTCCCTGTCATTGCAGAACTTTGTTTAGCAGTGGCCACAGTAGAAGCCATGTCGTTCATGAGCCATCGGTGCTGGTGCACGCCGATATGTCGCCTCCAACTATACCCTGTGTCCGACGCCTTGGTAATAGCTTTGGCCTTTGGAATTATTCAAATGGTGAGCGTCTCGTCTTTTTAGTACAACTCCGAGGGTACAGAATTACGTTAGGCCTACGCGACTGCTTACACACGGTGTCAATATCTGCAAGCTGTTTGTCATTTGGCTTGGGTTTGTTCGAAACCGAACCCTTATATTATTGACTCCCAATGTGTGTGTGTGTGTGTGTGTGTGTTAAGATAATTATTTTACCTTGGAAAGGGGCACTTATTTGTTGAAAGTGTTTCAAGAAACATAATCAATACCTTCACTACCGTATATTAAATGTTATTTCTGACGTAACTTAAAGATCCCAGAGCCAGATTACGATTCATAATATGGCACAGTCTGTTGTGCGTTGCACTAAGTTATAGAAAACTGCATGTATGTATTTAGATTTGTAGAACCGTTGGTTTTCATTTATAAACTTATTTACGCTTTTCCTAATACCACTAGTAGTTTTGACCTGGAGACTGAAGGTAAACTCACATGTATGGTTATGAAGTGGGTTCAGCTAACTATGACAGTTAAAGAGCGAAAGTTGTATTCAGCTTAGATACTCTGGTGTAACAGTATTTCCTTTCCTTTCTTAAGTGTAACGGCTTAACTGTGTCTCCCCTTTTGGCTTGTAATTAGTATAACTTCTGTAAGTTGTAGAGTACATCTAATCTGGCCTGTTGGTAGACACTGTGGCCGGTGTTGTTTCCACCAGAATAGTCGTGACGGCCTACTTGCTATTGGAGGGCACACTATAAGGCGTGCACTACTATAAAAATTTAGTATTTTATTAGTTTTACTTTTATCAGTTTTTTTTTAAATAATTGTTAAGATGGTGCGCTGGTTTCTCTTAGATATTATAATTTTTTTCTCCCTCCGTACCGAACTGGATGAAATAGATAAAATTCTAAAGGAAATGTTAACTGAGAAAATCAAATTAAACATGGTGCCTTATTAGGCTGAAATAAATTCATGTGATAAATTTCTCTCCTTCATTAATGTATTTGAAGCATGTTAGTGAGTGGTGGCCCTTCTGGCTGGCTCTTGTAATTAAATCAATGATTTGCTAATTGATTAACTTGCTACAATTAATTTGAGTTTATGTTTCAGTTGTCAAGGGTTTATGCAGCAGCTTACTGTCAGTTTGGTTGACATTCTTTGAATCATCTATCCTGCATTTTCGATATATTTATGTTAATGTTAAATTTTTTGGAGGACCCTATCCTTGAGTATGTGCCGATTATAGTTAACCTTACGGAAATTTATACATTTTGTCCCCAGTGTAGGTTTTTAATGCTGTGATTTTAAAAATAAAGTTTTAAATACATTTTGTATCCTCAATTTGTGTTACTCCTGCCACATCAGCAGCTTGTGTGTCCTGCAATCACTTTTCAATGGTAGCAGAGCGTTGTTGCAGTTTACTGGGTTGAGGATTCGGATTGCACTCTGGTGGTAGCATAGTGTTCTATATTTTAGTAGTGTTTTGTTGGTGATAAACTTCTATTTATTTTGGCTGTAATTCTTTGATTGTATGTCGTACTGTATAGTGATTGTTTGTTTCAGCATGGATTTCTATTGTTCAGAAAGTTCATCTGTGTAGCAAGCGTCAGGAAACGTTGCTTGCAGTACGTCTGCACAAATGTAAACAAACGAGGAAAGCAGCGTATCGAAACTCTGTCAGCCTCTGGGTGCCGCCTTGTCTATCCCTGTAAATACTTCTGCCGAAGTAGTGGGAGAGGTGAGTGAAGCCATACAATTTCGTAAAAATCTATTGGATTATCCTCAGGGCGATGTATCAGGCCTTGATGTTGTTCCTCCATCACGTAGGCAAGTGTGCCGAGTGCAATCGTTGCTACGCCATCTCGCCAGTCGGATTCGTGACATGCTCATCTCAGTAAAGATCGCTGTCTGCTATTTGAAGTACAGCTGTTGCAGGATGAGATTACCATTAAGTTGACGAGATGATGAGCAGGTGGTTGAGGTTAATAACGGGACAGTCAACAGGGAACCAGAAATTAACAGCGCCTTTTCTAAGCTGACATTACTAAGGGAGTGTCATGTTTAGCACTACGCAATACTGAGCAATTAATGGAGACGTTATGGTTATTGGTCAAGCTACACGAACAGTATAAATTATTGCATGCTAGTCATAGGACAGTTTCGCATTTAACTGTGTAAGTAGTCTGTTTAGGTTTTTATGTTGGTGACGCCACGTAGCGCTCTGTATGTAAACCACTGACTGCGCTGCGTGCAGTCTGTGGCTGGTTGGACTCGTTGTTGAAATATTCGCTTGTGTAGTGTTTAGGGCAGTTGGATGTGAGCTGCGCGTAGCGTTGTGCAGTTTGAGGTGAGTCGCCAGCAGTGGTGGATGTGGAGAGAGAGATGCTAGAATTTTGAGAGGTTACTATAAGCGGACGATCTGGACGTGTGTCCGCCAGAAAAAGGAAATTTGTAAAGATTGATGTCATGAATTGATAGATATCACAATTGTGGCGTCCCCTTAGAAAAATTATGAATGACTGGGCTGGTAAGCTCCTACGTTATTTGATACAAAGACAGCTGAGTAAAACTGAACGTACTCAGACAGTTTTCTCTTTGCTTGTTCTGATCATCACTAAACTAACACACAATATTTTATCTAGCGCAACGCAATCTGACTTTCGATAATCCTTACAAACAATGGCCCTTACTAACAATAACCTATACCTTTTATAAGTCACTTACCTCACAAAAATCTTCGTTACTCGAACTACTGCAATACAGCGAGCGCCAGTACTGCCAGCTAAACAAAAATTGTAACTACTGATAGGCATAGTTAGCAAATGAAAGATTTTGATAGAGAACAAACAATGTATTTACCTTAATAATGTTCCAAAGGCATCATATATATGACATCCATCTTCACAACTTTTCCTTTTTCTGGTGGACACACGTCCAGATCGTCCGCTTATAGTGTCAAAACTCTGGCATCTCTCTCTCCACATCCACCACTGCTGGAGGCTCACCACCAGCTGCGCAACTCTACGCGCTGTTCACATCCAACTGCCCAGCTCTACACAAGCCAATATTTCAACAATGAATCCAACCAGCCACAGACTGCACACAGCACAGTGATATTCTTGAAGAGTGCTATGTGGCGTTACCAACATAAAAAGCTAAACAGCCTACTTACAACTGATGAATTGGCAGTGGGCCGTTTAGGAAGGATTATTCCCGAAGCTTTAGAAGTCAATGCCACGTTTTGGGATTTCCGCTAGGTGCTACTGAGTAAATGTATGGGCTCATGTGAGTTCAAGGATTTGAGGCAAAAATTTTTTTAACGATTACAGGTGTAAAATGAGACGCTGGCTCATTATCTTAGTGTTGAGATTACCAAAGAACAGGCAGTGGCTAATATCCTGGAAGGCATGAGAGCAGAGGACAGAAAAAGAAACAAGTATGCTCCGCTGATTTAAACAAGCTTTTGGTTAGGATTGAGAGTATTCGATATAATGACCATAAGCTGAAGGAGAGTTAAATCTTAGCAATAGCCGGTTCGTCTCTAATAATACATGCAAACGCAAGAATAACCAGTCACGACTGTGAGACCTGAGTTTCTTCTGGCGTATACAACTTTCAAATAACTTCCGGGAATTCAGCCAGGTAACACTTTCAGCGACCGCAGATATTTCGGCGGGAGAACACCCCGCCATTTGGTCAGGGGTATGTGCTATCATTGCAGCAGGCCTGGCCATTTTGTTAGAGAATGTGCTGTCACCAAATATACGCGTAGGGACAGCTGACACAAACAGCAAAGGGGCGGCGCTGCGTAACGCAGGCAGTTCCCTCCAGGCTGTCAAATTATGCTTGCAGCAAACAGCGGGTGCCCGCCCTACGCACGCACAATGTTAGGAAAAGAAACGGTACGTGGCCACTGGATTCTGGAAGTAATATATCTCTATTAGAATACAACTGGTACATGCGTTATAAGCAGTTGGCCCGATTGCCTGAATTAAAGGCGTCTATTCAAATATTTCACTCAGCAGACGGGAAACCGCTTATTGGCATTGGTAAGACTTGATTCAAATTGAGTCTACAGGGTTTCTCGTGACCACTGGAGTGCCTGAGCACCAGTTAATTAAAAGTCTAGTGGCGAAATTAATTTTATACTATTTCTTGCAGTCGACTCAGTGTGTGCTGAATTATACAGGCGATGAATTTTATTTTAGATTGACACTCACGCGTAGGGTTATGTTTTGCACTCATGGTATGGGAAAAGTGGCGTGCAGGTTCAACGCTCAGGAGGTGGGGGTAATTGTAGGATGTTTACCAGAAGATCATGCTCGACAGATAATAGAGGCATTGGACGGATTCTCTGAACTGTTGACATATTAGTTGAGGGGGTTACTAATAAAATTGAGTATTGGATCCAACTTGTGGATCAGTAACCGATTGTCGCCGCCCAAAATGAAACACTTGCGAAAAATTATTGATCGGTTGCTGGCGGAGGGAGAAATGCGATCCGCGCCCTCGCCATACGCTGCGCCAATACTTCTTGTTGCTAAACTACATGGGGAAGTGTTTAGACCCGTGGTGGACTACCGAGCGTTGAATCAGAACGTGGTGCTCGAATCAGGCTGGCGCCAATGATTTTACCGCCTTGGATTTAAACAATCTTACTATCAGTTGCTGCTAGCTGAAGAGTCCAAACAAGTAACGGCGTTTTGCACCGATTTTCGAATTCAATAGGGTCCCTTTTGGCTTGGCCACAGGAGCGGCGGTATTGTCACGGTTTCTGCATTCGGTATTGAGAGGCTTCAAGTTATAGTTTGTCTATAACTATGTGGACGACGTGGTCGAATGAAGTAGCAGCTTTGTGGAACATCTGGGTCAGATGTTCCAGCCCCTCATGGAAGCAGGGCTCACGGTTAAACCTATGAAGGTGAACCTGTTTCGTGAAAAGATTTTAGTTTTGGGATACTTCGTGTCGAGGAATGGGACCGCTATTGACCATCGTCGCACCCAAGCTATCCAATCATCCTCTGTACCGAAAGATAAGAAAGCCACTGCCCGTTTTACAGGGATCGTAATTTTTTTTTTCAAAAATTCGTGCCCAATTTCGCAAAGATGGCGGCTACAATCAACAAACTGCGGAGCGAAGGGAGAAATTAGTATGGGGTCACTCGCAATAAGCAGCGTTTGAGGCCCTTTTGCTAGCCATAAGTGTGGCACTTGTGTTGGGAATACCAGATTTCAATCGCCAGTTCGTTGTACAAACCAATACCTCTAATGTCATCGTGGCGGCAGTCATCTTTCAAGAGCAAGAAAGGGAAGGAGATCGCTTGCATACGCCTCAAGGGCGTTATTATCTACCGAAACCAACTACTCTGTATATGAATTTGAATCCTTACTGTAATGTTCGCTTTAGAGAAATACAGATTCTACTTAGAGCATCGCCACTTTCGGCTTGAGACATAAACACAAATCAGGGTGTTGGTGCTGCAACGTTAAACGGGGCCGATAGCCCGAAGTGCCGTGGGAGTTTGCAATTTGAGGTCTGTCACATCAGAGATGGGCAGAACCAAACTGCTGATGCACTAACCTGTATGTTGCAAGTGGAAGACGATACGTGTGAGGAACCCGATGTACAAACGGTTACCGGTATAGAAGTTTTGACTGAAAATTCATCCTTGAAAAGGGCCTTTTCCATTTTCGGGCTCTAAGAGAAAGAGAATCCAAGTCCTGTCTTCCGCAGAGCCGGATTCCGGGGGGTATTCAAATATTTCCACAAGTCCTTGGGTGGAACGCACTTGCGGCTTGACGACACTAGACTTAAAAGAAAAGTTAACTTGGAAGCTACTAGACCAGGATGTCTGCACGTTGATCGCTGTGTGCGAACAGTGGAAGGCCGCCAAACACAATTCCGGTACTAGAAAGGAGATTATGAATTCTACCAGGGAGTTTCTACCAACCAGGAAAACCTGCATCGATTATTTAGGGCCGTTATCTCGTAACATAACGGGGAACCTGTTTATTCTGGTAGTGGCTGATGCATTTACAAAGTTTATCAGGTTAATTCCTAGCAGAAATATCACCGCTGCCAGGAGTATTGATCTTGAGGAAATAATTTCAAGTTTTGGGCAACGACGAGCCCTAGTTAGTGACAACGCATCTGCTTTCGTATCGAGGGAATACAAGCGATTTTGCTTTCATTGGCAAAGGTTATGGAAACGATACCTAAATTGGATGCTCTTCACGTAGAGTATCGCCCATCATGAAGCTCACAAAACCAGGTCAATTAAACTGATGTTTTCCTTTCCTCTAGACTCGTCATTGGTAAATATGTGGTCCCTCCATGATTATTGTTGGAGAAGGCAGACACGCAGGTAATTAAAGAGGTGTAGGAGGCGACGAGCACGAACATCAAGCCTGCGCATCACCGGAGGAAAGTGCTATACGGTAAGGCCCACGTATCTCAAGAAAGGAGATAAGGTTTTCTTGAGGAAAAGTCAAAGTGTCACGCAAAAGTTGTTAACCAGATTTATCGGGCCATATATAATGGTGGAGAGGCTTACACCAGTGAACTTTCTGCTAAGAAATGTAAAGACAGGGCCGAATGTTAGGGTTCGTGTGTGCCAAATAAAAGAAGATAGCGTAAATGAGAGCTGTGCGACCTCTAGGAAAATAAATCTTAGTCTTGGGCCCCCAATTCGGCATTAAGCGGTGGGGCGGGGGGGGGGGGGGGAGAGGGTAGATTGGGCGTTAGCGCTACAGAATATTGTTGGCGCCGGCTGTGTGACCGCTCTTTGCGGCTAAACCAATTTCGACGGCTCGCGATCGGCAAACACCTGCCATTTAGCACCAAACTTCTGACATCTTTTACAGTATTTAAGCTATACAGTAATAAGGGACAGTGTCGCTCTTGTAGTCCTGAGATAAACTGACAATGAAGTTTGAACACATGGTGAATCAGAGGGTAAAATTCCGTGTTTATCGTATCGGGCACAGTACCATGAAGATTGAGATTGTACCCTTATTTAATTGGGTGGTCCTGATCGATTTTAGTTGTAATAGAGGCATTCTCTTCATACGAAATATTCTGATCCAGTTAGTTCCCAGATATTTCTGAGCCAGTGTCGTGTTTTGCTTTTGACACAACGATTTTATTAGGGGCGTTTGAATTACCCAAGTCAAATTCAGAGTCAGAGTCTTCAAAAAACATGTCCTCCGCCGCCTCCGTAGTTCGTCTGCCACTGTTAGACGCATTGGCCGATATTTTTCCAGCCCATGCACCCTAAAAGGCACGTTGAGTTAATTGATTTATTTGAAGAAAGAGAACCACATTGAAAGTAATTGCGACCTTACTTAAAAGTAAGTAGTTCTGATTTTATGATAAAAGTTTTTCAGTCCAAATTCCTCTAAGCAAACTCATAAAAACATAAATTAACCTATAGTGTACTCAGATCACTGAAGATGTTGTGTAAGAAAACTTAAGGACTAAGTTGGAATATCAGCCTGTGAGGCACAATAGTGCGAGTTCAGGAACATCAGTCTGTGAGACCGGTGGATATTTACTCTTAACTGGTACATCCGTATGTGAGGCGGTGTGGGTCAGGAATGGAAGCAAGTTTCGTTGGGTAAAACAGCATGACGAGGCATGTGGCCTTCACTGTACTATCATTAAATACCAAATGAGAGTCTCATAGCCAGCGAGAACCGCAGGACGATTTTCAGTGCCTGTATCGGAACAAACGTAGGTCAAATCCGCCTGACCAACGGGTGTTCCTTTCTAAGTGTTAAGGAGGAAGTTGCTGTTTACGGAGAGCGGGCGAGGGTGTGCCTGTGGCAAACGCGAGAGGGTTCAAAATGGTTCAAATGGCTCTGAGCACTATGGGACTTAACAGCTGAGGTCATCAGTCCCCTAGAACTTAGAACTACTTAAACCTAACTAACCTACGGACATCACACACATCCATGCCCGAGGCAGGATTCGAACCTGCGACCGTAGCGGTCGCACGGTTCCAGACTGAAGCGCCACTTCGGCCGGCAACGCGAGAGGGCTGTGGCGCTGTGGTCGGCTTGTGAACTCGCTGATGAGAAGCGCCGCGAAGTGTGACAGGTAGTTGCGATGCGATCGCTTCAGTTTAGCCTGGAGCTCAGCTGTCTGGACGGCGCACGTAAGAGGACTCCCCGTTATCGGAGAACTGGGTTTAGCAGCGGCCGCGGTAGGAGCCATGTTGTCCGTGGGCCATCGGTGCTGGTATACGCCGATACGTCGCCTGCAACTGTACACCGTGTCTGACGCCTTCGCAATAGCTGCGCCCGATGGGATTATTCGTACGGTGAGCATCTCGAGCTTATAGTACAACTGTTAAGAGCTCAAAAACTTGTTACGCGTCGGTGACTGATTACTCACGATGTCAGTATTTCCAAGCTGTGTCATTTGGCTCAGGTGTGTTCCAACTCGAACCCTCATACTATTCTCTCTCTCTGCGTCATTTGGCTCAACTCTCATCGTCAAAATGCAGTTCGTTGGGTGCAGAGATTTTGTGTATATTTTGACACTGTCATGACAAGTCAAATGGGTCTTACACAGAGTTTTAATTGTGTTTGTGTGTGCAGTTTGGGCAAAGAAAACCCTTACGCTGTTCTGACGATTGTACAAAATATATGTGGGAATACTCCGTGTAGCACAGGCAATGTATATTGTTGAAAGCTCGAATTATGGCTCATCCTTTTAAACTGTGTGTTACAATAGTCTTGAGCAACCATTCAGGGAGAGAGATAAAGTTCCAGTAAGAAGAGCTATGCTAGTGCTACCCACAGCACATTTTTTTTCTGAAAGCAGATTGGTTTCATGCAAGACTTCTGTACACCAAATTATTTCCCATTCTTTTGGCTACAAAACCCTATTTTTCAACATAATCTCTACTCAGAGCAATGGCCTTAAGCCTCCTTATTCAGAGGGTCTATATGCTAGCATGGTACCACTCCACTCGCCGACGTCGGAGCGAATGTTCCGCTGCATCAATAACCTCCACTACACCCAAGTACTGCTTCCCGCCGAGTGCATCTTTCATAGGGCTAAACAGATGCAAGTTGAAAGGTGGGAGATCTGGGCTGTAGGGTGGATGAGGAAGAACAGTCCATAAGGTTTTGTGAGCTCCTCTCGGGTGCTCCGACTCGGGTGAACCCTTGTGTTGTCATTGAGAAAGAGAACTTCCTTTGCATTTTCGTGGCGACGAAATCATTGAAGTTATTTCTTCAATTTCTTGAGGGTAGCACAATGTGCTTCAGAACTGATCGTTGCACCATGACGCCTCCGACATCAGACAGAATGCCAGAAGGCCCTCGTCGTGTATTTACCGACCGTGGGTGCGGCTTTGAACACTTTCTCCAGGGGGGAACTGGTGTGGCGGCACTCTATGGATTGCTGGTTTTTTTCCGGTTCGTGATGATCAATCCATGTTGCATCGCCTGTGACGATGCTCGAGAAAACATTGTCACGATCATCCTTTTAATGCGAAAGCAATTCCGCACAGATGTTCTACATCTACATCTACATCTACATCTACATTTATACTCCGCAAGCCACCCAACGGTGTGTGGCGGAGGGCACTTTACGTGCCACTGTCATTACCTCCCTTTCCTGTTCCAGTCGCGTATGGTTCGCGGGAAGAACGACTGTCTGAAAGCCTCTGTGCGCGCTCTAATCTCTCTAATTTTACATTCGTGATCTCCTCGGGAGGTATAAGTAGGGGGAAGCAATATATTCGATACCTCATCCAGAAACGCACCCTCTCGAAACCTGGCGAGCAAGCTACACCGCGAAGCAGAGCGCCTCTCTTGCAGAGTCCGCCACTTGAGTTTGTTAAACATCTCCGTAACGCTATCACGGTTACCAAATAACCCTGTGACGAAACGCGCCGCTCTTCTTTGAATCTTCTCTATCTCCTCCGTCAACCCGATCTGGTACGGATCCCACACTGATGAGCAATACTCAAGTATAGGTCGAACGAGTGTTTTGTAAGCCACCTCCTTTGTTGATGGACTACATTTTCTAAGGACTCTCCCAATGAATCTCAACCTGGTACCCGCCTTACCAACAATTAATTTTATATGATCATTCCACTTCAAATCGTTCCGCACGCATACTCCCAGATATTTTACAGAAGTAACTGTTACCAGTGTTTGTTCCGCTATCATATAATCATACAATAAAGGATCCTCCTTTCTATGTATTCGCAATACATTACATTTGTCTATGTTAAGGGTCAGTTGCCACTCCCTGCACCAAGTGCCTATCCGCTGCAGATCTTCCTGCATTTCGCTACAATTTTCTAATGCTGCAACTTCTCTGTATACTACAGCATCATCCGCGAAAAGCCGCATGGAACTTCCGACACTATCTACTAGGTCATTTATATATATTGTGAAAAGCAATGGTCCCATAACACTCCCCTGTGGCACACCAGAGGTTACTTTAACGTCTGTAGACGTCTCTCCGTTGATAACAACATGCTGCGTTCTGTTTGCTAAAAACTCTTCAATCCAGCCACACAGCTGGTCTGATATTCCGTAGGCTCTTACTTTGTTTATCAGGCGACAGTGCGGAACTGTATCGAACGCCTTCCGGAAGTCAAGAAAAATAGCATCTACCTGGGAGCCTGTATCTAATATTTTCTGGGTCTCATGAACAAATAAAGCGAGTTGGGTCTCACACGATCGCTGTTTCCGGAATCCATGTTGATTCCTACATAGTAGATTCTGAGTTTCCAAAAACGACATGATATTCGAGCAAAAAACATGTTCTAAAATTCTACAACAGATCGACGTCAGAGATATAGGTCTATAGTTTTGCGCATCTGCTCGACGACCCTTCTTGAAGACTGGGACTACCTGTGCTCTTTTCCAATCATTTGGAACCTTCCGTTCCTCTAGAGACTTGCGGTACACGGCTGTTAGAAGGGGGGCAAGTTCCTTCACCTTGGAACTCATCTCCGTCACAGAAGCTGTTTGGAAGACTACGTATAACGCCACCACCTTTCGGAACTTCATGAAAATATAGCGGCTGAAGCGGGAATATCCCAAGAAGTCCCACAACAAATCCGCATTTTTAACGGAAACTGGCTGAGATAGATGTGTTTCATTACGTACTGAACACACCTCGTATGTTAGGCATATGAAGAGCCTTCTGGGAGGAGATTAGTGTTTAAAGTCTCGTCGAGAATGAGATCGTTAGAGACGGAGCACAAGTTCGTATTAGGAAAGGATGGAGAAGGACCTCAGCCATTCTCTTTCAAAGGAACCATCCCGGCATTTGCGTTAAGCGATTTAATGAAATCACAAAACCCTTGATCAGAATGGTCGGACGCGGATTTGAGGCATCCCGAATGCGAGTCCTGTGTGCTAATCACTTCGTCAATTCATTCGGTAAGAGCCTTAAGAGTTTAAATAAGGGTAATAGTTGCACGGGTGCACGGGGGAAAGAAGTTAATACGTGGAATTCAGCTGAACCAGAATATAATAAGGTTCTGGAGATCGTGGGATTGTCGGCTCTAGTATCTTTTGAAAATTCGGAGTCTGAATCAGTAGTAGTGCCAGGGAAAGTAACATTGTCCTTTTCTGAAGTAGTTAAATGTGCGAATAGCAACGTGGGTGGCACTTATTAATGTGCAATGCTACTCACCACACTGGAAGACAAGGTGTGCTACACACAGGCCGGAATACCTGGGCCAGATGCAGTATTGGATGAACATGTACAGGGAAACAATTGTCCCAGAGATTTTTGTGTCCTGCATAATATAAGTGTAAATGTTATTTTTGATATAGATACTGCGAAGGATGTGATTCGTCGACACCTGTGATGACAACGCTCCCTACGAAGACAAGAAAAAGCACTCGTAATACCACTGATGGAGTTTAAAAGGCTAAATCCTGTTAGGGATTTGGCCTAAAGGATGGGGAGTTCATAAATTTAATGATATTTTCAATTTAATTTGTGGATGAGAGTGTTTTACCTTGACCTGTTTTCCGACTTTCGCCTGTAATCGAAGTTTAATACATTTCCTTACTCTATTTTGAAATGATAGCATTCACTTTGTGTCTGCTGCAGACTTTTTCTAAAGTTACTAAAATGCATCCCTGAAAATAATGTTTTCCGAGTGAAAAAAAAGCTGTTCGAAGGAACGAACATTCTAGTGAAATTTAAAAGTGCTGCTTTCTATAAAATCTTGTCAGTGCTGTACTGAATAATCTGTGTTCTACATGACTGCTTCGCTAGACAACAGTAATCTTTATCTGATGTCAAATTTACTAGAACTGTAATAAAAAACCAGTTGCTAGTTAAATCAATTCTGAAATAGGAGCTTTTGGAAACTAACAAGGAACTGCCATTCCAAAGACTGTGAAAATTGTTGAGGCATTAAAGAAACTCAGCTCATTTGCAAATATCACGTTTTCTATTGTAGAAGACCTTCTTCCGTTTCAAGATTCAACTATGGCTTAACCATCGACACGTACCTTAACTAATTTTAAAATGATATAGAACTTGAATCAAGATATAACTTAGTGACATAATAATAAACAATATTTTCCAGGTGCAGCACTTGTATGTGCAGATCGTGTAATATTGACAAACGCTGCACAAACCTCATTTATCAAAACAACAAAAATTGTATAAAATGCTGGTAACAGATTACGGCAATCTGTAGCGTGCTTTCTTAAGCTGATTCTAAAACGGATCACAAGACTGAAACACCGATCAGGGAAGCGTCGTGTTGTCCTGGTAATACTGTCCTCCGTGTACGACACTCCCTCATACTGAGCGTATGAGGAAACGGTGTGTGAAAATTGATCTTTTGTAGACCACAATGAAACTCAGTGGGACGTTAGTCGGGCTGGGGGAGTCTATGGCCAGAGATGAACTGTTCACAAGGTTTTGCTGTCATGAAGGAGGAATGAACTGCACTGCGTATAAGGTCATTAAGATTCAGTTCGTGTATTGCAATGTCGGAAGGTACAAGGAAGCATAGCACTGGCAGGACTCAGTCTCTATTTACACTGCGCAATACAAAGGGTCACTTTTTAGAAACCCCTTAACTCTCTTTCAGTTCGACGCAGAAGTTGGAAGCCAGATTGAAACGTGCCTTCAATCTTCCTCTGTATTGATGCAAAACCAATATACATTCCATTTGAAACATCTGCGTGATACCTGTAATCACATCACGCCACCGTCACTTAGGGTGACGAACTGCATATTGATTTATCACAGCTGACGTCGCCATGTAACATGGCGTCACTTGCCCCCGACACTGCTATACCACAATGTTCCTTACTCCATTGGAAACAGTGTGTTGTTTCAAAAATCAGCGCCTGTGTACCATTGTGAATGTCAAAGTGCATTAAAATGAACCTAATGTTCAGTTCTTGAAGGCATTTGACCTATGTCCAGGAATTTCAGAGCTTTCCGTCACGGGCCTAGTAATACTAGGACCCGTGCCACGCCCCGCCTCTCCAGAAACTAAGTCCTTCAGCTTCTTTAAGCGGCTGCGTTACGTAACCCAACACGTCTTTAACTCTGGTACGAGTTACGGCTCACAGAGACGCAGGGGCGTCAGAGTCGGCGTGATGGTCTGATAAAGTATTCCCATGCATTAATGACAAAACGGAAGTAGAAAACTCAGTGATAACGTAAGCTGCCGTACACATTTCGTCGCACCAAGGAAAGCATTAGCCCTGCTCGCCGCTCATATACAGCAGCCCTCAAAAGTGTTGACTGCCCTAGCGTACCGGTGTTTACGTGCAGAGCTTCCTCACCCACAGAGGCTCACCAGAAACATAGGCCCCGGCGCATACGTCACGAAGGTAGGCCTGAGCTCGTTCGCTTAACTCAACGGGAAAAATGCGTTTCTAGACCTGTTAGCTCGCAACTGGATGTGTACGTATTAACGAGAATTGCATCTTCTACTGGAATTTTCTGTTACGAAGTGTTGCTGATTACTAGTTGTACAATAAAATTTAGAAACAATTCTCGACATAAATGATGTAACGGCTTGTTGATAGCATTCAGTCTCTTCCGCCAAGCAGCCCTCATTTCATTGAAGATGTGGTGTCTGAGGCAACTGATAATCGTTTTGACATGATTTTAATTGTATTGTACCCCAATACAGCAGTAACAAATTATTAGTAGGCCTATGGACTTCCTATCATTGTAGAACTAATAACAGTAAGATTCCATAGTAGTGGATTCCAGTAGAAGATGCAATTCTCCTTTGTACATACACACCTAGTTACGAGTGAACAGGTATAGGCTCGTCCGCAATGCACGACTCTGATGTAAGGGATGAAAACAGCAGAAGAAGACAGCAGTATGAATACGGAAATCAGGTTCAAATGGATGCAGATTGCAGCAGATACGTAGATATGACGACACTTGCTCAGGACAGCTTAGCGTGGAGTGTTCCATCAAACCAGGTATCGGATTGAAGACCAGTACAACAACATAGCAACAACAGGTACAGCACTGATACCATTCCATTCCAATGCATAGACCCTGTGTTGTGTACATAGTTCCGCGTAGTCAGCGCATACCCAACTTTCCCACTAGTGCGCGTCCCACTAAGCACAACAGCGCAGGCGCAGCGCTCGTCCGTCTCCGCACTACGAGATGGCGCTGCCATAGAGACGGACCAAAATTGCGCTTCTGCCGATCCGCGTATTAATATGTAACGCAGCCAATGAGATTCCTGGTAACGTAGAACCTTATCTCCTCGCAGATCACACTCGCGCAGTGATACATGAACGCGCGAGGTATTATAACGAGTGTACAGACCTCCGATTAGTCAGTCTGCATTTGTCTCCACCAGTCTGTACCAGTCTGCATTAGTCTGTACCAGTCGGTACGAGTTGTACATTTGTCTGTACGAGTCTGTAGTCAATTTTCAGCTGCGCCTAATAAGATTACCATATTCCTGTACATAGCCCTGAAGTAAATGTATAGACACTTTTGTCAAGTATCAGAGATATATGTGAGATTAAGATTAACGTACCAATACCAAAGGAACTTCAGATTGTCAATTGTAAATAGCATCCAGAATCAAGTTAAGTAATTTTATGCTTGTTATTATTTTAATAAATGTGTGTAAAAATTAGTCAAGTTCTGTTAAAGTTGGTCACCGTCAATCTGCTACTCTTAGTATGCAGGTGGCATTTCTATCGTCTGACCTAACGGCAAAAGATAAACATGCCACAATAAGACCACGAGACATATTGCTGAGACTCGCCTACTTCGTTAGAGCAACAAGTCAAATAATCTTATGGTGTGTGTACTGAAGGTCTTACAGTACGCACACCACAGTCTGCATTGATACCTTTCCCCTCAATCGATTCACTTTAGTTCAGTGGATTTCTTCATGTGATACAGAAGTACCTAAATAGCTGTCAGATAGATACTTCCCCAGCACCGACTCTTAAATTTAGAACGTCCGTCTCAGTGCCGCCAGTGCTGTAATAACAGCACTACCGTAATTTTGGGATTGCCCACGAGTACTGATATAAATTATTCCCCTTTTCACAAACCTACTTCAGACCTTCATACCACAACTCCACGGACAATTAACTTGCCGATCCATCATCGATAGAGATAGCTAGCATTTCATCTCATATGAACACTACTTCAACTGGATGGCAAACGCAACCATTCCTTTATATCACATACAATTTCAAAAGAATGTTCTTCCCTAAACAACAATTCTTTCTCACTGTGTAATCACGGAAATAAGAAATTTGCGCTAAGCGCCTGGTTTTGCTCGCCACACATCGATTTTGTGCCAACACGTAGTGTGGAGTAATCTCTTAGCGCCAGTTTGCGCGGCGACGTAATTTCTTTGCGGCCGACGGACAGTGGGTGGGAGCCCGCAGTGGGGTCTTCATCAGTTCCGGCGGCAGCAGCTGGCACCCCGCCAGCGCCTTCTTCCGTGCCTCTACACCGCCCAACCACTCACCGTCGTAGCCTCTAAACACTTGATATCCCGCCTCATAATGGGCTCACTACCTGGTATGGATAGATACCTGTCTAATCTTTCTTGTCCCTTTTTTCCATCATGTTTTTTTTTTCAGAATAACATTAATCTGAAGCACTCGTTTTAGTTGTTGCCGCTGCGGTATTAAGTCCGAAGACGAATTAAATACAGCTTGAGATATACCTACACTTCATTGCTTATTTCGCCGGATCCACAGATGTACAGTCGTGCTCAAAAGTATCCGAACGACCTGATTTCTTCTGATTCGCATGCAACCGGCATAACGCGGCTGTCTAGCAGGTCCTCTGATCGCTAATTGACTATTGAAAATGGTTCAAACAAGTCACCACTAGAAAACACTGCTCTGTACCGCAGTAACTCGAGATGTAAAGTAATACCACGATGCTACAAATATCAGGAAACACCTTATCACAGATAAGACTGCCTTTAAGGCTTGTAAGCTCACATTTATTACAATAAATGACATACCTGAAATGTTACCACTCTCATTATTACGTCAGATAGGTAATGCACGTAGTTAAGTTCGTAATTTTCGTGATTTCCTCTTCAAAGTAACATACAGTACTTCTTATTTAAAACAAAATGACATTAAAAATTTAAGTTATTCACAAGCAGTTAGTTGAGAATATGTATGAACTTCAAATGACACGACGAACCGTCTCGTTCTGCATATGGATTCAAACCCAGGTCAGGCAGACTAAGCAAAGAGAGAGTGATATACCTCGATTTTAGACAGTATTAGTTAGCAAATATCAACTTTAAATTATATAACGCAAACATTTTTAACGGACGGGAATTCCTCCCCAGCATCTCTTGTCCCTGTTAACGAACTACGAGAGATGTTAAATATTGCTTTTTCACAAGTAACTTACTTGAAATGCCGTGAGGTAAAGCTTTGTGTTGGACAGGGATTCGAACCCAGAACCTAATCGGATTGATGTCGGAGCACAATCAACTGTGACATATCGGATTTTCTCGGCAGTAGCTAGATGTTTTAACTGAAATGACTAGACGAAATATTAATTTTTTCCTTCCCAGGACTCCAACCCGGCACCTATTGCTCTTATATTGTAGAGAAAACGAACGTTAAATATGGGTTTGTTGCACCAGCAGCGACATGTGAGCGTGTTTGAACTAGAAATAATATGACGAAGAGTTCAGTGCTCACTGCGAATAGAGCCCCACACATATCGTTGTTGACTACTAACAAAGAGACGTCAGCTACCAAATTTTTCTCCACCAGCAGCTCGGAATAACATCTTGAACTTACAGTGATCTCGCAAAGAGTTCTGTGTCCCACTGGCAGTCAAAAACGTCAGATATCGTTAGTGTTGACAATGAACGAAAAAACATTACAAATCAAAATTATTATCCACCAGCAGATAGGTGTTCTCATGCTAGAGCTTGATAATACATAACGAAATATTTAGTGCCGGGCCAGGATTCGAACCCATTCACGCGTAATATGTGGAGATGTTGAGGAATCTGCAGTTTTGAACAAACAACAAATTGTAGCCGAGCTGTATTGCCACGAAGGGATCAAATTCCGCATTAAGTGCGGTCTGAGATGCAGTCTCAGTTCAGAACCAATTTTATCGACGTACAGAAGCTCAGATAAAAGATGGAATAAGTGTCCTGTGACCCTACATGGCGTTTGTTTCGTCACTAGAAGTAAATAAAACTAGTATAAGGAAGATAACTGGTGATAGAGTTTCCACATGTCGCCACTCCAAACTTTTTTGTGGTTCAACCTAACGTCTACTTTGCAGAGAAGGAATATCATCTTTAATGTGAATTTCAGACCACACTGCCATTATATCTTCTTCACTTGGTGTAGACAGAAGAGAATGGAATCTTTCTCTCCCTATCTACCTGTTGTGCAGCATTGTAAGTTTTTCACCATTGCACTATGACCCGAAAGTACTTTCTCGTGATTTCCTTATTGATAATTGATCTGACCGCTTGTAGCTCTTTAACAGAAGGGGTAAAAAACGTTTAAGCCCGTGAGACTGGGACTGCAATCCATAACAGACGCTTTTTCACAGGTCAGCACGTTACCACAGTGCTGGCAAGCAGTATGTGTGTGAGCTTCCTCTTTTACAAGGCCAATAGTGCCTAGAACTCATAAACCGCTATTTAAAGGACGAGATTAGTTGCAATTTCCACCAGCAACGACTTTTCTGTCCTGAAAACCGTAAGTTTACAATCTTTTGTTACACCCCAAGCGATAATAACCGAGACTATTCAATGGAAATGACAGGTAAAGTCATGTGAACTTTGAGGCTTAATTCCGTGCACACAAGGAAGTAACTCGTCGATCACAGAGTTGCCAAAGATACGTTGCCTTGTTGCCAAATCTCAGTTACAGTACCAGCAGCAAGAAGAAGAACCGATGTGATCCTACAGCAGGCTGGGAAGTGACCATAGCTGGTGTCTCCAAGTTGCAGCTGCTACGGCCTAGAATACGTAATGCGACTGATTCGCATTTCTGTAACTAGGTTTAGGGACTGGAGCGTAGTTACTAAAAATACTCAGAATTGACTGCAAACTAAGCATCATAAATCAGTAACTCTCGTATCTGTTTTTATATTTCTTTCGCAAATGTACTCAAAACTAAGAACCTCCTTCACAGGCTTTTTCGTGCCTCGACGATAGTCGAGCACAACAAATAAATAAAAATTGAAATATAATGTGTGTGTGTGTGTGTGTGTGACAGAGAGAGAGAGAGAGAGAGAGAGAGTGAGAGAGTGAGAGAAAGAGAAATAGAAGAATGAGGGAGATAGAGAGAGAGTGTAAAAAATTGTTTTAAAGAATTTGAATTATGGTATGTAAAGAAACCTTTCATTTAAAATGACACGTTCCACATCATTACGAAATGTTCTAATCATGTTCTATGGAATAAGAATTAATCTAATCTAATCTAATCACGTCATATTGATGACTAGCCATGAAAAGTCATGAATTACCGAAATTTTTGCCAATACCAGTAACCAAATCAAAACTTGGAAATAAAAGACGACAATTTTTCTGATAAACAGGGACCCCTGTCAAGGTAACCACGAATGATGTCTGATATACCTCCATTCTGAAGTAGCAAAGTGTGCATGCATTTAAAGATGAAGTGCAAGATGTGAAGTTCAGTGACGGAGATATGAACCCAACACGTAATCGGATTGTTAACTAAGGAAAATCAAATGTTATGTATCGGTTTTTCTTACGAGCTGCTAGGTGTTTTAATCTAAAATAAGGATACAAAGTTTTGTGCCTAAGCGACAATCGAACTGCAGACCTACGGTGCATCCACGAATATAGCTTAAGTATCAGTTGCTTACTCACCAACAGTAAGATGTGTGCGTGTTTGACCAGAAATAACGACACCTATTGCGATTGTTGGCATCACATGAACAGACATTAAAAATGCACGTTAATTTTCGCTAGCAGGTGGGTGTGCACTTTGATAGGGCTTGAAATGAAATTATAAATATTTTTGTACTGGATCCTTTGGAGGAGACCTAGAGAAGATTGCAGTCTTGGGAAAAGGAACGAAATGATTGAACTATACTGTTCTGAGTGATTCAGATCCTCGAAAGAGGAGATACGAATTCGAAACGCAGTCCAGCACCAAATTTTTCAACGTCTCTTGTTCAATCAAGTACAAGTAAGATAAGAGACCTGTTCCTTTAAATGGCTATCGGTTCATAAAATAAAATAAATTCTTCTAATGTAAGTGAGTTTACTGGCGACTGTATTTCTGTTTGCCATGACTTCCGCAATGTCATTTCCCAACGTAAATCGGCTCTGCCGACTTAGTAATGATGGTACGTGATGTTTAATGCGGATTATGGATTATAACGTCTTTCTCTTGAGGTTACCAGAGGTAAAATAAATCCGTTTCTGCCTCTTGAAAGTTAATTCGTGAATCCACGCAATTCACCTGTGATAATTCGTTCCACCAGACCATTGAGGCCACATTTCCCAGCATCAAGAGTGTGCTGAAAAGGATGATGTGCTTAGCTTACAAAATTAGTCACGGTGGAAAAAATGCGAGTCTATTAAATGGTTAAGTAGAAGTAAGCTTCTGACGCGGAAATTATGCTATTCTCATGTCAGCAGAATGTAAAGACTCTTCTAGGCATCATAGGCTCGAAGTAAAGCCATTTTGAACTTTCACAAATTGAGCAAATTTCTTAGCTCGAGAAAATCCACTGTGAAGTGTGAAGCTACTGGATAATTCGATTATTAGTATCATTTTATTCATACTGCTGCTGGAACACACGTGCTTGAAGATCATTTAATGCGTTTTCGTCAGAATAGAAGTAGTATCCCAAGAACAGGTTTTTCCCTGACTACGGAATCCTTTTCATGTTAATATCAAACATCAGCAGTTACTCGTAGATTACATTAAAACTAAAGTAATTGATGAAGACGCCACTTGATAACAAAAACGCGCTGCCTTTCTTCATTTACTTGCGCATAGAAATGGCTGTCGAATACTGCCAAACCAAAAGGCAAGAGATCTTACTGCCTTCCGATATACGTTGCCGTCAGTTCTTCCATATGATTTGGTCGACATGACCTGTTTCAAGTTGTGTATGACAGACAATGTTTTAGAAAATCAATTGTTTTCCTTTGAAATAAACAGAAAGGATTTCATTCTAAGCTATCCAAGCACAAAATTTTCGCAATATTAGTTCAAATTTAATTTTCACTTCTATTACGAAGGAAAGTATTTCTCAGTTTCAAAACTCGTATCCCACTCATTGACCTTACACTTAGTCGCTGACCATAAACTCTAGCTCAGAGTGACACCAGTTTAGGTTTTCAACCAATGATTCCCATACGTACAGGAACACTACTTGTGATATCTCTTTGACAAAATACTTACGCAGTGTTATTAAACGAAAAGATCAGCGTAACACAAACTGTGGGAAGTTTATTTTAGAACCTTGTAAGAGGTCCGAGCAGATGTAATTTCGAAGTATTGCTCATGCGCTGCCTGCGGTATGCAAGGTATAAGAGAATCGCTGACCAGAGAGCAGTGTCGACTGAGTAGGAACTGTCTAGCTGTAGCAGTAAGTTGTTGCTAGTCTGCGCTAGTCTGGAGTCTGCTCTGGTCTGGTATGGGGTATCGTGTTGGCTGGCGGGTCGCGGTGCAGCGATGCCGGAGCCTGAGTATTATTGTATAAGGTAAAAAGAAGGCTCGTGCATATCTGGTAATGTTATCTGAACTCCCATGTATTGTCGTAATAATAATCTTTGTCATATAAACTAATTTCTAACAAGCATTCATTTCAATTTAAAGAATTTAGTAATTTCTCCAATCCATGATCATTCCGATTGTTGCAAAAGAAAAATCAGTTGCTTGCTTTCATAAATGACCAATCTATCGGCCAGCATTGCACAGAGCTGTGCCGGAAAAATTTATTGTAAGAGTAGATATATTCGACAATTTTATTGAGGTAAGAATTTTTCCTTTTTTATTCAGAATGATCTTACAGGGCCTTGACGCAGCACAGCTGTCGTCAAAAATTTACCAGGTTACTGAATTTATTTTTTATTACGAGGCTTAGGAATTTTTCTGTTTCGAGCTTACATTAGATGAGAAAAGAATTTTGTGGGTACATTAAATGGGAAACAAATTTTGTGTGGAGGTTAAATGTGAATGAATTTCTGTAGGGAGTTTATAAACGGGAACCAATTTTGTTCTGATGTTACACAAAAATAAGAATCTTATTCATATTAATATTTTTATAATTTTTTGTGTGGAGGTTGCACTTGGCGACAACCGGCCAGGATCGTAATTCTTTGTGAATCTCTGAGAAGTAGTCATATATCTGCTCTTATTTACTTAAATGTAGTTTTCATCTGGCGCAACGCATTTACTAATTTGTCACTCTTTCTTTCACAGATCATCGGCAATTTATTGCTGTCTGTTGTAACTGTATTTGCTCCATTTTTGCTTTGTCTTTGTATCTTTTTGTGCTTAACTGTGATTTGTAAAAAATGCCGCGAAAAACCGTTAACAGTACATCGCGATGTGTAATGAGTGAAATAGCCGACTCGAATAATTTGACCGATAATACTTGTGACACTCTGTGTAATAATGATAATCCTCCATTTACAGACAATCAGTGCGTACCGACCACTAATAATGATTTTAATGCTAATGATGAGCAAACAAATTCAATTGTGTCCTTTGTTAATTTAACGACAATTGATGACGCGGCACGTTCCGTTACAATGAACGCTGCCCAGTTTGACACGCCTAATTTGCAAAATTTACGTAGTGAACAGATAATTGTTTCTAACGAAGGTGAACAATATTCACAAAACACGTCAGATTTCTTTGATTCCGAGGTAGTGACCCACAGTGCACATCCGATTGGCAAACCTTTTCGAGAATCACAGAATGAGCAAATGGTTACACAATACGTGACATTTGCAGGTACGCCATCAAACAGCACAGAGAATAGAGTAGGTAATATTGGCATGGATAAAGTTATGGCATTATTGCTACAGCTTAATGAGAATTTCAAACAACAAATTAATGAATCAAGCAAACAACTTAGTGAAAATCTCAAACAACAACTTAATGAAAATAATGAAAATCTCAAACAACTTAATGAAAAACTAGACAATAATTCCAAACAGTCGAGTGAAAAACAAGACAACAATTACAAACAACTTAATGAAAAACTAGATAACAATTCCAAACAGCTTAGTGAACAGATTACAGCCGTTGCCGTGCAATGTCATGATACTAAGGAACAATTACGTGACGAAATTAAGGCTTGTGCTAGGAACAGTAGTGAAGAAATTAGATCTGTGGCACAAGAATTAAGGAATACGCAAGCAGCTACAACGAAATTACTTAGAGATGAAATTAGTACAGTCGCTAAACGATGCTCTGAAAACGCAACACAGTTACGCGACGAGTTTAAATTAATATCAGCAGAACTTTCACGCACACTGGATGCAAAAGTAGACGCGAAATTTGACCAACAGAACAGCCAAATTGATGAACGTTTTAATCACCACCTACAAAACAGTGAAACGCTGAAACGCGTTACCGTAAATTTATACAGGAACAGAATAAAGTAAAGCAGCAAGTCATGGAAACAATTACTGCACGGAGACAGGAAGATAAGCGTAAATTGTTTACGAAAGCAAAAACATACGTAGACAATATTGCTACAGTATCAGACGAAATTAATACTATCAAACAGTTGAACACCTAATTGCATGACGATATCTCCGATCTTAAAACAGACACACACACATTAGACTTTCAGAAAATGACCAACAGACTTGAAAAGTTGGAACTAATACAGGATCCCGATGCCATCAAGGCAGACGATAAGGAATTGAACAAAACCACACGTAAAATACAAAAAAAAAATTAATGCTTGTGATACTAAAAACGATGATCAGGTAAAAGTACTGACTGAAAAATATGATGAATTGGCCAGTCGTATTGACGTTATCGAAAGTAATAATGACACCAAATCAGACGATACGTCACCAGATTCGTTTAATCAATCACCCGAATTCCAAAATTTACAGCAGACGATCAGTGAGATAGGTTGGTCTAATAATACATTACGTAGAAAATTGTCATCTGTACAGCACGAAGTGACGGAGATGAAAAATATTTCAGCCTTTAACACATCACAGCATACGCCACTTTCCGAACATTTGTCAGACTCACACAGCCAGTATAATTTAGGTAATTTACAGAGAGTACGTGAGTTAGATTCCGAACAGTCACAGACTAACAGATTATCATACAATCCTGAACCTGTTCAGACATACAGAGACGATAATTTTGATTACAAGCACTTTCTATCCGTGAGAAAATTTAAAATATTTAAAAATGACAGAACACAGATTCACCCATTGGATTGGATACAACAATTTAGCTTTGCTTTTCCACCGACTTGGCCCGTAACACACAAACTTGAATTTATTTGCAGTTTTTTGGAAGGCGAACCGGCAACTCGTATGAGACCGATCGCGAGACAATGCTATTCGGTAGAAGAATTTCAGAATGCTTTTCTGTCAGCGTATTGGTCGAAGACGACACAGCGCGGAATCAAGGATCAATTAATTAGTTTACCGTATTATGAGAACTCAAATTTTTCCACTGTCACGCAATTTTTTGAACACATGGTCCAACAAAACCAGTATTTAAGTGAGCCATACAGTGAATCTGCACTTATCCAGTTATGTATTTCTAAATTACCACGATCATTAAGAGTATCACTTTTAACAGGTCAGCAGAAAGAAAATATTTCGGCATTCAGAGATCTGTTACAGCTTTTGGAAGTTCAGCAATCAGATTACTCCTTCATAAACAAAAACTTTTCATATAATAACCAAGGTCAACAAGCATACAGCAATTACGATCAGCGTTGCTATTTCAATAGCAAAGTTAATAGACGCTTCAGGAACGACAACCACCAGAACTTTAATAATAGACAAAATTTTAATTATCAGTATCGTCAAAATTATCAGCAACAGGAACCACATTTTGGTAACAATAGAGGTTTTTCCCAACAACAGCAACAAAACCAACCGGTTAGCATACCTAACCAACAATGCAGTCTGCAAGGTCAACCAAGCTTTAGTGTTTCGCCGCCTACACGTATAGCATCGGCCACACCAAATAGTAACGCACAGCAACAAGGAAATCAGTACGTACAGAAAACACACTATTTCAACTCATATCGCAATGCACCGTATAGAAATGACTATCATGACAGACGTAAAAGTAATGAGCACAATTTTCAGCGTACGTTTAATAACAGTCGGTCTTACCAGCAACAAAATCATCCCCAACAGCAGATTATCATGAATAAACCAGACAGTAGATATCATCCCGAACGTAATACGTCAGGAAGAAATAACAGAACAGTACAAATAGTTGAAATGCCACAGCATCCTCCCGCAAATAATAGCACGTCCGATAGAATTGAGTAGATACAGTACAGGTTGCATCTTCCAGCAACGCAAGCAATACTTTTGACACGCAGAATCTTGTTCACGAAAATGTTATTACTTTTGACGACATCCGAGACACTCTTTTGCAGGAAAGTCCAGTTATTCAAAAACCATTTCACACCCTGTCATCGAAGTAAAAATTGGATCATCCAAATTTTCAGCAGTAATCGATTCTGGATCACCTATGTCAGTTATAAATGAGGAAACTTTCAACGAATGTAACAAAGAGAATACCTATCCTACGTTACCATTAGGCAAAACTAAAGTAAAAGGAGCAGTATCTGGCAAAGGAGTAGATGTAAAATTACAGACACATTTATCATTTTGTGTTGCAGGTCATACGTTTCACTCAATTTTTTGGATTGTTCCCTTATTGGTAACAGACGTTATTTTAGGTACGAATTTTCTGGTACAACACGACGCAATTATTGACTTTCAAAATTCCCATTTAATATTAAAGGATGAATATGTGCAACTGGCATTAGAATTTCAGCACTCTTTATCTGTAGAAGAACAAACAATTAATCGTACAGAGGTCATTTGTGCTTCACGTAACATAGACTGCCATTCCACATTGTTCACAGATACGTATGTTCACAACTATAATACTCCAGACGAAGCCGACTATGACATTATGCAAATGGTTTCTGATAAAGTTAAACAGAGCAGTGCAAATACAGAAGACGAACGTACTCAACTACACAAAATTCTTTTACAGCAAGCTCCAGTTTTTGACAACGTCCCTGGTACCATGTCCGGTTATATGTATGAATTTCAAGTTAAACAGCACGACACATTTAAAGCCAAACATTATCCCATTCCGTATATTCACAGAGAACAAGTTAAGAAAGAATTGCAAGCTATGCTTGACCAAGGAATTAATGAACCGGCAGTTAGTCCGTACATAAACCCACTCCATATTGTTAAGAAAAAGGATGGTTCACTTCGTCTCGTACTTGATTCGCGTCACATCAATGACATTATTATTAGTGAAACAGATCGCCCACAGACACTAGAAGAACTTCTACAGAAATTTCATGGTACTGCTATTTATTCCACATTAGATTTGAAATCTGGATTTTGGCAAATTCAGCTCCATCCGGACTGCAGAAAGTACATGGCTTTTCTCTGTTTAGGTGACTGTTATCAATTTTGTAAATTACCGTTCGGTTTAACTATTTCTTCAGCAGCATTTATTCGCGGTTTGAATACTATACTTCCGACAGAATTAAAAGACAGAATCACAACGTATGTAGACGACATTCTTATTGCAGAAGCGAACTGGTCTGAACACAATCTGATTCTTGAACCACTGTCACGAACTTTTCGTGCACAAGGACTCACAGTTAATCTCAGTAATTCGCACTTTGGCAAAACTTCTATAAAATTTCTTGGACATGTAATTTCAGCAGAAGGTATTGCACCTGGCCCGGAAAAACTTCAAGCTTTACGTGACATTACTGTTCCTACGACGAAGAAACAACTACGCAGCTCTTTGGGTTTAATAAACGTTTTTCGTAAATTTATTTATTACTCTGCTTTAAACACCCCTAGATTATGTCAATTGACGGGTAAAAACACTATTTGGTCCTGGGATAGCCAAGCACAGTCTGAATTTGTCAATCTGAAACAAGCTTTGTTGAATGCCCCCCTTTAATCACATCCAGATCTTACTAGAAATTTTTCCATTCCCACCGACAGTTCTAACACCGCTTTAGGCGTACACATTTTTCAGGAAATTGAAGAACATGGTTCTACAGTAATTAAAAACATCACCTTTGCGAGTCGCATTCTGTCACCTGCTGAACGCAATTATTCTGTCACAGAACTTGAAACATAATGTGTTGTATGGGCATTTACGAGATTTCGGCATTTTCTTTATGGAAGACATACGACCGTTTACACAGATCATAGAGCTATCCAGTTTTTACTTTCCGCTAAATTTACACACGACAGATTAAGCAGATGGAAACTTTATTTACAGGAATTAAATTTTACAATTGTTCACATTCCCGGCACACAAAATATTGTAGCAGACGCACTATTCCGTTCTCTCAGCAACAATCAGCAAGACATCGGAACCAACTTCTGCCAAGCAAATTTCAGCGTCATGTATATTCAACAAGTTGCATTTGAAAATTTCATTTCGTCGTTATTACGAGACATAGCACAGGAGCAGAGTAAAGACAACGTATGGAAAGAAATTAAACACCTTTGGTAAGATAGGAATAATGTTACCATTAGAAACCATTACACTGTACGCAATAATATTCTGTTTCGCCGCTCTCACCCTGACAGCAACAACTGGTTACTATGTATTCCTGACGAGCTTGTTAACAAATTAATTTGGTATACTCATTTAAGTTACGCTCATTATGGAGCCAGAAAATGTTTTCTTATACTGAAACAGAACTGTTATTTTACTAACATGGAGAAGCGTGTTCGACGAGTTTTGGCGTCATGTAAAATCTGCCAGAAAGCTAAGTCAGATACGACTTCACATATTCCTACATTACATCCCATTGTACCTGTTAACTTGAGACACATGGCCGCTGTAGACATTTTTGGTCCGATTCCCAAATCTAATAGAGGTTTTTGTTACATCTTTGTAGCTGTTGAACTCACTTCGAAATTTGTTACCTTCACTCCGTTACGCAAAGCTACTGCTAAATCGATTTCAAATGCATTTGTAAAACATTTTTTATTCCATGTAGGGCATGAACTAAAAGTAATTTCCGACGATGGATCACAGTTTCGATCTGCGTTATGGACACGTATGTTACGAACAAGAAACGTTTCTCCGATCTATATATCACGCTTCTTCGAACCCTTATGAACGTCTAATGAAAGAAATTGGTAAACTGTGTAGAATATACTGCCACAAAAGACATATTGATTGGGACCCACACATACTCTCATTCCAGGATATAATTAATTCCATACCAAATGAATCTACTATGCTATCTTCGACTGTTATATTAAAAAATGTTGAACCACCTAACAAAATTAAAGAATTAGTAACCTTTCCTACATCTCGTCGACTACGACACCATGAAATAATTGACATTGCGTTGAACAACATCAAACGTGCCACAGAGCGCCGGAGACGACAGCAAAAACAGGTTTGTACACGCCATGACTTTCACATTGGACAGAAGATATTAGTACGTACACACTATTTATCCAACAGAAGAAAGAATAGATGCAGTAAATTTGAGCTTCTATACGCAGGTCCATATCGAATTCGCAGCATTCCTCACCCCAATGTAGTACACGTCGAAACTCTGAGAACCAGAAAAAGTAAAGGCAATCACCATGTCTCCAATATTAAACCCTTTTGGGAATGAACATACTTTATACTTTATCACACTGTAACGCCATTTTCTGATTTTTATATGACTAATGATGCAATTATATTTATGTGACTACTTACTGATGATTATCATATTTTTTCTTGGCAAGTGCCCGGCAAGGTAAGGTTAGCAGGTCGCTTTTCTTGTCGTTACACATCAGACCGTGCACATTTTTTTGGATAAACCTACACATTTTATGGCCAATTATGCAATTCTATCTAGTGACATATTAAATTTATCAAATTTTCTCTCTATTAAAGTCTTCAATTCTCGCCTCTATTAACTACACAACATACAAGCTGATCACAAAGAAAGTTATTTCTTCTCGTTATGTATCAGACCGTGCACATTTTCCATTTTTCGTGTATGTATGATTGTTTTCCTGTTTTGCTTGTAAGCACTACGAAATCTTTAAGATATAACAAACACCAGTTGACTTTGACATTTTGCCTTATGATATCTCAACATCGTGACTATTTTACATTTTTTTTCCTACTACATTATGATACTCTGTGTACATTTTTGCACCTGAACACTGTCTATGTTTTTGACATAATACGTTTTCTGTCATGCTATGCTGTATGCTTGATTATATCACTAGAAACCAGTTTTTATTTAATGGGTATATGATTTAAATGCAAGATATTAATCCTTATTCATCATTTTCAGAAAGCAATATGGTGTAAAAGAAATAAATTAAACAAACCACAGTGGATTACTATGAAATGGGAATTTCATCTTCGGAATGAACGAAAGGAGATGCGATACCTCGTCATGAAGAGTAAATGGATCAGAATTAACAAACATTAACAAGAATATACTATACACATCGTATGATAGCAGTCTTAACTAATTATTTTTCTTTCAGAATACGAGGCGATTGATGCAGGCTATTAGACAGAACTACACATCTTAGTTAGTTGTATGAAGTAAATGGTAATATGAATAATGAAGTGTCTGTTTTTTGCAGATGATAATAAATGATGATGAATAGTTATATGAAGAATATGGTAATATGAGTAATGAAGTTTTTCTCTGCAATGATGATAGTGATGAATTTTGTATGGCCACTTAGCGCACCACTTTTAAGTTTTTCTTTGCAGATGAGAATAATGATGAAGTTTATATATTTACTGTTAGTTAAGAAATGCTATGTTGTTATTTAAGTATTTGTTGCAGTTCGTTTTGACAGTATGTCTTATATCGCATGGTATAATGACTGAATGTTTTGGAAAGGACAGCTAGAGTACATACATATTGGGTACACGTTTCATTACCTGTTAATTTGAAGTTCACTACTTTTCAGCATAATATGCGTTTTTCTTTCAGCTTAATAATCCATTTTGCATTTTTTCTAGGTGAAGCTATTCATGAAATTAATGTGCTATAAGCAGTTAGTCATTAAACCTGTTCTAGTACTTGCAATTTTTTTTTACCCATTTGTGTGTGTCATTCATGAATGTGATCTCATATACTATACTTGTTTCATAACCTTGCTACAGCTGACTCATGACGAATGACGTTACTAATCCTTATTTGCAGCAATAAGTCAAAAGCAAATATTTTCATGCCCCAGCAATTAATTATCGATCCCAACGCAATGCATTGCTAGCACACAAAAAAATGTATTACCAGTCACAAATAATGCTAAGAGATATTTATAGTACTAAATATAATGCAAATTTCTCAGATGTTTTCTAACCACAGACCTTGGGTAATACTTATAGTGTGTTACATTTTAAATACATCCTATGTCACTTGAATGATGAGTTCTGAGTAATATTGAATGATGTTTTCTAACCACAGACCTTGAGTAACAGTTATAGTGTGTTACATTTTAAATATGTCCTATGTCTTTTGAATGATGAGTTCTGTGTAATACTGAATGATGTTTTCTAACCACAGACCTTGAGTAATAGTTACAGTGTGTTACATTTTAAGTATGTCCTATGTCACTTGAATGATGAGTTCTGAGTAATACTGAATGATGTTTTGTAATAATGCATAAATACTATGCCAATAATTTCTGTACATAATATTTTTGTTATACTCTATAAATGCTATGCCAATAATTAACTCTCATCTTGAATGATGACTTCTGAATAATACTGAATAATGTTTTATGAAACTAAATGAATACTTTGTAACTGGCCAATGAGTGCCAATTATTACCACAATCAGATGAGTTATGAATAGTGTTTTGTAATATTCAATATTTGCTACATGTTTAGCAACTGGCCAATGAATGCCACTGTTTCTTGTATTTTAAATTTGTCTTATGTCACTTACATGATATCATATATGAATACCAGTAGCTTGATGCTACACTCATTAGCTCCTGTTTTGAATGATGACTTCTGAATAATGCATAAGAAATGGTTTATAACTGGCCAATGAGTGCCAATAATTACCACAATCAGATGAGTTATGAATAGTGTTTTGTAATATTCAATACTAGCCACATGTTTAGTAACTGGCCAATGAATGCAAATGATTACTATAACTAAATGAATTATGTAAATGGTATGCCATTAATTAAATCTTGCTTTGAATGATCACTTTTGAATAATGCATAAAAATGGTTTGTAACTGGCCAATGAGTGCCAATGTTCACTGTAATCAGATGACTTATAAATAATATTCTGTAATACTTCATACATAGTTCAGAAATGCTTAGTGACTAGGCAATGAGGGCCACCAATTACTCAAATCGGTTGATAGACTAGTGTAATTCTCAATTATGACTAGCATAAGACTTAATGTCCTTCACCTTCTGACCTAATTACCAGAAATTACTGCAATATCCGTTTGTCCTGTCCATCCTCATGATCATGGAGCGCTATATTTGGTTTTTGCACTAATTCTACGTTGGTGTACCTCACAAGAGTGTGGTGTTGACACATCATGCTGTCCACAACCTTGAACAATGGAGATGTTATTATGGTCTCACTGTTTGGTGTACCTAATGTACTACCAAATGATAACATTGAATATTAATACGACATTTCAGTGTCTTGGCTCATTTCAGTGTCTTGGCTACACTGATTAATACTTCAGGGAAGAGAACTTCAGATTGTCTCTCTTGGTGTTGTGCTTCTGTAGAGAGAGATATGGACTTTCAGTGCAGCTACGTGCAACCTACTGTGCTACAACCATGATGCAATCCTTCCCTTCCCTATCCTAGTTCTTGTAAAATGGTAGAAATATACACAGTGCGTGTGCACTTTATGTCATTTGTTAATATGTTTTTTCTCATTGCGTATACATTTTGTCATTTCTTGATATGTTCTGTACTCAGTGCATGTGCACTCTATTTCATTTCATGTTCTGCACTTACATATATGTATATACTCTGTGACTGTAAACTTAGTTAATTAAGAAAAATTTGTTGCTCATGGCAAGTCCAATTGACTCACCATCGCTGACCAATTTTTAGCCCCCCCTTCTCCCCCCACCCCCAGTGTAGGGTTATGTAAGAGGTCCGAGCAGATGTAATTTCGAAGTATTGCTCATGCGCTGCCTGCGATATGCAAGGTATAAGAGAATCGCTGACCAGAGAGCAGTGTTGACTGAGTAGGAACTGTGTAGCTGTAGCAGTAAGTTGTTGCTAGTCTGCGCTAGTCTGGAGTCTGTTCTGGTCTGGTATGGTGTATCGTGCTGGCTGGCGGGTCGCAGTGCAGCGATGCCGGAGCCTATTATTGTATAAGGTATAAAGCAGCCTCGCGCATATCTAGTAATGTTATCTGAACTCCCATGTTAATGTTTTAAAAATGTCGTAATAATTATCTTTGTCATATAAACTAATTTCTAACAAAGCATTCATTTCAATTGACAGAATTTACTAATTTCTTCAATGCATGATCATTCCGATTGTTCCAAAAGAAAAATCAGTTGCTTGCTCTCAGAAATGACCAATCTATCGGCCAGCATTGCACAGAGCTGTGCCGGAAAAATTTATTGTAAGAGCAGATATATTCGACAATTTTATTGAGGTAAGAATTTTTCCTTTTTTATTCAGAATGATCTTACAGGGCCTTGACGCAGCACTGCTGTCGTCCAAAATTTACCAGGTTACTGAATTTATTTTTTATTACGAGGCTTAGGAATTTTTCTGTTTCGAGCTTACATTAGATGAGAAAAGAATTTTGTGGGTACATTAAATGGGAAACAAAATTTTTGTGGAGGTTAAATGTGAATGAATTTCTGTAGGGAGGTTATAAATGGGAACCAATTTTTTTCTGAGGTTACACAAAAATAAGAATCTTATTCATATTAATATTTATATAATTTTTTGTGGGGAGGTTACAACCTTCGTACCTGGATAATGAGCTTTTTCCTATTTGCGATATCTGTGAACGTTGTTGCTTAAGACGATTTAAGAAGAAACTATATTCCTTCAGCTACGACGATCTTTGGGGAAATCGTCTTAACGGCACTAAATCGGAGTTTGTGAATGGTTTACCGGCCGTATTCTGCTGCATTTCGCTGGATGGAAGGCAAAAAGCTTATTGACAAATTTCACAGAAGGAAAAGGGGGACGAAATGTCTCCCCCTGGAAGATCATGTTGTTTTATTTAAATTATTACACAATGAGTCAGATGCGGGTTTTGCAACTGTGAAATACTTTCCTTCGTAATAGAAGCAAAAATTAAATTTGAACTAATATTGCGAAAATTTTGTGCTTGGATAGCTTAGAATGAAAACCTTTCTGTTTATTTCAAAGGAAAACAATTGATTTTCTAAAACATTGTCTGCCATACACAACTTGAAACAGGTCATGTCGACCAAATCATATGGAAGAACTGACGGCAACGTATATCGGAAGGCAGTAAGATCTCTTGCCTTTTGGTTTGGCAGTATTCGACAGCCATTTCTATGCGCAAGTAAATGAAGAAAGGCAGCGCGTTTTTGTTATCAAGTGGCGTCTTCATCAATTACTTTAGTTTTAATGTAATCTACGAGTAACTGCTGATGTTTGATATTAACATGAAAAGGAATCCGTAGTCAGGGAAATAACCTGTTCTTGGGATACTACTTCTATTCTGACGAAAACGCATTAAATGATCTTCAAGCACGTGTGTTCCAGCAGCAGTATGAATAAAATGATACTAATAATCGAATTATCCAGTAGCTTCACACTTCACAGTGGATTTTCTCGAGCTAAGAAATTTTCTCAATTTGTGAAAGTTCAAAATGGCTTTACTTCGAGCCTATGATGCCTAGAAGAGTCTTTACATTCTGCTGACATGAGAATAGCATAATTTCCGCATCAGAAGCTTACTTCTACTTAACCATTTAATAGACTCGCATTTTTTCCACCGTGACTAATTTTGTAAGCTAAGCACATCATCCGTTTCAGCACACTCTTGAGGTTGGGAAATGTGGCCACAATGATCTGGTGGAACGAATTATCACAGGTGCACTGCGTTCGTTCAGGACTTTACTTTTAAGAGGCAGAAACGGATTTATTTTACCTCTGGTGACCTCAAGAGAAAGACGTTATAATCCATAATCCGCATTAAACGTCACGTTCCTTCATTACTAACTGAACAGAGCCGATTTACGTTGGGAAATGACATAGCGGAAGTCATGGCAAACAGAAATACAGTCGCCAGTAAACTCACTTACATTAGAAAATTTTATTTTATTTGATGAACCGTTAGCCATTTAAAGGAACGGGTCTCTTAATTTACTTGTACTTGATTGAACAAGAGACGTTGAAAAATTTGGTGCTGGACTGCGTTTCGAATTCGTATCTCCTCTTTCGAAGATCTGAATCTCTCATGACAGTATAGTTCAATCGTTTCGTTCCTTTCCCCAAGACTGCAATCTTCTCTAGGTCTCCTCCAAAGGATCCAGTACAAAAATATTCATAATTTCATTTCAAGCCCTATCAAAGTGCACACCCACCTGCTAGCGAAAATTAACGTGCATTTTTAATGTATGTTCATGCGATGCCAACAATCGCAATAAGTGTCGTTATTTCTGGTCAAACACGCACACATCTTACTGTTGGTGAGTAAGAAACTGATACTTAAGCTATATTCGTGGATGCACCATAGGTGTGCAGTTCGATTGTCGCTTAGGCACAAAACTTTGTATCCTTATTTTAGATTAAAACACCTAGCAGCTCGTAAGAAAAACCGATACGTAACATTTGATTTTACTTAGTTAACAATCCGATTACGTGTTGGGTTCATATCTCCGTCACAGAACTCCACATCTTGCACTTCATCTTTAAATGCATGCAAATTTTGTTACTTTAGAATGGAGGTATTTCAGACATCTTTCGTGGTTACCTAACAGGGACGAAAGGGTCTTGATAGGGGTTCCGGTTTATTAGAAAAATTGTCGTCTTTTATTTTCAAGTTTAGATTTGGTTACTGGTATTGGCAAAAATTTCGGTAATTCATGACTCTTCATGGCTAGTCATCAATATGATGTGATTTGATTAGATTAGATTAATTCTTGTTCCATAGATCATGAATACAACATTTCGTAATTTTGTGGAACGTGTCATTTTAAATGAAAGATTTCTTTACATACCATGATTCAAATTCTTTGAAACAATTTTTTACACATTATCTCTATCTCTCTCTCTCTCTCTCTCTGTCACACACACACATTATTTTTCTATTTTTATTTGTTTGATTGACTATCGTCGAGGCACGAAAACGCCCTTTGAATGAGTTTCTTAGTTTTGAGGACACTTGCGAAAGAAATATAAAAACAACTACGAGAGTTATTGATTTATGATGCTTAGTTTGCAGTCAATTCTGAGTATTTTTAGTAACTACGCTCCAGTCCCTAAACCTAGCCTAAGAAATGCGAATCAGTCACATTACGTATTCCAGGCCGTAGCAGCTGCGACTTGGAGACACCAGCTATGTTCACTTCCCAGCCCGCTGTAGGAACACATCGGTTCGTCTTCTTCCTGCTGGTACTGTAACTGAGATTTGGCAACAAGGCAACGTATCTTTGGCAACTCTGTGATCGACGAGTTACTTCCTTGTGTGCACGGAATTAAGCCTCAAAGTTCGCTTGATTTTACCTGTCATTCTCGGTTATTATCGCTTGGGGTGTAACAAAAGATAGTAAACTTACGGTTTTCAGGACAGAAATCGCAACTAATCTCGTCGTTTAAATAGCGGTTTATGAGTTCTAGTCACTATTGGCCTCGTAAGAAGAAGCCCACACACATAGTGTTCGCCAGCACTGTGGTAACGTGCTGAACTGTGAAAAAACGTCTGTTATGGTTTGCAGTTCCAGTCTCACTGACTTAAACGTTTTGTACCCTTTCTGTTAAAGAGCTACAAGCGGTCAGATCAAACATCAATAAGGAAATCACAAGAAAATACTTTCGGGTCATAGTGCAATGGTGAAAAACTTACAATGCTGCACAACAGGTAACGCCTCTTTCCGCTGCTGACAATCAAACTTTGGGTTTCTAGAAATGAATAACTATATTTATGCAATGCCACATTTACATACCTCTTGATATGACACAGCATACCAATTAAACACAGACCCTATCAAAATCTAAGTGAGTAGTATTTTACTAATTCGTGTCGATAGAGGCATGCTTGAGTACAGATACTCAGTTTTATTAAAACAGACTTTCGTCGTAAGGTTATCGTGGTTAGTTTTATTTAATTTCTTATAATACAGTGCACTGTTTTCTTAAGGTTTCCTTCAGCGTTGTTGAAACAATAGTAAACATGAGAGCGAAATTAATCATCAACGATATATGCGAATTTTTTGATGATATCTATAACAGTCTGGCGATGCACATGCAGTTTATTAATTACATGCATGTAGAAAACTTGTTCTGAGTTAAAGCTGTCACACAATGTTTGAAGAAGAATAAAATGCCACTACCGCACGACAACTAATGTAGAAAATACTTTTTTTGACGTATTTTTTCGCGATGCGCTTTCCTCATACATAATATAAAAGCTTCGAGATGCTTCTGCTGCCTGGCTGTCTATTAAGCCTGAAAAGAACAAAATGTCACAGAAGTTAGATCTTTTTCCACATGTGACTATTTTGGGTTGAGAAGTGAAGGTAATTATGTTCAAAGTTCCATTAGATAGGTAACTTCAGCAAACGGCAGAATTGCGTTTTAAAAAAATTTGGTAGTAACTGTATTCGAACTCGCGACATCTTATCTACAGCGAACAACACTTGCCTTTACGCTAGTAGCTGACACACACCTACAACAGCTCCAGAGCTGAACAACAATTCCTCCAGAACTTCTGCATACCACAGCGCTGCGAGATAATGCAAATGGCCGGGGCTAGACTTCTGAAAGAAACAGTTATAGCTTTTATTTTGCGCTGCAGGACTTTTCTACAAACAGATAACGCAATAGAATAGCTCAAGTGGAAAGGAACACTTCCTATTAAAATTTCTGCATCCTACACTGTTGGCAGTTCTGTGTAGGTGGCAGTTACGTGATTTTATTTCGGTGATTACAAAATAGAGTCGAATGTATGCACTGGGTAGCCGAGGCAGCTAGTTCATGGTGATTCGGTCAACCAAGTAATTGAATTTACTGAACATGCTGCAATTCACTACAGGGAGCCTGTGAGTCAGAATTCTCATCCAGTGTGGCGCAATGGCGTTGCGATAGAAAAATGAGTCACAGAAATGAGGGTTTTGGTGGTGTGTTGGCCTGATGGTAAGTTTTTATACCTATGGTCTGGGTTCGATTCCCACTTCTGTCAATGATTTTAGATAGGGAGAGAAGGATTCCATTCTCTTCTGTCAACACCAAGTGAAGAAGATATAATGGCAGTGTGGTCTGAAATTCACATTAAAGATGATATTCCTTCTCTGACAAGTAGACGTTAGGTTGAACCACAAAAAAGTCTGGAGTGGCGACATGTAGAAACTCTATCACCAGTTACCTTTCTTATACTAGTTATTTATTTATAGTGACGAAACAAACGCTATGTAGGGTCACAGGACACTTATTCCATCTTTTATCTGAGCTTCTGTACGTCGATAAAATTGGTTCTGAACTGAGACTGCATCTCAGACCGCACTTAACGTGGAATTTGATCCCTTCGTGGCAATACAGCTCGGCTACAATTTGTTGTTTGTTCAAAACTGCAGATTCCTCAACATCTCCACATATTAAGTGTGAATGGGTTCGAATTCTGGCCCGGCACTAAAGATTTCATTATGTATTATCAAGAGCATGAGAACACCTATCTGCTGGTGGATAATAATTTTGATTTTTAATGTTTTTTCATTCATTGTCAACACTAACGATATCTGACGTTTTTTACTCCCAGTGGGACACAGAACTATTTGCGAGATCACTGTAAGTTCAAGATGTTATTCCGAGCTGCTGGTGGAGAAAAATTCGGAAGCTGACGTCTCTTTGCGTGTAGTCAGTGAGCACTGAACTCTTCGTCATATTATTTCTAGTTCAAACACGCTCACATGTCGCTGCTGGTGCAACAAACCCATATTTAACGTTCGTTTTCTCTACAATATAACAGCAATAGGTGCCGGGTTGGAGTCCTGGGAAGGAAAAAATTAATGTTTCGTCTAGTCATTTCAGTTAAAACATCTAGCTACTGCCGAGAAAATCCGATATGTCACAGTTGATTGTGCTCCAATATCAATCCGATTAGGTTCTGGGTTCGAATCCCTGTCCAACACAAAGCTTTATCTCACGGCATTTCAAGTAAGTTACTTGTGAAAAAGCAATATTTAACATCTCTCGTAGTTCGTTAACAGGGACAAGAGATGCTGGGAAGGAATTCCCGTCCGTTAAAAATGTTTGCGTTATATAATTTAAAGTTGATATTTGCTAACTAATACTGTCTAAAATCGAGGTATATCACTCTCTGTATGCCTAATCAGGAATGACTGTTAGTTTGCGTCAGTCACGAAATCTTTGCTTAGTCTACCTGACCTGGGTTTGAATCCATATGCAGAACGAGACGGTTCGTCGTGTCATTTGAAGTTCATACTTATTATCAACTAACTGCTAGTGAATAACTTAAATTTTTAATGTCATTTTGTTTTAAATAATAAGTACTGTATGTTACTTTGAAGAGGAAATCACGAAAACTACGAACTTAACTGCGTGCATAATGAGAGTGGTAACATTTCAAGTATGTAATTTATTGTAATAAATGTGAACTTACAAGCCATAAGGACAGTCTTATCTGTGATAAGGTGTTCCCTGATATTTGTAGCATCGTGGTATTACTTTACATCTTGAGTTACTGCGATACAGAGTAGTGTTTTCCAGTGGTGACTTGTTTGAACCACTATCAATAGTCGAACGACTGTACCAAGCAGCGATTAGAGGACCTGCTAGACAGCTGTGTTATGCCGGTTGCATACGAATCAGGCGAAATGCAATTTAGGTCGTTTGTATACTTTTGTATGACTGTACAAGTCCCGTAAAAATTGTTACCTTGTGTTTGTTGGTTGTCCAGCGTTGCAGGCTCACAAATTCATTTTATGATGTAGGCCATACTCACTTCATAAACAATCTTGAAAAACAAAATGATACTTAATCGTTATTGTTTAGTAAGGAAACAAAGCCAGCTTACATCTCGCTAATTAACGTTGCCAACTTATAATTCCACTAACTTGAAGAATACAATCACCTTGCTAACTATCTTTAACACATTCCGAACTTGTCACACAGTTGCTCAGCCTTAGCTGTGCCTCTTTTATTCTGGTGGTTTCTAACATCAAACTTTTGGAATCAAACACCTAGATCAGAATTGCCCCATGTCTTAAGACGAAAACTAAGTTGTGTATAGTTTATGCTGTTTCCCAAATAAAAAGATAATTAACTACTGACACACGGCTCCGCCCACGGGAGTATATGTCATATTTATTGCACACAAATAAGTCTCGTTCTCGGCTGTTTTTACAGAATACGCATCCAGTGAGGATGTTAAATTTATCTGTCGCATAGAGGCGTGTAGCATTATCCTATGTCCTGAACTATATTGACTAAATCATCGATTCGCTGCTGAGCTTTTTCTCGCTCCGTGAGCGATACACTGAACAGGGCAATTATAGGCCAACCATAACTTGTATTTCTAATGTATTCCAAATCAACTTTTACAGGAAAGAAATACCTACAGGTCATTTTGCAGCATTTTTACATACCACCATCTTCTCATCCTCATCCCATCCGTGGACGTAGTGCGGCTGCCTTACTTCCATGCTAATTTAGAATATGAGCTATGTACTTTTTTAAAATAGTTTCTTCAAAATAACCAGGGCAATTTAAAATATCTCCCATAATCTACGTTCTGACTCCTTTCACTCCCCCACCTGCTCCATCGCACCCTATCCCTCTGCCACCCTGCTATTTTTCTGCCGTCCTCCTCACAAACTGCCCTCTTCCACTTGCATTCTCATACTCCCTCAGACTTTTACCTATCTCCTTACAACCCTTTCCTCTCTCATCTGAGATAATCTCTCTCTTTCACTTGCCCCTCGCATCCTCTTCCGTCTATCCCCCTCTATGATCCACCTGCCATCTACAAACCACTTCTCCACCCTCCTTTCTACTGGACTCTATGACCCTCTTCTCTTCCCTTCTCTCTCCCTCTTCCTCCTCTCCCTCTTTCAATCCGTCCACCCATCCCATCTCTGTCTACCTCCTGCTCTCCTCTCAAACTATTTCACCCTCTCCTTGTCTTTTTACATCTCCTTTCTCTCAACCTCTGTCCACCTCGTCCCCCCCCCCCCCAACAACCACATCTCTCCCTGTCCTTCTCCCACATTACCCCGTTTTCACCCCTAACCTCACTGCAATGGGAGTTGACAGAAATACCACAGTTGCCTCTCATGGCTTTTCTAACCATGTGTCAAAACTAAAACAAGCAATGTTATACTGGCTTTGCATCTTTACGCCAAACCGAGTAAGTGGTATTTGCGACTTTTAACATGATGCTAATGATGGAAATAATATCAACCAAAATTAAATACGAATCCGAGGTCCGTTGTGCCAGCCAGCCTGCGGGTGGCTTTTAAGGTGGATTTCCATCTGCCTCGGCGAATGCGGACTGGTTCCCCTTATTCCGACTCAGTTACACTATGTCGGCGATTGCTGCACAGACACTTTCTCCATGTACGCACAAACACCATTACTCTACCACTCAAACATTGGGGTTGCACTATTCTGGTGTGAGACGTTCCCGGGGGTCTTCTGGGGGCCGAACCGCACAATAACCCTGGGTTCGGTGTGGGCCGTCGATTGGCTGAGTGGACTGCTGTAGCCTGTTGTGGGGTTTGAACCACTTAGGGCTACGGTAGGGACAACACCTCTCCATCGTTTCTAGGTCCCCCCAGTTCAATACAATACAATAAAAATACATTTATTTAGCGTATGGCTAATACAGACATATCATGAAATTTAATTACATATACATATATACATATTGACACACAAGAAACTTAAGTTTGTCTCTACAACTGAATATCCAGTCCTTCAATCCAACGCACTGCATCTGGAGTGCTAGCAGGAAGTCCTCTTTGGCGCTGTGATAGGCTCAAATCCTGCATTCACTGACAGTCTGGTATGGAGCCCCGCAGTCACAGGCTGGATCAGGCAGCTTCTTCCACTAAAAGAGAGCATCCCTGCATCGGCCATGGCCGGTACGGATTCTGTTGAGAGTAGTCCACGTCTTGCGTGGTAGGTCGAATCCACTTGGAAGTTTAGCACCTGAGAAGATGTTATGCAGGTGCACATCTGTCACTGCTTCCCACCGACCTTGCCATTCTTCAAGAGGTTTGAAATTCTTATCAGCCATGTCAGCAGCATCGCACAGAGTTGGATGACGTGATTTCAGTCTCTTGCGATTTAAAAGTGGCAGGTCGCTATGCACGGGTAGGTTAGAATTCCTGGAGATCTTGTGGAATTCTGTCATACGGGCAGTACAGCTGCGTAGATCAGGAGGTATTATACCGTTTAACAGTGGAAGCCAATAAACTGGAGTAGATCTGATTGCGCCAGATATTATGCACATTGTCGTATTCAGCTGGGTATCAACAAGCCTTGTATAATGACTGTTCATCCAAACAGGTGCAAAATACTCAGAACTTGAGTACACCAAGCCCAGAGCTGAAGATCTCAGGGTGGTTGCTGAAGATCCCCAGATAGTTCCGCATAGCTTATGGAGGATGTTGTTTCGAGTCCTCAACTTTTGAGCCAAGTTATGAAGGTGTTGTTTGAAGCATAGTGTACGATCCAGGATGACACCGAGATATTTAGGGTCCCAATTATGACGAAGAATTCTGCCTCAGAAATTTACTTCCAGATTTACAGTCGCCAACCGGTTATTCAGATGGAAGCAACATACTTCTGTTTTACTCACACTGGGTTGGAGTCTCCAGATTTTGAAGTAATTATCTAATGCAGACAGGTCATTGGCTAGAATATCTTCTGTTGTCTTCATTTCTTGATGTTTTACAGCTAGAGCCATGTCATCGGCATAGCAGTATTTTCTGGACGAAGTGTCAGGTAGATCAGATAGATATAGGTTGAACAGTAAGGATGACAGAACTTATCCTTGAGGCAATCCGTTGTTCAGCTTCCTCTCCTTACTTATGTTACTTTCAGTGATTACCTGGAACTTCCGATCACTTAGCATGCTGTTAATCAGTCGAGTCATTATTCTGCAGCGTATGATGCTGAGAAATTTGTAGATAAGGCCTTCCCTCCACACAGTGTCGAAGGCGGCAGTTAAATAAACAAATGCCACAGATGTTTTCTACCTCATTTGGTATCCTGACTCTGTAAAGGATGTGAGAGACCATACTTGGTCGCAGCATCTACGCCCTGGTCTGAAGCCTGCCTGATCAAGTGCAACGTTCTCTAGGATAGCGCTACTTATTCTGTTATATATTAGCCTTTCAAAAAGCTAGTAGCAGCAGCTAAGTAGGGCAATGGGGCGATAGCTTTCTGCCTTGTTGCTGGTTTGCCAGGATTCAGAACAGATATTATCATCGCCTTCTTTTTAAATTAAAATACAAATAGAAGTATTGTATGAAAGAGGGCAGATAGTTGCAATTACTTTACGTGGGGGTTGAAAATGTGTTATGTTATTCCAAAATAAACTTTTATATGGTAAAAATAATGAAGAAAAGTTTGACTTCCTTTCTAATCGGTATCTTAGGAAAATTCTGAGTGACTGCAGTCTATCCTTGATCGATCAAAACGCGGAAAACTCAATAGAAATGTGTCACAAGCTGTCCAGTCCTATCTGTCCTGTGCAAGCATATTCATCTCTGCATAGCTAACGCCAGGTACATCTATTAGAAGCTGATTACTGCCGCACTAGTCTTCCATTTTTCCTCTTCTCACTTACCACCAAGACACAACTGACGCGCGGGGTAGCCGCGCGCTCTGAGGCGTCTTGTCAAGGTCCGCGCGGCTCCCCCCGGCGGATGTTCGAGTCCTCCCTTGGGCGTGTGTGTGTGTGTGTGTGTGTGTGTGTGTGTGTGTGTGTCGTCCTTAGCCTAAGTTAGTTTAAGATAGATTAAGTAGTGTGTAAACTTAGGGACCTATGACCTCAGCAGATTGGTCCCATAAGACCTTACCACAAATTTCCAAATTGGTAGGGACCCCAGACAGATGAACAATACTCAAGAATCGGTCGAATGAGCGCCTTATAAGCGGCCTCCACCGTGGATGAGTTACATTTCCTTAAGATTGTTCCTATGAGTCTGAGCATGACATCTGTTTTCCCCACTATTTGTTTATTTATGTGGTCATTCCACTTAAGATCACTCTGAATAATTACTCAAGGTATTTTCCGGAAGATACAGTTTCCAGCGATTCGTCATCAATAGCGTAGCGGTACTGTAGTGGACTTCGTTTCCTACTTATGTGCAACTTGTTGCATTTATTTACATTCAGGGTCAGCTGCCAGAGCCTGCACCATTCATCAATTCACTGGAAGTCATTCTGCAAATAGTTACTTTCTTCTGGCGTTGATACTTTGTTATAGACAACCGCATCATCTGCAAGGAGCTTTAAGGCTCCCTACTAGATCATTTCTATACGCTGTAAAAAGTAACGGGCCTACCACACTTCCTTGGGGTACTCCGGAAATTACCTTCTCATGTGTCGAGTTTGTTCCATTAAGAGGGACATGTTGGGTTCTGTCTGGAAGCAAGTCCTAAATCCAGTCGCTAATATGCTTCGATATTCGGGAAGTTTGCATTTTTTTTTTTTAACTTACAGTAGGGCGGGACTGTGCCAGTAGCTGTCCTGAATTCAAATAACACGGCATCAACCTGAGTCCCCTTCTCTACGACGTTGTGGATCCCATGGATGAACAGAGCGAGCTGAGTTTCACAGAATCTCTGTTTGTGGAACCCATGTTGATTTTTATGGAGGAGATTTTCCTTCTCAATGGACGTCATAATTCCTGAGCATAAAATATATTCCATAGTTCTTCGACAGATTGACGTCAACGATATAGATCTATAATGAGTGCATCTGTCCTGCAGCCACTTTTAAAAAACGGGAATTAGCTGAAATTTCTTCCAGTCAGTAGTTACCCTTTGTTGCTCAAACGATCTACTATAAATTACTGCTAGAAAGGGAACAAGTCCTTTCTCACAATCTTTGTAGAATCTTACAGGTATCACATCTGTCCTGATGTCTTTCCACTGTTCAGAGATTGCAGTTGTTTTTCTATTTCGTGATTGATTGTCTCAATATATGCCCTTCGTCTTTTGTACGGCGGTTGTAAGGAGGGACCGTGTTACGATGTCCTGCTGTGAAACAATTTCGGAAGACCGAATTCAGTATTTCAGCCTTCTCTATGTTATCTTAACTTAATCATAGCCAACACTTGGTTCAAGAATCATAAAAGAAGGTTGTATACGTGGAAGAATCCTGGAGATACTAGTAGGTATCAGATAGATTATATAATGGTAAGACAGAGATTTAGGAACCAGGTTTTAAATTGTAAGACATTTCCTGGGGCAGATGTGGATTCTGACCACAATCTATTGGTTATGAACTGCAGATTGAAACTGAAGAAACTGCAAAAAGGTGGGAATTTAAGGAGATGGGACCTGGATAAACTGAAAGAACCAGAGGTTGTAGAGAGTTTCAGGGAGAGCATAAGGGAACAATTGACAGGAATGGGGGAAAGAAATACAGTAGAAGAAGAATGGGTAGCTCTGAGAGATGAAGTAGTGAAGGCAGCAGAGGATCAAGTAGGTAAAAAGACGAGGGCTAATAGAAATCCTTGGGTAACAGAAGAAATATTGAATTTAATTGATGAAAGGAGAAAATACAAAAATGCAGTAAATGAAGCAGGCAAAAAGGAATACAGACGTCTCAAAAATGATATCAACAGGAAGTGCAAAATGGCTAAGCAGGGATGGCTAGAGGACAAATGTAAGGATGTAGAGGCTTGTCTCACTAGGGGTAAGATAGATACTGCCTACAGGAAAATTAAAGAGACCTTTGGAGAGAAGAGAACCACTTGTATGAATATCAAGAGCTCAGATGGCAACCCAGTTCTAAGCAAAGAAGGGAAGGCAGAAAGGTGGAAGGAGTATATAGAGGGTTTATACAAGGGCGATGTACTTGAGGACAATATTATGGAAATGGAAAAGGATGTAGATAAAGGCGAAATGGGAGATACGATACTGCGTGAAGAGTTTGACAGAGCACTGAAAGACCTGAGTCGAAACAAGGCCCCCGGAGTAGACAACATTCCAGTAGAACTACTGACGGCCTTGGGAGAGCCAGTGCTGACAAAACTCTACCATCTGGTGAGCAAGATGTATGAAACAGGCGAAATACCCTCAGACTTCAAGAAGAATGTAATAATTCCAATCCCAAAGAAAGCAGGTGTTGACAGATGTGAAAATTACCGAACTATCAGTTTAATAAGTCACAGCTGCAAAATACTAACGCGAATTCTTTACAGACGAATGGAAAAACTGGTAGAAGCCGACCTCGGGGAAGATCAGTTTGGATTCCGTAGAAATGTTGGAACACGTGAGGCAATACTGACCTTACGACTTATCTTGGAAGAAAGATTAAGAAAAGGCAAACCTACGTTTCTAGCATTTGTAGACTTAGAGAAAGCTTTTGACAATGTTAACTGGAATACTCTCTTTCAAATTCTGAAGGTGGCAGGGGTAAAATACAGGGAGCGAAAGGCTATTTACAGTTTGTACACAAACCAGATGGCAGTTATAAGAGTCGAGGGGCATGAAAGGGAAGCAGTGGTTGGGAAAGGAGTAAGACAGGGTTGTAGCCTCTCCCCGATGTTATTCAATCTGTATATTGAGCAAGCAGTAAAGGAAACAAAAGAAAAATTCGGAGTAGGTATTAAAATTCATGGAGAAGAAGTAAAAACTTTGAGGTTCGCCGATGACATTGTAATTCTGTCAGAGACAGCAAAGGACTTGGAAGAGCAGTTGAACGGAATGGACAGTGTCTTGAAAGGAGGATATAAGATGAACATCAACAAAAGCAAAACGAGGATAATGGAATGTAGTCAAATTAAGTCGGGTGATGCTGAGGGAATTAGATTAGGAAATGAGACACTTAAAGTAGTAAAGGAGTTTTGCTATTTGGAGGCAAAATAAGTGATGATGGTCGAAGTTGAGAGGATATAAAATGTAGACTGGCAATGGCAAGGAAAGCGTTTCTGAAGAAGAGGAATTTGTTAACATCGAGTATAGATTTAAGTGTCAGGAAGTCGTTTCTGAAAGTATTTGTATGGAGTGTAGCCATGTATGGAAGTGAAACATGGACGATAACTAGTTTGGACAAGAAGAGAATAGAAGCTTTCGAAATGTGGTGCTACAGAAGAATGCTGAAGATAAGGTGGGTAGATCACGTAACTAATGAGGAGGTATTGAATAGGATTGGGGAGAAGAGAAGTTTGTGGCACAACTTGACTAGAAGAAGGGCTCGGTTGGTAGGACATGTTTTGAGGCATCAAGGGATCACAAATTTAGCATTGGAGGGCAGTGTGGAGGGTAAAAATCGTAGAGGGAGACCAAGAGATGAATACACTAAGCAGATTCAGAAGGATGTAGGTTGCAGTAGATACTGGGAGATGAAGAAGCTTGCACAGGATAGAGTAGCATGGAGAGCTGCAGCAAACCAGTCTCAGGACTGAAGACCACAACAACAACAACATATGTTATCTTCCGTTTCGGCGCCATTGTGGACACTGAGTGAATGAATAGATGATTTTAGGCCACTCACGGATTCTACGTAAAACCAAAAGCTCTTACGATTTTACTTAGATCAGTTGACGAAACTTGACTTTCAAAGTCATCATTGGTAGATTGAAGTTCAAATTACTTCTACATCTCTCGCAAACCCTCGATCCAAGATAACATGCTGCGTTCTCTCTATCACGAAATTTTCAATCCGATCACAAGTATCGTTTGTTTGCCTGTCTGATCGATGATAAATGTTGTGTCACGGTAAATGATTTAAGGCACAAAATACTTTCCACTATGTTTGAAAAGGCTTATGTATTCTCTATCATTACTATTGTACGGGAGGACGACGGTTCACTCCCGTCTCCGGCCATCCTGTTTTACATAGGTTTTCCGTGATTTCCCTAAATCGCTCCAGGCAAATGCCGGGATGGTTCCTTTGAAAGGGCACGACCGACATCCTTCCCCATTATTCCCTAATCCGATGAGACCGATGACCTCGCTGTCTGGTCTCCTTCCCCAAACAACCAAACCCAACAATCATACGCCGTTGAGTTCCATTCGTATCCACTTCAGTGTTTTACTTCTCAGATATGACATACTGTTGTTTGTTGATTTGAAGCTTACATTATGTTAGAGACGTTATGGATATCTATACAAGCCTGGACATTGTTTCAATGCTGAAATTTTGTAATAGTTGGAGCTAGACGATTTTTCAGTGCGGCTGAAACTGGTTGAGGCTAAATTAGTTGAAATATCACATTTGAATATCAGAGCGACATCGTATAAAGATTATACCTTCCTGGTGACTGGTTATTTATTAAACGTTAGTACGAAACTTCTCGCACCATATAACCTCACATTAACACCATCCCAACAATCTATAGATCACCGGAGGTTCCATCCACTGTACTCTCATGGCTTAATAGTCCTTCTGAATGCAGCTTATTCTCTACACAGAAGCTCCAAGGAAACTGGTATAGGCATGCGTCTTCCAATACAGAGATGTGTAAACAGGCAGAATATGGCTTGCGGTCGCAACGCCTATATAAGACAACAAGTGTTTTGTGCAGTTGTTACATCGGTTACTGCTGTTACAATTGAAAGTTGTCAAGATTTAAGTGAGTTTGAACGTGGTGTTACAGGCGGCGACCCAGCGATGGGACACAGCATCTCCGAGGTAGCGATGAAGTGGGGATTTTCCCGTACGACCATTTCACGAGTGTACCGTGAATACCAGGAATCCGGTAAAACATCGAATATCCGCTATTGCTGCGGCATGACAGAAGAGCAACATTTCCACACATTGCTGCAGAGTTTAATGCTGGGCCATAAAATAGCAAGTGTCGGTTTGCGAGCCATTCAACGAAACAACATCGATATGGGCTTTCTGAGCCGTAGGCCTACTCATGTACCCTTGATGTGTGAATGGCACAATGGACAGAAAACATTCAATCGTAAATTCTAATATTTTTCAGTGAAGTGGCACAAAAGGTCTATTCACGTTGGTGTGCTTAGTGGAAGAGACTAGCGATATATCATCAAACTTCCAGAAAAACACCACTCAACAATTCTGAAAATTGTCGACAAGTGCGAGAATTATCGCACCATCAACCTAACGGCTCATGCATCCAAGTTACTAACAAGAATCATATACAGAAGAATGGAAAAAAATTGATCTGCTGAACGACGATCAGCTAATGGCAACAGAGAGGCAGGTCTGCTAATAAAAGCAAGACAGAAGAAAAATAAAAACACCGTCATAGGACTTGTATACTTGTAAAAATGCATTCGACAGTACAAAATGTTCGACCTCCAGCGATACATAGGTGTAAGCTATAGGGAAAGACGGGCAATATACAATATGTACAATAAGCAAGAGGGAACAACGGAAGGCCATCAACCAAGTGCTCGATTTAAAAAGGGTGTTAGACAGGGGTGTAGCCTTTCGACCCTATTGTTCAATCTATACATCGAGGAAGCAATGATGGGAATAAAAGAAAGTCCCAAAAATGGGCTTAAAATTTAGGCTGACAGAATATTAATGGTAAGCTCCCCAGATGGCATTGTTAGCCTCAGTGAAAGTGAGAAATAATTACAAGATCTGTTGAACAGAATGAACAGTCTAAAGAGTATAGGTCGTGGATTGAAGGTAAATCAAAGGAAGACGAAAGTAATGAGAAGAAGCAGCAATGGTAACAACGCGAAACTTAACATCAGAATTGGGGGTAGCTAAGTAGACGAATGTAAGTAATTCTGCTGCCAAGATTGTAAAATATCCCATGACGTACTGAGCAAGGAGAACTAGTAAGCATGCTAGTACTGGAAAAAAGGAAATTACTGGCCAAGACATTTCAGTTAGTATCGGATACAGGTCTCAATGTGATGAAAAATCTGAGAATGTACGTTTGGAGCACAGCATTGTATGGCAGTGAGAAATGGAGTGCGGGAACAGAACGAAACCGAAGCCTCTGAGATGTGATGCTACATAAGAACAGAGAAAATTAGATGTGATGATAAGTTAAGGGATGGAGGCTCTCAGCCGAATCGGCGTGGAAAGAAACGTATGGAAAGCACTGACAAGAAGAAGGAACAAGTTGACAAGATATCTATTAAGACCTCAGGGATGACTGCCAGGGTAGCAGAGAGAGCTGTAGAGAGTAAAAAGTGCAGGGGCAGACAGAGACTGGAAATATATCCTGCAATTAAATGAGGAGTGAGATGAAAAAGACGTATGACAATAAGAAGCACACTACCACAAGAAAAGAGAGCATTTCTAACCAAAAGAAGGTTCCTAGTATGTAACCTATTTAATAAAGAAATTTCTAAGAACGTACGTTTGAAGCTTGGTTGTGTGTTAGTAAATCTATGAGAGAACCGGAGACAAGAATGTTCAAATGGCTCTGAGCACTATGGGACTTAACTTCTGAGGTCATCAGTCCCCTAGAACTTAGAACTACTTAAACCTAACTAACCTAACGACATCACACACATCCATTGCCGAGGCAGGATTCGAACCTCCGACCGTAGCGGTCGCGCGGTTCCAGACTTTAGCGCCTAGAACCGCTCGGCCACCGGAGAGAAGAAAATCGAAAAGTTTGTGCTCTGGTGCTATAAAATCATGTTAAAGATTTGGGGGATGATGAGGCCTACAAAGAAATCAGCATCCGAAAAACACTGACGAGAAGAAAGGGTGGGTGATAGGATATGTTTTAAAACACCAAGGAATTATTTGCCATCATTAGAACAACGTGCAGAGGGTAAAAACTGTATGGGAAGGCAGAAGTGGGAATGCACCTAACATGTAATTAACGACGTTGGGTGCAAGTGTTGATGAAGTTGTTGCCACCACGGAGGAAATCGTGGCGGGCGGCATCAAAGTAACCGAAAGAGTAAGTACTTAATAGCAAATACACAAACAAAAATAAGACACAAAATAAGAGACAGTAATAAAGATTTTCAGAGCAGCTGCTGCAATGCAAAATATTACTCGGAGAATATCTGTAAGCTGTGGGGCATTATCTACTGAAAATGTCTTTCAAAACCTAATTTTTCTTTGAACGTCCTTTGTTTCGAAAACGCTCGCATGAATCTCCTATATTCAAAAATAACACCACGCTCAGCCAATGAAGCAAATAAATGAGACAGACATGCATTGGCTCTTCTTCTCCGGATTCGTGCGCCGCATCCAGATCTGAATTACTCCCTCTCTCGCCGTTATCACGTTACCAGCGCTCGTCTTTGAAAATGGCTTGTAGAGGAAAGCACCCTCTGGAAATGCTGTTAACAGAGAGTTATACGTAGAAACATTTATCACTCGCCTGTCTCTCTGATATTTCCTAAACTTCCCTTATTTAATTAGTTCTACATTCCACGCAGCGTTCTTCCTGTTTCTCCAACTGGTAATTTCCGGCGCTCCCCGCTTGGTGCTCAGCTAATCAAACTAATTAAATAGCAACGTGACGACCTCTTAGCGTCCTGTGCTGACCTTGGACAGAGGCAATATAATATCATTAATTTGTTAAGTCATAAGTAATTATAACCGACAAGTTTATTCTTGCCAGTGGTTTCGAGGTACCCTTTCGTCGCAGATTTTGCGAATTAGCTCCTTGGGTCTTATCGAAACTGAAAAGGAGAAATTTGTTAATATACTACATACAGGGTGTTACAAAAAGGTACGCCCAAACTTTCAGGAAACATTCCTCACACACAAAAAAGAAAATATGTTATGGGGGACATGTGTCCGGAATCGCTTACTTTCCGTGTTAGAGCTCATTTTATTACTTCTCTTCAAATCACATTAATCATGGAATGGAAACACACAGCAACAGAACCTACCAGCGTGACTCCAAACACATTGTTACAGGATATGTTCAAAATGTCCTCCGTTAGCGAGGATACATGCATCCACCCTCCGTCGCATGGAATCCCTGATGCGCTGATGCAGCCCTGGAGAATGGCGTATTGTATCACAGCCGTCCACAATACGAGCACGACAGTCTCTGCATTTGGTACCGGGGTTGCGTAGACATGAGCTTCCAAATGCCCCCCTATATGAAAGTCAAGAGGGTTGCGGTCAGGAGAACGTGGAGGCAATGGAATTGGTCCGCCTCTACCAATCCATCGGTCACCGAATCTGTTGTTGAGAAGCGTGCCAACACTTCGACTGAAATGTGCAGGAGCTCCATAATGCATGAACCACATGTTGTGTCATACTTTTAAAGGCACATGTTCAAGCAGCACAGGTAGAGTATCCCATATGAAATCATGATAACGTGTTCCATTGAGCGTAGGTGGAAGAACATGTGGCTCAATCAAGACATCACCAACAATGCCTGCCCATCCGTTCACAGAAAATCTGTGTTGATGACGTGAATGCACAATTGCGTGCGGATTCTCGTCAGCCTACACATGTTGATTGTGAAAAGTTACAGTTTGATCACGTTGGAGTACATACTGACGAAACAAAAATGAGCTCTAACATGGAAATTAAGTGTTTCCAGACACATGTCCACAAAACATCTTTTCTTTATTTGTGTGTGAGGAATGTTTCCTGAAAGTTTGGCCGTACCTTTTTGTAACACCCTGTAAGTAGATATCAGTGCTGGGAAGTCTTTTCTGAAGATTTTTGTTTAGAATGTAACCGTATTTGGAAGTGAAACGTGGACGATAAACAGTTCATATAAGAGGAAAATAGATGCTTTAGAAATATGGTACTACAGATGAATGCTGAAGGTTACATGATTAGATCATGTATCTCATGTGGGTATACTCAATAGAAGTAAGGAGCAAAGAATTATGTGCTGCAACTTCATTAAAAGAAGGGGTCAGTCGATAGGACACGTTCAGAGACATCAGGGTATCACCAGTTCAGTATTGAAGAGCAGTACATTTGGTGGGACAGAGTGGAGTGGGGGAGGGAAAGGGGGGAGAGGGGGGAGAGGGGGAGAGTGTGGAGAGGGGGGAAAGGGGGAGAGGGAGGGAAAGGCGGAAAGGTGGAGAGGGGGATGGGGAGAGGGGGAGGAGGAGAGGGAGGAGGCGGGAGGGAATTAAAAACTGTGGAGAGAGACCAAGAGATCAATACAGTAGGTTGGAGTGGTTATTCGGAGACGAAGAGACTTACACTGTGTAGAGTAGCATGGAGAGCTGTTTGAGACCAGTCTTCGGACTGATTCATAACTTATTAAAACACTATCTGAACGTTAAACGTCACTGTAAGAGCCATTTCACCATGGCCGACCGTAACACAGTTTAAATTCCAGTCATATTTCATTACATTTGGCCATAAGAAACACGTCTCTCAGCTTGGAATTGGTAATAAAAAATATTTGGTTGCAATCTTTCAGGAACATTGTTGAAAACAAAACCAACATAGCCATTTATCAGCAAAGATCAAACGTTTACCAATGTGATAACAATAGCGAATGGTAATGGTCAGCTTCAAACCAAAGAATGTTATAACAAATATTTACGGTTACAGTAACAGCATCTTCACAACCACTGGTACTTCCTCCTTAAGAATCACGACAGACATTTACAAGTAGGCGCCCCGGTGGTTCCGGTCGCCTACGGTGGACTGGATGGCTGAGTGGTGACCTCTCCAGTTGTCAGAATGCTAGGAAATGGCTGTAGAAGCGTCAGAAACTCCAAAGAAATATTATTAATTTGTAACACCTTTATTCCTGCCGCGTACAATGTAGTGGCTGGGTGATATCAACGACCTTCAACGAGTCCTCGCTGACTCGTAGCAATGACGCCAGATCCGGGCCGCGCAGTCTTGCTAGCGCAGCGCTGCGTGCTGTGACGTAGCGGAGGAATGTCCTTACTTCGGCCGCGCGTGGTTGGCGGAGCCCGGCTGAGCGGCCGGCTTGTGGCGGACAGCAGGTGGCTCCGGGTTGGAGTCCCCGGCCATGTCGGCCTCAGAAGCGTTCTCGTAGTGCGGAGTGTACTCTATCCTACCTCGTCTTCTTCCCTGCTCCTCCTGGTGGCTCGTCCGCGGTGGACTGGCGGAACGGGGATGCAGTCCCCCAGCGTCGTCGGCTCACCCGGTTGTGACGGCGGATGCACAGGGCCTAGGCCCGGCACGATCTCGACGACGGCTCACTGATGGCAGCATTGGCGGCGAGCGAGTCTGCCGCGATGTCTGCTAATCCTGGGTTGATGATTGACAGCGGCAGCAGAGAGGACCAGAGCTGGTATTGTCCCCTCACGTCTTCTGCTGGTTGGGCCGCCCTTACTGCAACATCTCCTTAATAAAGATTAACATGTCGATCACTGAGCTGAGCGCTACGCAGCGGCCCAGTACACATCTAACTGAGAGTCTAACTGCGAGTGCGTGTGCCTTGTTGCTTTCAAAGCTGGCGTATTTAAAGGAAGCACGAGCGACGTCCTGACGTCATGCTCGTTTGTAATGAACGCATTCGTTCCGCTTATACTGCTGATTCATCTGTCGTACTCGCCCCTTAGGTGTTCTTGCGACAGAGTTACGTGTTGTTGCGGCAGATTTACGCGAAGTTGTAAAATGCAGTACAGCTGACGCTATACCTCTGTCTTGCACTCTACGAAACTCTCCGTCTAACACAAACCCGCGTGCTAAGCATTTCTTTCGCGCCTGTTGTGTGTAGCCAGGCCATAGCCCTGCGGGACGACACATTCCCTATATGTGCAATCCTCGTACTTCTTGGCCAACCTACTGCCTCTGACCCTCGGCATAGGCAACGAAACTTTGGCAATATTCCACGTTTCCAACTCTTTACTATTCTGCAACACTACACATCCCCCTGCTTTAAGAAAATTCGCCCCGAATTTTATAGTTCAGGACTTACTGGTTGTGCACGCCATACTTCCTTATACTCTACAGGTATCTTACAACTACTCCATCAACACTGTCAAACTTTTCTTATCCGCTAATATTCTATTTACACTTAATACTAATTAGAATCTTATCATTGGTTATCTATTTGTATTACGTTCCAGTATTTCTGATCCATTCCATAGGTATTTGATGTACGGTTGTTCTTTCAGAACGAGACATCTTTGTTCGTAGACAAAAGTAAGTTGCACAAATAAACACTAGATCTAAGATTATGGTAGTCGTTGACACACCAAACATAATTGTGTATTGCTTATCTTTTTCCCGATATTACTGCACGTGCTGCAGTAGTTGATTAACTGAGATCTGCTCTTTTTCTGAGATGATCAGGCTATCTAAAGATTGTAGCAATGTGGGATCCAAGGACTCGTTAATAAACGTTAGGTTCTAGCGAGGCAATGTGTGTGGAAGTTCCTCTGGGTAATACAAGATGGGCGGTGTCACGTTAATCATTCTTGTACCCGTGAAAGAAGCTGGTAGGTGAAAATGCTTCCCCACTATTTCACATCTAGTGCCATTAATCAATAACCGACTGCCCTGCAATTCAACCTTTGATATATCTGTCAATCTACCATTTCTGTAACAAGTGGCAACTACGGTCTCTAGTTCGAACACAGAGTAAATCCAATGTTCCCCAACTTTCTGAAATTTCGGTCTCGGAAGTAGCACCTTCTTTTCGCAATCTGAGGTTCCCATATTCCCCAAGAACAACTGCATCTCACACGAATGATGGTGGGTTGCCACCACCCTTGCTGGACAAATAAAAACACTTCCCCTGAAACAGTCTGTCAAATCTTTCATAGACATAACCACGTGAGCACTCCTCAGTCTTGACACTAACAACACTTCCCAAGTTTGCACTTGCACCCACATCTCCTCTGCAGCAGTGTAGCAGTACCACACTGACGAAAAGTTTCCCGGGCCACATCCTGGCATGGCACCTGAAGGAAAAGGAGGCCATGTCAATCGCTCCCTTCCTTACCACGTCTAAAACACACAAATGACAAGTAAAAACTACACATATCCTATTACCTAATAACAATAAATACGATGTGTTCCTCCCCGAGGACACTTAATCTACGTATCCCTAGACCTAAGTGTTAAGGAACGTTCCTCTGCTGTTGTTTTAGCATCGGTACCCTCACACCATTTGTTTCTGCTGGATCAATCTGTGGTAACGCATCCACTGCGCCCTTAAACGGCTTAATCCTACTCACATGAGCTACTGACGACTTGGTTTGTAACTGCAACTTTACGTTGACTGGAGACACTATTTCATTTACCTGATACAGTCCAGAATATTTCGTCAAAACCTTCTTCGTTTTGCCCTTCGGAACAGAAGGATTAGGCAACAATACCCATTGACCAATTCTGTATTGCGGCAGTGTATCTGTTCTTTGCCCAATACTCCCTTATTTCTCCAAAGCTTTAGTATTAGCACGCCATACCCTTTGCCAAATCTCTCTCAATTTGAAACTTCCTGGCAGATTAAAACTGTGTGCCCGACCGAGACACGAACTCGGGACCTTGGAGAGCACTTGCCCGCGAAAGGCAAAGGTCCCGAGTTCGAGTCTCGGTCGGGCACACAGTTTTAATCTGCCAGGAAGTTTCATATCAGCGCACACTCCGCTGCAGAGTGAAAATCTCATTCTCTCTCAATTTCTTGGCGAAATTCTTCACTGACTCATCCTGTGAACCTACCTTAGGTTTGAGCACGTCAAATGGTGATGGCATTTTCCAACCATAAATTACCTCATACGGAGAGAGCCCCGTCCCTGTATGAACTTTCGCGTTATATGCGCTTGTCAACAGATTTAAATACACGTCCGTGGGTTCTGAATTTACATAATGACTAATCATTTTAAATAACGTCCTATGAACCCGTTCTGTTCGTCCATTCGACTGAGGATGTAATGGGCCTGTCCGCAATTTCTTAAATTTCAGTAAACGGCATAACTGCTTCATGAGCTCCGACATAAAGTTACTACCCTGATCTGTAATTATAGTATCAGGCACACTATACTTGAGCAACCAGTTATTTACTAAGGCTTGCGCAACAGTGCTTGCCTTCTGATCTGGAATAGCTACCATTACCAGGTATCGGGAAAAATGATCTAATATTGTTAATACGTATCGATTACCCGCTTGGGTCTTGTTCAATGCCCCGATTACGTCTAATCCAATGAATGCGAACGGACGATCCGCTTCAGGTTGTCTCTGTAACTGAATTTTCTGATGACTTACATCTGCTCTCTGCGCACACGGTATACAATTTTGCACATACTGCTCTACATTATTGCGACGTGTCTTCCACCAAAACCTTTCAGCTACCCGTCTATCAGTCGTTCTTTTACCACCATGACCCGACAATACATGGTCGTGCGCCTGTTTCAACACTTCTTTCCTCAGCGACTCCGGTACTACGACGCGATCCGCACTTCATCTTCCTGCAAAGCAACCCATGCTGCACTTCAAACTGCGGTTGCGTTCCGAACAATTGACACTCTCTGTCAGTGGCTTGCGCCTTTATCCACTCCTTTTCACTTATGCCCACAACTTGTACAGATGCTATTTTTCTACTAAGCGCATCTGCATTCGTATGTTTTACCCCTGGTTTTTGAATTACCTCGTAGTCAAATTCACTTAGTTTCAGTGCTCATCTCGTTAAGCGACTCGAAGGATCTTTCAACCCCAACAACCACCTCCATGCTGCGTGATCTGTAATCACCTTGAACTTACGCCCATATACACTCCTGGAAATGGAAAAAAGAACACATTGACACCGGTGTGCCAGACCCACCATACTTGCTCCGGACACTGCGAGAGGGCTGTACAAGCAATGATCACACGCACGGCACAGCGGACACACCAGGAACCGCGGTGTTGGCCGTCGAATGGCGCTAGCTGCGCAGCATTTGTGCACCGCCGCCGTCAGTGTCAGCCAGTTTGCCGTGGCATACGGAGCTCCATCGCAGTCTTTAACACTGGTAGCATGCCGCGACAGCGTGGACGTGAACCGTATGTGCCGTTGACGGACTTTGAGCGAGGGCGTATAGTGGGCATGCGGGAGGCCGGGTGGACGTACCGCCGAATTGCTCAACACGTGGGGCGTGAGGTCTCCACAGTACATCGATGTTGTCGCCAGTGGTCGGCGGAAGGTGCACGTGCCCGTCTACCTGGGACCGGACCGCAGCGACGCACGGATGCACGCCAAGACCGTAGGATCCTACGCAGTGCCGTAGGGGACCGCACCGCCACTTCCCAGCAAATTAGGGACACTGTTGCTCCTGGGGTATCGGCGAGGACCATTCGCAACCGTCTCCATGAAGCTGGGCTACGGTCCCGCACACCGTTAGGCCGTCTTCCGCTCACGCCCCAACATCGTGCAGCCCGCCTCCAGTGGTGTCGCGACAGGCGTGAATGGAGGGACGAATGGAGACGTGTCGTCTTCAGCGATGAGAGTCGCTTCTGCCTTGGTGCCAATGATGGTCGTATGCGTGTTTGGCGCCGTGCAGGTGAGCGCCACAATCAGGTCTGCATACGACCGAGGCACACAGGGCCAACACCTGGCATCATGGTGTGGGGAGCGATCTCCTACACTGGCCGTACACCACTGGTGATCGTCGAGGGGACACTGAATAGTGCACGGTACATCCAAACCGTCATCGAACCCATCGTTCTACCATTCCTAGACCGCCAAGGGAACTTGCTGTTCCAACAGGACAATGCACGTCCGCATGCTCTAGAAGGTGTAAGTCAACTATCCTGGCCAGCAAGATCTCCGGATCTGTCCCCCATTGAGCATGTTTGGGACTGGATGAAGCGTCGTCTCACGCGGTCTGCACGTCCAGCACGAACGCTGGTCCAACTGAGGCGCCAGGTGGAAATGGCATGGCAAGCCGTTCCACAGGACTACATCCAGCATCTCTACGATCGTCTCCATGGGAGAATAGCAGCCTGCATTGCTGCGAAAGGTGGATATACACTGTACTAGTGCCGACATTGTGCATGCTCTGTTGCCTGTGTCTATGTGCCTGTGGTTCTGTCAGTGTGATCATGTGATGTATCTGACCGCAGGAATGTGTCAATAAAGTTTCCCCTTCCTGGGACAATGAATTCACGGTGTTCTTATTTCAATTTCCAGGATTGTAAATAACAGCGAAAATACGAGATACCGTAAATCACTGCTAACATTTCTTTCTCTGTAGTTGAATAATGCTTCTCTGCCTTATTCAGTTGCCTTGAAGCATAAGCCACTGGATGTTCCTGTCCATTAACCCTCTGAGAAAGAATACAACCTACAGCAATATTACTAGCATCACAAGATAGTTTGAACTCTTGTTCGAAATCAGGAAGTTATCAACACTGGGTCTGATGTTAGTATCCGTTTGAGCTTCTCGGATGCCTCCTGCCACTGTGCTGTCCATTCAAACTTAACACCTTTCTTTAACAATCTCGTTAATGGATGTGCAATTTCCGTGAACCTCTTTACATATAGTCTGTAGTAATTGCATAAACCGACATATTGCTGAACTTGTTTATGGTCTGTGGTACTGGAAAATCACGCACAGCCGACGTTAGGCGAGGATCCGTTCTTACCCTATCCTGACTGATAATATGCCCAAGATAAGTCACTTGCGTCTGAGCAAACTGACATTTCTCGACATTAAGCGTCAGATTTGCCGCTCTTAGCCTACTAAATACTTCGTTCAGTCGTTCTACATGCTCTTCTATATTACGCGAAAAAGTAACAATATCATGGAGGTATACCATAGCAATCTTCGGTTTCGGTCCGCGAAGCACACCATCTAACAGACGCTGGAAAGTAGCAGGAGCATTTTTCAACCCAAATGGCATTCTGCGGTACTGAAAGTGACCAAGGCTTGTTGTAAAGGCCGCCTATCCTCATGACTTACTTCTATCTGATGGTACCCATTCTTTAGATCTAGTGTCGAAAAATATTTACACCGACGTAGGTTGTCCAATGTTTCCGTGATGTTCGGTCTTGGATACGAATCTGTTACAGTTTGTGCGTTCAAAAAACGATACTAACAACAAAACCTATACTTTTTTGTACCGTCCAATGACTTCTTAGGGACTACCACTATGTTGGCAGACCACGGGATTTCACTGTTCTTTATAATACCGTCCCTTAGCTGTTGATTAATAAATTCTTCCACTAGTGGTTGTAGGTGTTTCGCTATCCTGTATGGTTTTCTATAGACCGGCGGTCTATCGCCAGTCGGTATACGGTGCTGTGTAATAGGAGTTGCTGGTAATGGACCTTCTGGATTAAACAAATCTAAATACTCTAATAACAAAGCTTCCATAGCTTTCCGATCACCATTCTCCAAATGCCCAATCTTATCACGTAGTACAGATGCCTTGACGGTTAGCTTGACGTTATAATCACCTTGGGATTCACCTATATCCTCATCGTCGAGTAATTCCAAACTCGCTACCACTAAACCCTTTGGGAGATCCACTTCATCTGCCACAAAATTATCTACACTGACCGGAAGCATCAGTTCCCCATTTATATCCGTTACGCGCGCAACGCTCCTCCTAATAAAACAATGCATTTCATCCAATGCTTCATTGCTCTGCAGTGGCTCCACCACACATAGTCTCTGGTGAGGTACATCGGTACCTACTGATAACCAAACTAACTTCCCTGTACCCGAAGGCACTTTGACATGTGTAATCATCTTTAATGCCCTTGTACGCGGTTCAATTGGTGACATCTTAGCAACGGATGCACCTCGCGACATAGAAACATTTACAGCTGTTGTACCCATTGAAAACAAGTTTCCACTGAGTTCAACTGTATGATGTGAATAATTTCGGCATGGTGTTTATCGAGGAAGTCCAGTGCGAGAATCACAGAATACTTTTGTCCCACAGTTGGCAACACTTCCATTTGCTCTCGGAACTCTACAGTTCCAATCTTAAAAACGAGCTGTTTTGTACCCAATGATTGCAACTCATTATTCCCTACTCCACGTAATCTGTAGCTAGGAGTATCTAGTCTCCTCCTACCCACGAGGTCTAGACTAGCCACAGATACATGTGCCCCTGTATCAATCAAAAACTTACATCTGTTATTCCTTACAACGCCCATCAAGCAACAGTCCGTCTCTGTACTAGTTTTCACCGTACGTCTGCTTACCGGGAATGTCTTCCGACGGACGAAACACTCCCGTCCCCGTTTAACGCTTTTTCCTGTTTATTCCCGTCACCATTCTGCTTACTCATTAGCCTTGTGACCGTAGCTTTTACAAGCATAGCACTGCGGCTGTCTGCATCGAGCCTTCACATGACCTTTCCTCCCACAGCGGTAACAATTCCTCTCCGACGCAAAGATGCGTTTATCATTGCGAACCCTTGTTGCAATGTCTATCTCCTGCAGATGCGTTGCAATACGCAGTGCTGCAGCTAAATCCCCAGGATTCTCCATCCTAACACTACGAGAAAATTCTGCAGCAATTCCCCTGAGGAATACATCGAGGGCTCTGTTTCCTGCCTCTCGCAGTGATACACGATCCGCATCAGGATTACCCGATAATTCATAGGTCTGCGAATAATTTTTCCGTATCCTATCTGAAAAAGACTCCACTATCTCATTGACCTTCTGTGTCAAATTAGCTAACTTCTCCCTACAAAATCTTGCACTATTCTGCTTACGATATCTTTGTCGGAATCCATCTGCCAATTCTTCAAACGTGCTCGCCTTGCTAAGCGCCTCATGGTACATCACGAACGTCTTGGCTTCCCCTGCAAGTCGCAAATTTGCCATACGTAACGTAGTTACGTCCGACCAATTGCTCATTGCAGCTGTTGCCAAAACATCGTTAATGTACGCTATGACATCCTCAGTTGTTTTACCCGAGAAAGTCGAAATCAGGTTAGCTACTGAAGGATATTTTGCAAGGTTGGACATTGCTACTGATTTGCACTAACTTGAACCCGTTTGCGACTCTTGCGCCGTACGCAAGGCCTCCATTTGCGTCATTAATTCTACATGAGGTAACTTATGCTGCGCATTCTCATCTAACAATTTTGAGACTTGCTCCGTCAGAGCAGCTATACTCATTGCAGTACTAACGGATCTTGTTTCCGGCATGATTTGTGCAAATTACCAACAACTTACTCCATACTGAATTTACTCAAAAAAATTGTTCAAATGGCTCTGAGCACTATGGGACTTAACTACTGAGGTCATCAGTCCCCTAGAACTTAGAACTACTTAAACCTAACTAACCTAAGGACATCACACACATCCATGCGCGAGGCAGGATTCGAACCTGCGACCGTAGCGGTTCCAAACTGACGCGCTTAGAACCGCACGGCCACACCGGCCGGCTTGAATTTACTCCTCAGAACAATAACTACACTAGCTACTCAACTCCTTTGTCACAGTTGAGCACTACACACGAGAAGATAAATAAGACTCACAATGCACAACTAAAAAAAATAAATCCTTCCGCCTTGTTATTGCCCAGCGAGACTCTCGACAATTGTGCGCTGCGGGACCAAACCGTCTACAAACTGAACATTCTACTGGTATAAAACTTCGTGCATGGCTCCCCATGCCCCGTTAAATTACACACAGTACATCAGATTGGTGCCAAGTACGTTTCCCAACTGTCCTTAAACTCTGAAAAATCCGCTGTTTCCGCAGGTCACACAAAGTGCACTCCCAACAAAGAACGTGCATCCGTAGTTATTAACAAAAATCGCCTCGTGCACTTACCACTAACCAAATCTGTGGTCGGTGGGCGTGAGGACTTATAACACCAAATCTATAGGCGGTGGGCGCGAGGACTTCTGACACCAAATCTGTAAGCAGTGGGCGTGACCACTTCTGACACCAAATGTGTAGGCAGTGGGCGCGGCCACTTCTGACACCAAATCTGTAGGCACCCCGGAGGTTCCGGTTGCCTACGGAGGACTGGATGGCCGAGCGGTGACCTCTCCAGTTGTCAGGATGCTAGTAAATGGCTGTAGAAGCGTCAGAAACTCCAAAGAAACATTATTAATTTGTAACACCTTTATTCCTGCCGCGTACAATGTAGTGGCTGGGTGATATCAACGACCTTCAACGAGTCCTCGCTGACTCGTGGCGATGACGCCAGATCCGCGCCGCGCAGTCTTGCTAGCGCAGCGCTGCGTGCTGTGACGTAGCGGAGGAATGTCCTTACTTTGGCCGAGCGTGGTTGGCGGAGCCCGGCTGAGCGGCCGGCTTGTGGCGGACAGCAGGTGGCTCCGGGTTGGAGTCCCCGGTCATGTCGGCCGCAGAAGCGTTCTCGTAGTGCGGAGTGTACTCTATCCTATCTCGTCTTCTTCCCTGCTCCTCCTGGTGGCTCGTCCGCGGTGGACTGGCGGAACGGGGATGCAGTCCCCCAGCGTCGTCGGCTCACCCGGTTGTGACGGCGGATGCACAGGGCCTAGGCCCCGCACGATCTCGACGACGGCTCACTGATGGCAGCATTGGCGGCGAGCGAGTCTGCCGCGATGTCTGCTAATCCTTGGTTGATGATTGACAGCGGCAGCAGAGAGGACCAGAGCTGGTACTGTCCCCTCACGTCTGCTGCTGGATGGGCCGCACTTACTGCAACATCTCCTTAATAGAGGTTAACATGTCGATCACTGAGCTGAGCGCTACGCAGGAGCCCCGTACACATCTAACTGCCAGTCTAACTGCGAGTGCGAGTGCCTTGTTGCTATCAAAGCTGGCGTATTTAAAGGAAGCACGAGCGACGTCCTGACGTCATGCTCGTTTGTAAAGACCGCATTCGTTCCGCTTATACTGCTGATTCATCTGTCGTACTCGCCCCTTAGGTGTTCTTGCGACAGAGCTACGTGTTGTTGCGGCAGACTTACGCGATGCTGTGAAATGCAGTACAGCTGACACTATACATCTGTCATACACTCTACGAAAGTCTCCATCTAACACAAACCCGCGTGCTAAGCAATTCTCTCTCGCCTGTTGTGTGTAGCCAGGCCCTAGCCCATGCGTGACGACACATTCCATATATGTGCAATGCTCTTATTTCTTGGCCAACCTACTGCCTCTGACTCTCGGCATAGGCAACGAAACTTGACAATATTCCACGTTTCCAACTCTTGACTATTCTACGACACTACAGTTAGAAATTTTTCTGAAAACAATTCTTCGATAGAAAACGCTCTAAAAATTTGTATGACAAATATAAATCAATTAGCCTGGTACACTGTGCACTCTTAACATAGAGCCGGAAGCTGTGACCGAGAGGTTCTATGTGTTTCAGTCCGGAACCACGCTGCTGCTACGGTCGCAGGTTCGAATGCTGCCTCGTGCATGGATGTGTGTGATGTCCTTAGGTTAGTTAGTTTTAAGTAGTTCTAAGTTCTAGGGGACTGATGACCACAGCAGTCAAGTCCCATAGTGCTTAGAGCCATTTGAACCATTTGAACCACTGTTGACAGAAACTTGGTGCAACTGTTCAAAATGGTTCAAATTGCCCTGAGCACTATGGGACGTAACTGCTGTGGTCATCAGTGCCCTAGAGCTTATAACTACTTGAACCTAACTAACCTAAGGACATCACATACATCCATGCCCGAGGCAGGATTCGAACCTGCAACCTTAGCGGTCGCACAGTTCCAGACTGTAGCGCCTAGAACCGCTCGGCCACGTCGACCGTCGGTGCAACTGTTGTACTAAACTTTACACAATTCAATGGTGCCTACATTAGGCAAACAGCTTTCAAATGTATCGAATCGTGTGTTACACAATCTCAGCGTTACCAGCACAGTAAATAGCTAAAATCAATCAAATGGAGGCTAGTTTCATAAATTAACTTCTCTTAAAATTCATCGTCCTTTGAATCACTTGAAAGATACATAGTTTCAGGCAAATGTAAGCAAAAGACAAGTCAAAATTACACTAATTTAAAAGCGGGGACGAGTTAGAAATAATCTAGGCATTCAAAATAAGCCCCTCATTTATACTACAGACCAGTGGACTAATATACCTAGTTTAAAAACGAAGCAAGTTCACACGCGGAGGCGACATTACGCCATCCGAATGAATGAGCAAACATGATAGAAGATACACAACTAAAAGGACAACGCAGTGATGAATCACAATGACAGCCAAAATAACATGCACTGATCAACCACAACATCAGCCAAGCCAGGTCATCCAAATACTGATCCACGATAATATCTGCCAACGTCGGTCTAACACTAAGGAAATATATCTTTTGTTTTGTCTTCTGACTAGTTTGATACAGCCCGCCACGAATTCCCCTCCTTCGCCAACCTCTTCATCTTAGAGTAGCACTTGCAATCTACTTCGTCAATTATTCCATGGATGTATCTGAATCTCTGTCTTCATCTATTGTTTTTTTTCCCTCTACAGCTCCCTGTAGTACATTGAAAGTCATATCTTCACAAATGTCCTGTCATCTTGTCCCTTTCCTTGTCAGTGTTTTACACATACTCCTTTACTCTTCGATTCTGCGCAGAACCTCCTCATTCCTTACCTTATCGGTCCACCTACTTTTCCACGTTCATCTGTAGCACCACAGCTCAAATGCTTCGATTCTCTTCTGTTCCGGTTTATCGGCAGTCCATGTTTCACTACCATACAATGCTCTGCTCCAAACGTACATTATCAGAAATTTCTTCCTCAAATACAAGCCTATATTTGATACCAGCAGACTTCACTTGGCCAGGGATGACCTTTCTGCCACTGCTAGTCTTTTTCATGTCCTCCTTGCTCCGTCCATCATTGGTTATTTTACTGAGGTAGCAGAATTCCTTAACTTCATTTACTTCGTGACCATCAATCCTGGCGTTATGCTTATCGCTGTTCTCATTTCTGCTCTGTTTCATTATTTACGTCTTTCTTCGATTTACCCTCAGTCCAAATTTTGTACTTGTTAGTCTCTTCATCCCAATTCAGCATATCATGTACTTCTTCGCACTTTCACTTAGGGTAGCAATGTCATCAGTGACTCTTATCACTAATATCCTTTTACCTTTAATTGTAATTACATTCCTTTAATACCCATCATTGCTTCTTCAATGTACAGAGTGAACAGTAGGGGCGAAACTCTGCATCCCTTACACTCTTTTTAATCCGAACATTTCATTCTTGGTTGTTGACTGTTATTATTCCCTCTTGGCTCTTATATATATATTGTATATTACCCGTCTCTCTCTATAGCTTACCTCTATTTTTCTAAAAATCTAGTACCATTGTACATTGTCGAACGATTTTTCTAGGTCGAGAATCCTATGAACACGTTTTTATTTTCATTTCGTCTTGCTTCCATTATCAGCTGCAACGTCAGAATTGCCTCACTGGTGGCTATACCTTTCCTAAAGCCAAACCGATCATCATCTATCACATCCACAATTTTCTTGTCCATTCTTCTGTATTATTCATGTCAGCAGCTTAGATGCGTGAGTTGTTAACCTGATTGTACGTAAGTTCTTGCATGTGTCAGCTCTTGCACTGTTCGGAATTGTGTGGATACAAAAGGCAAATGGTAAGTCGCCACACTCATACATTCTACACACCAACGTGAATAACCATTTTGTTGCCACTTCCCCCAGTGATTATCGATTCCTTCTGCCTTATTTGATTTTAGGCCCTCCAAAGCTCATTTAATTTCTGTTTCTAATACTTCATTTCCCGTCTCTTCTAAATCGACTCCTTTTCCTTCTTGTATCACATCAGACAAATATTCCTCCTCATAGAAATCTTCAATGTACTCTTTCCACCTATCCGCTTTCTCCTCTGCATTCAAATTGGAATTCCCGTTGCACTCTTAATAGTACCACCCGTACTTTTAATTTCACCGAAGGCTGTTTTCACTTTCCCATATGCTGAATCAGTCCTTCCGGCAATCATTTCTGTTTCGATTTTTCACATTTTTCATGCAGCCATTTCGTCTTAGCTTCCCTGCTCTTTTTTTTATTTCATTCCTAAGCGATTTGTATTTCTGTATTCCTGAATTTTCCTAAACGTTTTTGTACTTCCTTCTTTCATCGATCAACTTAGGTATTTCTTTTCTTACCCAAGGATTCTTCGCACTTTCCTTCTTTATAACTATATAGAACTGTGTGATTGCCCTGTTTAAAAATGCCATTCTTCTTCAACTGTACTGCTTACTGAACTATTCCTTACTAGTGTATCTATATCCTTAGAGAACTGCAAGCGTACCTCGTTATTCCTTAGTACTTCCGTATCCCGCATCTTGACGTATTTGTTCTTCCTGACTAGTCTCTCAAATGTCAGCCTAGTCTTCATCACTACTACTTTGTGATCTTAATCTCTAACTGCTAGCCGGTCGCGGTGGTCTAGCGGTTCTGGCGCTGCAGTCCGGAACCGCGAGACTGCTACGGTCGCAGGTTCGAATCCTGCCTCGGGCATGGGTGTGTGTGATGTCCGTAGGTTGGTTAGGTTTAAGTAGTTCTAAGTTCTAGGGGACTTATGACCTAAGATGTTGAGTCCCATAGTGCTCAGAGCCATTTGAACCATCTAACTGCTACAGAGCACTTCTTACAATCTAGTATCTGATTTCGGAGTATCTGTCTGGCCTAGGTGTAATCTAAATGAGATCTTCCTGCATCACTCTGCCTTTTCCAAGTCTATTTGCTTCACTCGGGATTCTTGAACAGACTATTCCCTATCACTAGCTGAAATTTATTACAAAACACAATTAGTCTCTCTCCTTTTTCATTTCTTGCCCCAAGGCTATATTGTCCTGCAACCTTTTCTTGGCCTTCTTCCCCCACAACTGCACTCCTGTCCCCCAAATCCATTAGATTTTCATCTCTCTGTACGTACTTTATTACCCTTTCAATATCCTCATATACATTCCAGCTTGCGAAGTCGCCATGTATACGTGAACTACCGTTGTCGGTGTTCGTTTTTTCTATCGATTTTGTTAAGAACAACTCTGTCACTGAACTTTTCACAGTAACACACTCTCTGCCCTACATTTGTATTTATAGTGAATATCACTTCCGTTATATGATATTCTGCTGCTGTTAATGTTACCCTACACTCATCTAAGCAGAAATTCTGGCCTTTATTCCACTTCACCTCACTGACAGCTACTGTATATACATTGAGCCTTTGTATTTCCCTTTTCAAATTTTCTAGCATCCCTACCAAGTTCAAGCTTCTGAAATTCGAGGCATCAAATGGTTCAAATGGCTCTGAGCACTATGCGACTTAACTTCTGAGGTCATTAGTCGCCTAGAACTTAGAACTAATTAGACCTAACTAACCTAAGGACATCACACACATCCATGCCCGAGGCAGGATTCGAACCTGCGACCGGAGCGGTCGCTCGGCTCCAGACTGTAGCGCCTAGAACCGCACGGTCACCCCGACCGGCTTCGAGGCATCGTCTCATAGAATGTTGTCCTTTAGTTGGTTATTTAATCTTTCTCTCGTATTCACCTCTCCATTGACAGTCCGCTCCCGGAGATCCGAATGGGGAATACGAGATACGCTTGGAGTTCTCTAAGGATTTTGCCAATGGGGAGATCTTCATGACACTTTTTCAGTTTCAGGCCAGATGTCCTGTGGATACACGTTATCTGTCGTTAATGCAGTGGTTTCCATTGCCTTCTACATGCGCATACCGATTATCATTGCTGACTCTTCTTCCTTTAGGGGCAGTTTCCCACACCAAGGACAAGAGAGTTCTCTGAACCTACGTCCGCTAATCCGCCCACTTTGACAAGGCCGTTGGCAGAATAGGGGTCACTTCTTATGCCGGAAGTCTTCGGTCACCAAGCTGATTATTAATCGAAATTTAAGCAGTGGCAGGTTTCGAAACGTGTACAGTACTAATCAGAGGCTACCCCTAGACCACAGGAGCTCACCATCTTATGAACCCATTTCACTACTGTAATATCCTACAGAAATAAAGGGGAAAAAAGACTAACTAGCCTGCACCAGATCTGAATGCGTGGTGACGAGAGAACGTCACCGACACGGAGGTTCACTGTAGTGGCGGCTTTTTATTCACTTGCAAACACAGCTAAGAATTACGCTAGAATTCTCATGCTACTTCTGTGTGTATGTTTGTCGGAACTTGACATGTATTTCATTCACCAGGGTGCGTACTCTGTCTGCGGCAGCGAGAAAGAGAAAGAGGCAAAGAGCCTGCACTCGTTGCCTGTAACTCGCTACTGTCGTCGCTGCACAGTGCTCGCACCTTCGTTACTGCAATATACACACTGCCCAGTCAGCGACCAACTCCAGCAGATTGTGTTTCGAGTCTGACTATTGCTGAGATTCTGCAGCAGCTGACAGTGGTTGATTTCCTGCTTTGACACAGGTAAAACCAGCCAAACAGCACTCGCAGCAACCTCTCTATGGCATCAATATGTAGAGAAGCTTGTGGAACGGATCAATGACGAACCTGCGTTCAAATTTGCATTTATCTTTCTGACGTGTCACTGTTTGGTGGAGACATCGAAATATCCACAACACCGTGGTTCCAATTAGGCAACGTAAAAGCCGTCGCCTGTATAGTCAGAATCTGGAATGCAGGTAGAACATTGTTGCAAGGTACAAGGTACGTTTATTCAGGAAATCAGTGGGTACTGAAACAGCGACAAGTCAGCTGCACATCAGCATTAATCAGTGTTTCCAGAGACACTGGTTGGGACCCAACGAAACAGCTGAAAGGATTTGAGTGAGTCACGACACACAAAAGGTGGGATGGTATGATGTGTCTGGCAAACGTGTACCTTTACTTGGACGGCACACGGCAGCAGTGGTTCGAGAACAATAAAGAGAAGGTCAATAAATGGTCAAACAGAAGAAGAAGTTTGCAACAATCTGAAGAGAGTCTGCTTTGTGAAATAAAAATTGATGTACAGAGCCCAACATCGTGAGGAGCCGGCTCAGTCCTATATAGGCCTACAGAATGTTTAGGCACGATTCCACACTGTGTATCTGATTATGACAGTCAAACAAAATCTCACACTTGATGAGTCGATTCAGAGAAGACATGCATCAAGCGTTTTTGTTAGAGGCTGTCACGACAAGAGAGGGATACATCAACTGGTGCCAGCACATGCAATAAATGCAACAGAAAACAGTGAGATGGAAGAGGTATGACCGACTCTCGAATGTGGTATCTATGGCAGTAGTGTAAGACCATCATGACGTCGCCTCTCTCGTACGCGTGGTTGTAACAGAGATGCCATAACATTTAAGGGCATTCAGAACTGTCAGGCCGAGTAAACAAGGGACAGCGGTCACGAATTTCGAACTCTAATGCAGGAGGTTAAAGATAAAGCTGAAGAAGAGGTGTGCAGATTTCTAGCACCATTATCCTCTCAGTCGAACGCGCTACTGAAGAGGATTCGGCCTGTTTGACCTTGGACCTCAGCAGGTTCAGCCAACTCTTCCTCCGAACATAGCGTCCCTCTGAAGAGCAGACATAGGCCACAAGGCAACACGCTGGTATGTGCCCAATGTGGACACCCTGCACACGCTGTATGCTAATAGGGAGAAATAATACGGGTTTTTGGCGAGAACTAAGCCGCCAGACGCCAACCATCATAACAGTTATATTCGTGCCAGTCAACTGCAGGAGACTATAGTTGACTAATGGGACGAAGCCCGTCAGCGTACACAACACGCAGTTCTTCCCCAAGAAGCCGTTGCTGTTCCCTGACGCCTTCTGGAGGTATCAGGCTTTCGCCTAGACGTCGAGGACAGAAAAACCATCCCAGACGGTCGTCTATGATCATGAAAGTCACAGATGCAGAACGTCCATCGACGACGGATACAAGGACGTCAGGAAATATCACTGACGTCATCAATGGCCAAACTTTTCGAGTGTTAGTCGACCCAGGCGCTTCCGTTTCTGTAATGGCGAGTTCCTGTCGTCGCCAGCTGAAAAAGCATATGATCGATACGAAACTCATCGCGCTGACAGTTAATAATTGGAAGTACGCCTAGCTGACAGGAATATATATTGCAAGAATAACTGTGAAAAACAGAACACGGCTCCTCGAATTCGTCTTTTTCTTAGATTGTAGTCATAACCTTATTCTCAGATGGGATTTCTTGCAGGCATCGCAAGCAATGTGAAAATATGCCTGGAAAATCGGAGCTCCAGATTGACGAAGCTATTTCAAGAAGCACACATAACAACGATTACTCTGGGCAGTAATCTACGGTCGAGATCCAGTCGCCATTCGAGATGCACAGTTAAACTACGAAGGTTTTGTCGTGTGAAAAAAGCTGCTGAGGCTCACATAAGAAAGTTACATGCGAGCGAGAGTCATAAGCACTGCAGATAGCTAATGGAGACCTTGGGTCACTAATTGTCACGGGTAGCCTCAATTCGTCCCTAAGTCACCATGACTAACATATTCCTCACAAAAGAATTGCAAATGTACTAATATTTAAAACAGTTCTCATTTGTCCTTCATTCTCATTTGTACATTTTCTAAATACAAGTATTTATAAGAGTTCAGCTGAGACTGAAGAATAAATGAGTATTTTTGTTATCGTCTGTTTATGAATGCCCCAGCAACAACGGAATCTGTCCAGGAAAGACAGCTTCTTACCATCGACGAAGATCATACTCCACCACAAGCGAAAACGTAGGTGAGGAAGACACCATTGAACTGCCAGATCTAGCCTGACCAAGGACCAACATCAGTGAGTGTTAGCTTTTCTGTACTATGCTGCTAAATCCTTAATGGGGAAAAGACATACCAAGTGAAGCAGGGTAAAATAGGATATCAACGTGGGATCACATATAATTAGTTAATGCTCAATTAATGTTTCGCCATCTCAACAATAGATAATCTGGGAGGAGTTCGAGTTCAAATGGTTCAAATGGCTCTGAGCACTATGGGACTCAACTGCTGAGGTCATTAGTCCCCTAGAACTTAGTACTAGTTAAACCTAACTAACCTTAGGACATCACAAACATCCATGCCCGAGGCAGGATTCGAACCTGCGACCTTAGCGGCCTTGCGGTTCCAGACTGCAGCGCATTTAACCGCACGGCCACTTCGGCCGGCTCGGAGTTCGAGTACTTGCTGCGAGTACTTGCTGCGCGTTTTTAGTCTTCTCTCTTGGTTCTGGTGAAGAAGAAGGATGGAACATGACGTTTCTGCGTAGATTACCGACGACTGAACAAAATCATGAAAACAGATGTCTACCCGTTGCCATGACGTGATGACTCCCTAGTCTACTTGAGAGGAGCAAATTAATTTGCAACTGAGGACATGCTGACAGGCTACTGGCAAATCAGGGTTTATGAGGCCGGCCAGGGGAAAGGCTGACTAAGTAACACATAGCAGTTTTTATGAAATGGAATTTTTTCTGATCGGACTGTGTAACACTCGAGCCGCCTTGGAGCGTATGACGGACAACCTGCTTTGACACCTTAAGTGGACAACATATCTTTGCTATATGGATGATATCGCTTTTTTGAAGACATTTAAAGATCCTCTAAGGACTCTGTCAAAGGTATTGAAAGAGTTTAGGCTGCAGGCGTCCAACTAAATGCGAAATGACGCCTCTTTACTGCACAAGAAATATTTATCTTTCGACCTATAGTGAATGGCGATGGACCGTGTTCTGATCCAGAGAAAATAAAAGCTGTCACAGATTTTCTGATACCTTGGCACAGTCGTGACGTGAGAAGTTTTCTTTGAATGTGCTCGTGCTATTGACAATTCGTATAGGACTTCTCTACCAAAGAACGTCAGCTGCCAGAACTATTGCAGGGACGCGGAAAATTTCTTGGAATGCGGTGTGAGAAAGATTTTCCCTTGTTCATAATGAGGCGCTAACTGCTTCTCCTTTCCGAGCACCATATACCGAGAATTCTGAGACAAAACTTTACACGAGTGCTAGCATTTGTGGGATAGAGGCAGTACTAGCACAAATTAAGGAAGATGCTGCAACGATGACACCTAATTGTTCCAAGGAAGTCTCCGGGTCCGACAGAACTGTTCAACAACCGAGAAAGAATGTGACGCAGTTGTTTGAGCCATCAGAAAGTTCCGTCCAAATTCATTCGGCATACCATTCACGGAGCCACCTTTTATGCCGAATGACAAGCCTAGACCCATTGGAATGAAAAAAATGAGGATTCAGGCGTATGATGTCACAGTGGCATATAAAATCTGTCGCACTCATACTAAAGCCAACAGCCTTTCAAGGAGTCATATGACAACACACAGTAGTCTGGAATAAATCTCGCTCATCGTTGCATTAAAAGACGTTGTTGCCTGAAAGAGGGAATATCCATCACTGCTGAAAGCAACAGAAGCCTTGAATAATGAGGAACAAATAAATGGAGTATTCTACTCTACTAGAAGAAAGCAGCATTGGACGACGTGTTACACAAGGTTGTTGCCTTTCCCCACTGTTGTTTAACGTATACCTTGAAGAGATTATTGCGAAAAGCTTAGATGGGAAAAGAGGAATATGTATTTCTGGAAAGAGCATAGAATGTATATGATTTGCTGTTGACATGGTATTAGTGGCAGAAAGTGAGCGGACAGTGAATAACATGCTCAAAGATCTGAATGAAGCTTGTGTGGAATTTGGGATGCAAATAAACACAGCCAAAACAAAGAGTATGGTCATCGGTACAAGATGCAGACTGTCCAATATTAACATAGGACACTCGACCATTACCCAAGTAAGTGAATTTAAATTTCTTGGAAGCACAATTACTGAAGACTTGAGATGTCACCAGGAGGTGAAACCTCGAACTGCCATAGCGAAGGAGGCAATCGACAGAAAGAGGAGACTCTTAGGTGGAAAATTAGATAAAGAATTAAGGAAAAGGCTTGACAAATGTTTTGTCTGAAGTGTGGCACTATATGGGGCAGAAACATGGGCGCTGAGACGAGAGGATGTAAAAAGGTTAGAAGCATTTGAGATGTGGATGTGGAGGAGAATGGAGAGAATAAGGTGGATGGAAAGAGTGATTATTGAAAAAGTAATGGAAAGGGTTGGTGAGAGAAAATGTCTGCTGAAGGTTGTAAGAGAAAGGGAGAAGAACTTGTTGGGGCATTCATTGAGAAGGGAGTGCTTGCTATTTGATGCTTTGGAAGGATTAGTTTGTGGGAGAGGACTGAGAGGAAGAAGGAGATACAAGATGATAGACGACATAAAGGAAAGAGGAAGTTATGCAGACCTGAAGAGGATGGCAGAAGACCGAACAACCTGGAGAACTACCATGCCTTTTGGCAGAACACTGATGATGATGACTCGTAGTTAATAAACGAGACTTGTGTAAGAGGAACTGTGTTCAGATCAAGTGGCAATGATTGATCATTATCCAAGCTCACAAATGTCTTGGCTATCGTGAAGTGTTTCCATGATGCTCCAACTTCTCTCGCTCTCTCTCTCTCTCTCTCCCCCTCTTATGTATACATACATACATATGTATATATACAGGGTGTTTCAAAAATGACCGGTATATTTGAAACGGAAATAAAAACTAAACGTGCAAGTGTGCTGTAGACAACATGGTTTATTCCTTAGAACAGAGGATTTTTCTGGTGTTGGAATTCCACCGCCTAGAACACAGTGTTGTTGCAACAAGACGAAGTTTTCAACGGAGGTTTAATGTAACCAAAGGACCGAAAAGCGATACAATGAAGGATGTGTTTGAAAATTTCAACGGACTGGGAACGTGACAGATGAACGTGCTGGAAAGGTAGGGCGACCGCGTACGACAACCACAGAGGGCAACGCGCAGCTAGTGCAGCAGGTGATCCAACAGCGGCCTCGGTTTCCGTTCGCCGTGTTGCAGCTGCGGTCCAAATGACGCCAACGTCCACGTATCGTCTCATGCGCCAGAGTTTACACCTCTATCCATACAAAATTCAAATGCGGCAACCCCTCAGCGCCACTACCATTGCTGCACGAGAGACATTCGCTAACGATATAGTGCACAGGATTTATGACGGCGATATGCATGTGGGCAGCATTTGGTTTACTGACGAAGCTTATTTTTACCTGGACGGCTTCGTCAATAGACAGAACTGGCGCATATGGGGAACCGAAAAGCCCCATGTTGCAGTCCCATCGTCCCTGCATCCTCAAAAAGTACTGGTCTGGGCCGCCATTTCTTCCAAAGGAATCATTGGCTCATTTTTCAGATCCGAAATGATTACTGCATCACGCTATCTGGACATTCTTCGTGAATTTGTGGCGGTACAAACTGCCTTAGACGACACTGCGAACACCTCGTGGTTTATGCAAGATGGTGCCCGGCCACATCGCACGGCCAACGTGTTTAATTTCCTGAATGAATATTTCGATGATCGTGTGATTGCTTTGGGCTATCCGAAACATACAGGAGGCGGCGTGGATTGGCCTCCCTATTCGCCAGACATGAACCCCTGTGACTTCTTTCTGTGGGGACACTTGAAAGACCAGGTGTACCGCCAGAATCCAGAAACAATTGAACAGCTGAAGCAGTACATCTCATCTGCATGTGAAGCCATTCCGCCAGACACGTTGTCAAAGTTTTCGGGTAATTTCATTCAGAGACTACGCCATATTATTGCTACGCATGGTGGATATGTGGAAAATGTCGTACTATAGAGTTCCCCAGACCGCAGCGCCATCTGTTGTTGAAAATTGTAACTACTGTAATTTCGAAAGTTTGTCTGCCTGAAAATGTACTGTTGTCCCAAGCATATTGCAACAAACGGTGTATTTCGATCGCTGCTCGTTTATTTTTTATTGCCGTTTCAAATATACCGGTCATTTTTGAAACACCTTGTATATATATATATATATATATATATATATATATATATATATATATATATATATATATATATGGTGTGATTTCAGATGTGTTCAAAAGAACAGATAGCACTATGAATTAAGACCAAAAGGAATTTAAAATGGCTAAGTGAGACCTAGCAGTCAGGACACCCCGGTTCTAATCGCGGTCCATCTCAATTTTTCAACTTTCCCCATTGATTTAAATCAACGCCCACTCACAGCCAACGTCTGTAATTCCCCTGTGTCTTGCCCTAACTTCTGATCGCTTAGGATATTTGTAGACATTAGACTTAATCAGACAGGCCAGGAGTCTACAAATATAGTAGATTCTACGTAAGCCATTGTAAAGAATGAGAGCGAGTGAAGCACGTGCCGCAATGATCTCTAGGGCTACTGTTACCAATTGTGCCTGCAACAGTATGATCCCACCCAACTGGAATTAATTTCTTGGAGAGGTTCTCGGTACCAACAAATGGAAACGGATAGATAATAATTTGCAAGGACTCAAGCACCCACTGTGTCAGCTGCCGAAGCTCCAGGAATTAGAATATTTTTTGTGGAAGACATCACTTTGACGCATGGAAGACCTGTGCGATGATCTCTGATCGTGGAAAGGTTTTCCAGTCGAGACCAGTATTGTGACATGATCCACAAGATGACAACCGTCTACCACCCACAAACGACTGGTCTCACAGAACGTGTTAATAACACGTTGATGGAACCGGTCTTGATGTTCTAACGGAAATATTGGGACAGAGTACTATCCATCCTGACATTCGTATTCAACACCGCAAAGCAAGACACCACACGATGCACACCGTTCTTTCTGTTCCACGATCGCTAGACCAGTTGATGCACTAGTCTCATTTGAAACAGACAGTAATCATGGTGACTACATCAAATACCACATCACCAAGATCGAAGAAGCAACACAGCTGGATGGACAGTGCACGCCAGGGAGCAATACCAAGAAAGCTATAACGCCAAGCACCAGCCAGTGAGAGACAGCATGGGCTACTTCTTATGGATTTTTCATGCCTGAGTGGAAAGTGGGACTGTCGGAAAACTTACTAAAATGCTACTTTGAACCTATCGTATGCTTCGCCACTTATGAATGTCACATTCGAGGTCAAAGATTGTGGCTATCAAGAAGATAAAAGTGCGGGTACATTAGCCGTGTCCTTTGTATACGGTCCCACTACAGTCCTGAGGTGCAGGTAGGCGACGATGGCGTCTCATTCAGGGAAACTGCTGATCTCCTCGACGATCGCGTTGAGGAAGGGTTATCTTCGTTGCTCTTCATAATGCAGAGAATTTGGCGACCAGAATGAGAAGTTCCACCAGCGTTGCCATACAGAGCATCACTGGAAACGTGTAGGTCCACAGTGCTGTAGTCCACTATAGTGAGAACTTCTTTTACAGTAGATCTCTGTTTCTCCAAGAGAAGAAGCAATAAATCCACATGTTGCTTGTGTCCAGGTGTATGTATCGACGATTTTATATTTGAACCATCCATTTCTCGTTTTGTTATTTTCTCAGTTCAAATGTTCAAATGTGTGTGAAATCTTATAGGACTTAACTGCTGAGGTCATTAGTCCCTAAGCTTACACACTACTTAACCTAAATTATCCTAAGGATAAACACACAAACCCATGCGCAAGGGAGGACTCGAACTTCCACCGGGACCAGCCGCCATTTTCGCAGTGGCTTTTGTTCTATGAAAATATATACGTATATTGCGAAGATGTTTGGAACGATAATAGCTCCATACTCTCAAAAGGAGATCCTGATACACCAAGATGGGTAATTGATTCTGGCAATTTCAATCGCACTTTACTGATTTTTCTTCTTTGCGTTTGTTTTAGCTCAAGTTTATGTCCTAATGGTCGCGTAACGAAGTTTTAAGGCCCGATCTGTCGTTAAATTTAGAATTTGTAAGTGATGAATCTCTTCATTTAAGCTTCCTCACCTCCATATTCTAAACTAATAGCTTAACTTCACAGTCAGTTTTCCAAGTGCGATGTGAAGTACTACGTGGCAGTGCACTTTTCATTTAATTATATTTGTCGGTTTTACAGTTCCAAATATCTTTCAACGCATTCAATTGACTATTTCTAATCCTATTACAACCAACGGAACAATAGTTATTACCTAGTGAATAATTGGCTTAGAATTCTTTTCAAGTGCAAGGAGGGCTCAGGAACGCAATGGAAAGGCGTATAGGTGAAGGGCTAAGCAAGAATTTTTAATCTTTTGTGTTTTCTTATTGACCTCAGGGTGCCAAACAGGCTATAATTACGAATAACTTCACTACTTGTATTGCCAATCAGCAGAGAACTGAGTGCCTCGTCACTAAATGTCATGTCCGTTACAGTCTCGGTTACATTATTTCAGTGGATAATCATCTCCTTCTTTGGCCCCCTCCTTATTAGACCGCAAACAGCGTGAGTAGATCAGCACTGCTAATCTTGAGTGTCGAGAGAATTATGTAAACGCGTCTATGTCGGTGGCGCTTTCAGGAGCTGACAAAGGAATAGCAGGACAACTAAGCACTCAAATTACTAGACGCTGACGCAGAGAAGATACAAATTCTTATCTGTTCAGTAACACTGGTAGTTAAGTGGACTTTTAATCGAACCCTTGGCAACCCTGTTAAGTTCTGAGTTGCAGATCTGCAAATAATAACTGCTTTATCTCTGTTGATAAAAACTTGTGAAAAGCCTGAAGTTAGAGCAATAGCAATAAGAACATAAAATAATTATTTTAATAATAAGGGAATTTAATAATCACCTTTTTAGATCGTTCTAAAAAAGTATAAATAAATTTCTCCTTGCACTATATAGATTCCCAATATCATAGACACAGCCCTCCAAGTGTCTGATCATCGATTTTTTACATTTGTATGATTGAAAATGAAAAACATAAGCTGCATGGAATTATAATAATGTGGTGAACCATTCATCAATCAGTTAGGAAAATTAGTAAATTCTTGCATCAGTTGTGTAATGCATGTGCCCCACGTTTTTAGTTTTAACTCTTACAAGTACTAAAGATCCATAATCAAAAATTTTCAGAGGTCTCTGACTGAGCTTATGAATCTGCACTGGGCTAGGAGAAATTATTTTATAGTTTATAGTCTAATCGAAAAATGTGGCTATTTAAAATGAACTTTTATTTAAATAATTATTTTCTTAGCTTTAGTCTTGTGGATACGACACTTTTAAATCCATTTCAAATACTCTGATCAGATTACAGCAGAGACAAGTGCTAAGTTTCGGGTTTATATCAGTTTGTCTTCATCTGACTCAGATAATATATTCTATCCTTCCATGTAAATGTTAAAAAAGCTTGTGGAGGTAAAAGGTAGAAAGATCCAAGGTCAGGTGGAGGTTTATCGTGAATGGTACTTCCTGTTAAATAGCCACAACTGCAATAGGAAAATGGGGAAGTTGCAGTGGTACACAAACTACCCTTCGCCACACACCAGGCAGGAGAGTGAGTTAATATTGCATAAGCCAGTTCTGAACTGCGTGTAAAACTTCATGTCTTTAGCTCATCTGGAAGCTAGTTTAAAATGAAGTGCAAGATTTGTACCTAACAAAGCGCTTCTCTCTCATCTTTCTCACTCTCTCTGCTCAGGCATTCCCGTTAGCTTTCATACCCTTTGGAACGCATTCCAATACTATCCCCACAACATGCCTGTCCTGCAGAGCAGCCAAGATATATGACATTACCAAACATCTACACTCCCACCCTCGCCCCTACCGGAAAGGTCGACAAGAAAGCGAGTTAATATTGCACTGTAATTCATTTCTGAGCTATGCTAAAAATTCCAAGCCTCTAGCTTATCGGGAAGTAGGTTTAACATCAGTGGCAAAATTTGTACCCAAGAGACAGACAAGAGAGGGAGCTAATAGGAACACGGTAAAAAGTGATGGGTAGCAGATAACTGCTCACAAATCTGAAAGTCAACGAGAGGCACCAATTTGATAACCCAGAAACACAGCAGAGCTAAAGGCCCTCAGGACCGGAAGTCGGCTGCCGTTGCTGTAGAGGTGCCACGGGCGGCCCCGGTGCACGGCAAATTAACACCTAACCGCAGAGCGACACGTGGTGGTCACCGCGGCGAGAGGGGTCGCGCAGCCCGAGGCGGTGACACGTGAGGCCGCGCGCGCTGACACGTGGCCGCGGGGTGCGCGTGCCGCCGGCCTGCAACCCACCGTGCCGCGTAGCGGGCCACACCCCGGCGCAATCCGACGCCGCGCGGGGCTTCGCTATAACGAGAAGCTGGCGGTGGCTGACGGCGATTCTGCCGCGTTGCCACAGGCTGTTTGTTTACCCATGCGGCACGTGTAGCGCATGTTCCGCGCTGCGCATTGCTAGAGGCCACCCAGTGGCTCTGCCTGCAGTAGTGAAAGTAACTGATGACCGCTCTAACAAAACTCAACAAACGCCAGTTCCTAAATTGTAGAGCAGTGGTGTTTTTAGTTGTACTCAATATCGTTGATGCAAAAAATATGAATAATTTAATACTAATTATCTATGTAGATAGGGATTTCTGAAGGAACAATTGAAGGTCATTAGCAACAACATTTACTGAGAGAAGATACATCTCCCCTTCTTGATACATGGTTTTTCGTACCGTTTTTAAACTAGGTATTATGAATATACATTCTAAGCAAAGAAATTCAGTGGCCTCCTAATAAATTTTGTAGATAATATCACAATAAGACGTTATTTCTCCATTCCTTGTTCGATTATTTCTGACACAGTCACCCGCGAGGATGACACTCATCGTCCACGATACAAACAGTGTATTTGGACACTTTAAACGGTGTACATCATTGAGATGAGAAGTGTTTTATTTAAATCTAATATAATGCACTTAAAGTACAAATGTATAATACACTTAATACACACATACAGTAAGGTACACCAAGATGATAAATATTTTTGGAAACTGTTCGGAAATAGCTCTAATACCTTTCTGATGGCTGGCATCTTGTCATTCTGCCAGCAACTCTGTCAACGACACTGACACGCCTCAGACATCCCAAGTGCAGCCTGAATCGGTTTTCACTCATGTATAAGTAGCGTGAATCCATTGCACTTTGATTTATCCCATAACTTTAATAAACTCTTTCTAGAATGTCTCAGACATCCACACAGATGTGACATGCTAATGAAAGCTCTGATCTCTCTATTTTCTGTCTCTTTAGCTTTCCTTTTCCTAGAAAATTAATCATTATTTTCAGTTATGTAAATATTATTACATTTGGCAATAATGGGCATTATATTTTCTTGTAAATATAACTTCATAATATCTGTTATTATCTTTGTTATACGAGTTCATTTTTGGATGTAGATAAATGCGTAACAGTCCTACAAGATCTTGTTCTAACTTCCTTTTCCTCCAATTAGCAATTGCTCCTTCCTCTGCTTCATATGCATCATTTTCTGACTTTTTTTTTCAGTTCCCAAGCCATGACTATTTTTATGCACACGACATTCGTTCTGTGAGTCACCAATATCACTCTCGGGATCTTCCTCAGTCATTTCAGGGTCTCTGCTACACTGCGTCCTAGATTCTTTTACCTATGACATATATTCCACAAATTAAAAGTATGGAGATTGTTTGCTTTTTGCAGGTAAGTACGCTAGATAGAAAGCAAATTAACTATAATTCGTTTCCTAAAACTAGCGCAAATGAGTTGGATTCAGTCTAGGAAAGCATTAGAGTAACAAACATTTCGTTTCAGATAGTAGCAACAGTGTTCATGTGGATGAGCAGCGTCCCTCAAGCTATAATGTTGTTGTTGTTGTGGTCTTCAGTCACGAGACTGGTTTGATGCAGCTCTCCATGCTACTCTATCCTGTGCAAGCTTCTTCAGCTCCCAGTACCTACTGCAACCTACATCGTTCTGAATCTGCTTAGTTTTTCATCTCTTGGTCTCCCTCTACGATTTTTACCCTCCACGCTGCCCTCTAATACTAAACTGGTGATCCGTTGATGACTCAGAACATGTCCTACCGACCGATCCCTTCTTCTAGTTAAGTTGTGCCACAAATTTCTCTTCTCCCCAATCCTATTCAATACTTCCTCATTAGTTATGTGATCTACACATCTAATCTTCAGCATTCTTCTGTAGCACCACATTTCGAAACCTTCTATTCTCTTCTTGTCTAAACTATTTATCGTCCATGTTTTACTTTCATACATGGCTACACTCCATACAAATACATTTAGAAACGACTTCCTGACCATTAAACGTATACTCGATGTTAACAAATTTGTCTTCTTCAGAAATGCTTCCTTACCATTGCCAGCCTACATTTTATATCCTCTCAACTTCGACCATCATCACTTATTTTGCCTCCAAATAGCAAAACTCCTTTACTACTTTAAGTCTCTCATTTCCTAATCTAATTCCCTCAGCATCACCCGATTTAATTCGACTATATTCCATTGTCCTTCTTTTGCTTTTGTTGAAGTTCATCTTATATCCTCCTTTCAAGACACTATCCATTCCGTTCAACTGCTCTTCCAAGTCCTTTGCTGTCTCTGACGTAATTACAATGTCAACAAATGCCGGGATGTTTCCTTTGAAAGGGCACGGCCGACTTCCTTCCCCGTCCTTGCGTAATCGGATGAGACCGATGACCTCGCTGTTTGGTCTCTTCCCCCAAACAACCCACAATGTCATCGGCGAACCTCAAAGTTTTTGTTTCTTCTCCATGGATTTTAATACCTACTCCAAATTTTTCTTTTGTTTCCTTTACTGCCTGCTCAATATAGAGATTATAACATCGGGGAGAGGCTACAACCCTGACTCACTCCCTTCACAACTACTACTTCCCTTTCATGTCCCTCTACTCTTATAACTGCCATCTGGTTTCTGTACAAATAGTAAATAGCATTTCGCTCCCTATATTTTACCCCTGCCACCTTCAGAATTTGAAACAGAGTATTCCCGTCAACATTGTCAAAAGCTTTCTCTAAGTCTACAAATGCTAGAACGTAGGTCAGCCTTTCCTAAATCTAGCTTCTAAGATAAGTCGTAGGGTCAGTATTGCTTCACGTGTTCCGATATTTCTACGGAATCCAAACTGATCTTCCCCGAGGTCGGCATCTACTAGTTTTTCCATTCGTCTGTAAAGATTTCGCGTTAGTATTTTGCAGCCGTGACTTATTAAACTGATATTTCGGTAATTTTCACATCTGTCAACACCTGCTTTCTTTGGGATTGGAATTATTATATCCTACTTGAAGTCTGAGGGTATTTCGCCTGTCTCATACATCTTGCTCACAAGATGGTAGAGTTTAGTCAGGACTTGCTCTCCCAAGTCTGTCAGTAGTTCTAATGGAATGTTGTCTACTCCAGGAGCTTTGTTTCGACTCAGGTCTTTCAGTGCTCTGTCAAACTCTTCACGCAGTATCATATCTCCCATTTCATCTTCATCTGCATCCTCTTCCATTTCCATAATATTGCCTTGTGCTCTCCCTGAAACTCTGTACAACCTATCGTTTAGTCAGTTTATCCAGGTCCCATCTCCTTAACTTCCCACCTTTTTGCAGTTTCTTCAGTTTTAATCTACAGTTCATAACCAATAGTCCACATCTTCCCCTGGAAATGTCTTAAAATTTAAAATCTGGTTACTAAATCTCTGTCTTACCAATATATAATCTACCTGAAACCTGTCAGTATCTCCAGGCTTCTTCCATGAATACAATCTTCATTTATGATTCTTGAACCAAGTGTTAGCTATGATTAAGTTTGGCTCTGTGCAAAATTCTACCAGGCGGCTTCCTCTTTCGTTTCTTACCCCAAATCCATATTCACCTACTACGTTTCCTTCTCTCCCTTTCCCTACACTCGAATTCCAGTCACCCATGACTATTAAATTTTCGTCTCCCTTCACTATCTGAATAATTTCTTTTATTTCATCATACATTTCTTCAATTTCTTCGTCATCTGCTGAGCTATTAGGCATATAGACTTGTACTACTGTGGTAGGCGTGGGCTTTGTATCTACCTTGGCCACAATAATGCGTTCACTATGCTGTTGGTAGAAGCTTACCCGCATTCCTATTTTCCTAATAATTATTAAACCTACTCCTGCATTACCCCTATTTGATTTTGTGTTTATAACCCTGTAGTCACCTGACCAGAAGTCTTGTTCCTCCTGCCACCGAACTTCACTGATTACCACTATATCTAACTTCCATCTATCCATTTCCCTTTTTAAATTTTCTAACCTACCTGCCCGATTAAGGGATCTGACATTCCACGCTCCCATCCGTAGAACGCCAGTTTTCTTTCTCCTGATAACGACATCCTCTTGAGTATTCCCCGCCCGGAGATCCGAATGGGGGACTATTTTACCTCCGGAATGTTTTACCCAAGAGGAGCCATCATCATTTAACCATACAGTAAAGCCGCATGCCCTCGGGAAAAATTACGGCCGTAGTTTCCCCCTGCTTTCAGCCGTTCGCAGTACCAGCACAGCAAGGCCGTTTTGGTTATTGTTACAAGGCCAGATCAGTCAATCATCCAGACTGTTCCCCCTGCAACTACTGAAACGGCTGCTGCCCCTCTTCAGGAACCACACGTTTGTCTGGCCTTTCAACAGATAACCCACCATTGTGGTTGCACCTACGGTACGGCTCTCTGTATCGCTGAGGCACGCAAGCCTCCCAACCAAAGGCAATGTCCATGGTTCTTGCTATAATAATGGTTCATAAAGAACGCAGTCCTGCGTAACTAAAAGCCGATGGTGGCTGAAGCTAACAGATGGAAAGTTACCGGAAAGGTACTGAGAATGGCGGAAACTCAATCCAGTCCAGTCACCCAAAACAGAGCAGTAAAATCATATGGATGACGAGTGTCACCCACGAGAGTATCGAGGGTTCCATGTATTACTAACATTTTACTTCTGTTGTAAGTTAACACACGAATAGAAGTATCAACAACAGCAAAATCTTTGCCTCACGTCTATGAGACTCACAAGTGCACTATTAAATAACAGGTAAAACAATAGTTCGTACTTAAATACAATGTTTAGATTTAATTGTGTGTGAAACGCAAAGCAATACAGAAACACAGTCCTCTCTCATGTAAAGTTTTGTCAAAATATAGAATTTCGTCTTCAGTTGAATCAGAATCCCAACTTTTGAACAGAACCCCATATTTTACTCTCACCCAGTTTCAGAATCAGGTATAAATTTCTTCGTGCTATTACTCTTATTTATGCTTATGTAATCCACGGATGGAAGCTGAGGTGCCTCAGAATCACTAAAGCCCTTTTCTTTCGACGTTTCAACATCTACCAGTGAAACAAAGTTGGCATTTTGAAAAACACATTGCGTCTCGGTCTTAGGTCTTATTACGCAATCCATTACTCTTGAGGCAAATGTCACTGAGCGATGTGGCGCAGTAGTTAGCACACTGGACTCGGGTTTGGGAAGACGATGGTTCAAACCCGCGTCTTGCCCTCCTGGCTTAGGGTTTCCTTGATTTCGCTACATCGTTTCAGGCAAATGACTGGATTGCTCCTTTGAAAGGGCACAGACGTCTTCCTTGCTCATCCTTGCCTCATCCAATGGAACCGACGACCTCGCTGTTTGGTCCCCTCCACGAAACCAACCAACCTCATATTCCTTATAAGGCAATTTGGTTTTTATTATACGTTTGGAGACCGATTTCGTATCATAGCTGTACCACGCTTTACCCTAAACTTTAAACTATAAAATTTCCATATAGTCATTGTCCAATCTGGGCAGAGTGAGTGTTTTATGTTTTCTTATTTCTTTTTCAATAAAGCCAATACCCCCTTCAGGGGAAAATTAGCTAGGTCAGTGTACTGGATAATGATGATACAGTTCTTTAGGTACATTTGAGGTTCCATTTACAACTCACAAGCATTGTGAAATTTTTGTCTTGGGAGTCACAGCAGTAAGAAATTAACGACACTGAGATTTTCTGAACCTTCTTTACTTAAATCACGCTCTAAATAATTCAAAGAGCCTCTTGTAGAAAATGGAATTTCATTTGCCGCCTTTCTGAGCCAGTTTTAATACATGTGTAGCTAACTACATCGTCGGCTTTCTTTCGTGAATATTTTAAGGTCGCTCAGTTGTAGAACCAGACTTGTCTGGAGTAAAATACTTCTCCAATTGACAATTTGGGTAATAACTGATTCTGCTGGAAGTCGAAAAAAAGAGTACTGTCTTTATTTTCATTTGCAACAGAAAATAATTTTTGCCTTTATTTTGTACAACTTATAGTCGGTTCTTATATTAGTATTTAATTTCAAATGTTGACATGTCCTTAGCTCTATGGCAGAGTGTGGACAAGATCAACAAATATCTGTATGACGATTTTGTGTGAGAATTTTCAAAGCTCAGCTTGAAACATTTGTAGAATACCTCTAATACTTCAAAACAGAGCAACCTAACAACCTTTGTTTGACTGGATGAGCATTGTACCTGTCATGTATTTCTGTTTAAGGTTTAAGTGTGGTGGAAGATATGACCGCTTAATTTTATTTCGAGAGCAATGAGAAGATCTTCATTGATACTAACTAATTTCTCCGTAATGTGCCGTGTCTGCTCTTTGTCCAGTGCCTGCAGCTTGCGCACTGGTCCATCTTGCATTTTCTTAATACTGCAACCTCCAGCTCATACATTTTGACAATAGTCAGACTCTGCCTCCAGTCACTCCTGGAAAAATGTATGTGAAGTAAATATTGCCTGTTCATGCA